>NC_056749.1:610418594-610741094 GCF_019279795.1 Protopterus annectens | reverse complement strand
ACTTCTGTTCAGTTCAAAAATAGAACCAGTACTGTCCTAGCCATGCACTGCAACCAGTATTAGTTTGGCTTTGTCCTGAACTGCCTTTCAAATTAATCACAGATTACCTGAGAAAGGCATAGAGGAGACCTTTACTCCAGTGGAATATTGACACTGTTCAGTGCTAGGCATACCGCTCAACTTGGAAACATCAAAAATCTGGACAAGGCCCATGAAAAATAGGTACAAATCTGTACGCTGAGTAACGTAAAATTTGCATACATAATTACACAATCCCGCACACTCCAATGGAATTGTGGGATACCAACTGTCAAACGCAAACTGAAGAACAGAACCAAAATATAGCACCAGAGTCTCCCTGCAGCCATTCCAATGTCCCCATTACCTGGCTATTTCACCCCATTTACCACAAACACCAATGTGTGCATACTACTTTACTTCTACAATGATTATTTGGATTTTATTTTTACATTTTAAAGCACAATGCATAAACACTAATAGATATCTGCTAAACAAAGCAATACTGTCTCACAATGAAAACAGACTTGACATTGAAACTTCTCTGCCCTTGAAACTCACAATTATTGAAACAGCATTGAAACCCACACCACATCCAAAGAAAATGCATCTGACCAGTGGTGGATAAAGATTGCCTTTGGGCTGTTTTTAAATCAGAGACCCCTTGCACACAAAACAAGAAACATACATGTGTTCTTATATACACCTTCCTGACTTTATTAAATTCTATTCCTTGTATAATACAGCACACTTGTTAGACTTAAGTTAGAGCGCATTTTAAATTTATTGTTTAAACATTTTTCCAGTACACAACGAAACAAAATGCATGAACCAATAATGACAAAGCTGTGCAGATCAGAACATTTCCATCATAAAAGTCTACTCAAACTTCTACAATCCACCAGTATCAGTAAATATACACAATCTCTGCAGAAGTAAAATGCATCACCAAACACCCCACTAAGTGCAGAAGCAAGCTAAGTTTAACTAAAGACAAATTTGCTGTTAATCATAAGCAAATGTGAGTGGAAGCACTGCCGTTTAAGCCACACATGCAGAAGTCATGTTTCTGTACAACTGCTCTTAAAGTTACATTTAGTCGAAAATTGGTCGAAAATTTCTTTGTTTGTTTGTTTAATTTAACTGTTGAGGCTGCCCATAAAGTGTGCTAGACTGTGTAACTGATTTATTACTGTTTCTGCATTTTCTGTGTGTTTTCTATCTAAAAACAAAAAAAAACAAAAAAATAATCCTTGTTTTCCCACCTCTCCTCAACTAGTTTAGACCAGTTTACAGGCTTTGCTGTATTCTGGGCTGTGGTGTAGTTCCTGTGTTGTCCATTACCTTACTTGGATAGAAGGAAGTTTCTTTGCTCACCAGTGGGAGTGGGGAGCCTTGAGCAGCCTACCTGTCCCTGAAGGGGTGACCTCAGCACAAGAGCTGTAGTAATTGGTTGTTTTGGACCATTTCTAGCTCTTTTGAAGTTCCCTGTTTAAAATCCACCTCTGGGCGTTTTTTTCTGACTATACTACTCAGACAAGCTCCTCGTGGTCCTGCAGAGTGGTCCTAGCTACAGAGAACTCAGAAAAGTGACTACTTTCTTGATTTAAGTATCTTTGCTGTTTTTTTTTACTTGAAATATCTTCTCTAGCTTACCTTAAACAAGCTTAAACAGTTTTTTTAGCTGTTTGTTGCATTATATAATATCTGCACTTAAAGTTACATTTAGTCGCAAATTGGTTGAAAGTTTGTTTGTTTGTTTGTTTAATTTAACTGTTGGGACTGCCCACTAAAGTGTGCTAGCCTGTGTAACTGATTTATTACTGTCTCTGCATTTTCTGTGTGTTTTCTATCTAAAAACAAAAAAAAACAAAAAAATAATCCTTGTTTTCCCGCCTCTCCTCGACTAGTTTATACCACTTTACAGGCTTTGCTGTATTCTGGGCTGTGGTGTAGTTCCTGTGTTGTCCATTACCTTACTTGGATAGAAGGAAGTTTCTTTGCTCACCAGTGGGAGTGGGGAGCCTTGAGCAGCCTATCTGTCCCTGAAGGAGTGACCTCAACACAAGAGCTGTAGTAATTGGTTGTTTTGGACCATTTCTAGCTCTTTTGAAGTTCCCTGTTTAAAATCCGCGTTTGCGCGGCTTTGCACGATTGTGCGCATAGCGCAGCACCGGTTAAACTTCTTCTGGCTTCGCCAAGTCTGCTCTTCAAATTTCCCCTTAAGGAAGCTTTACATTTAGTATAATCAGACTACTCGCTATATTATAAGCCTAGCACTTGTTCTCAAAACCTCTCTTCTAAGTAAGCACTCTCATACTAAGTAAGCACTACATCCACCTACCACCCCTGTGAATATCCACTTCACTTAAAGGCACAGCACTCCATTATACTATTCTAGCATGTCGAGTGGTAGATTACTGGCATCCTCTCCAGTTCAGCTGGTTAATCTGGGAATCTTGAGACAATGCTACAATTGTCTCATGTACACAGACAACCCTCTCCTCCTCCCAACAAACACAAATACATGTGAGAAATGCAACTATATAGCCAAACTGGAGGCTGAACTCTCTCAACTCAGGGCTGGCATGACCAGACAGGAAGAGATGGCAACCACACACACAACAAACCCAGTCCCACATAGATCTACCACAACTGCAAACCAAACACATAAAAACACAAAGACAGACTCGGATGCTCTAATAAAAAACTTACCAAAACAACAGAGGCTCCCAAAGCAGACATCCAAAAATCCACCACCTCAAAACAAAACACATGCAACACATACTTCAATAAATCAGTGTGTCAAACAATCACAGCCCTTAAGGCCAAACACCATGCCTAATACACTAGTAATAGGTGACTCTATAGTCAGACACACTGATGTCCCGCTTACCAGGCTGAACAAGGAGAGGGTGACTGTTAACTGCCTATCGGGAGCTAGGATCCGCCACATAACACACGCACTCAGGTCACTCCAAAGCAAGTACAAATATGACTCCGTCATTGTCCATGCTGGCGTGAATGACCTGAGACGTACCTCCCTGGACTACATGAAAAGAGACACAGAGAAGCTCTCTGATTATGTAGCCCAGGCTGGTATGACCCTGACCCTGAGCAGCATCTTGCCCTCACCAAGAATGATGCTACAATACAAAGACAAGATGATCAGCTTTAATAATTGGCTCAAGTACTGGTGTCATTCTAAGGGGATCCAATGTCTGTCTGCTTGGGATGACATGTTGGGCAAGCCACGCTGCTTCGCAAGGGATGGCTTGCACCTGTCACCACTGGGCTTCCGGATATTGGCTAAGGCTCTTGCCTCCCCCACAGTGCCTTTTTTAGGCAAGGCTCAAAAGACAAACCCATCTCCTTAGAAAACAAAAATGGAAAAAAACTAAGGGTAATGCTGCTCAACACCAGAAGTCTAAATCTCAAGATGCAGGCACTCGAGGCACTCCTCAGTATGGAGAACATCGACGTCTGTGCAGTAACTGAAACCTGGTTCAAGGCTCCTGAGAGCACCCCAGCGCTACCAGGCTATACCTCGTATCATGCTTTTCAGACGGAAAACCCGGGTCGAACCACAAAGGGAGGGGTAGTGTCCATATTCATCAAGGACACCCACACCTCCAGGTTAGTAGCAACACATGAAGCATCGGAGACCATACAGGTGCAACTAACCCTAGGTAAAACTGCTATACAACTGGTAGCATGTTACAGACCACCCTCCCAATCTCAGGAACCCCACTCAGCCTTCCTGAAGACATTGGAGGATATGAATGTATCACAAAATACCATCATACTGGGAGACTTCAACTACCCTAACATAGACTGGGTACATTATTCTAGCCCTAACACCCTAGCCCAAAGGTTCCTGGAATTCATAAATTCAAATGCACTGGAACAACTTGTCACCTCTCCCACTAGGGGAGATAATATACTAGACCTGATCATCATAAACATGGGGACAAAATGCTCCACACCGGAAGTATACCCCTCACTAGTGAGATCTGACCACAAACTAATCACCCTGGATATACATATCCCACCTCCACCCCCAGCACAAAAGACCACAGTGAAAAACTTCTCAAAAGCCGACTTCACTCTTCTTAAGACTGAGATGGTATCCTTTAAGCCCACTGGGCCAGTGGAAACCACATCCCACAATGCTGAATCCTTCACAAATGCTTTCTATGGACATCTGCAAGAATGCATGGATCATGCAATCCCAAATAAATCCAAGACCCTCTCCACCAAAGGCAAGCGTCCTGTCTGGTGGACCTCAGCCATTAACAAATTGTATAACAAAAGAAGGAAGCTACTGCACGACAGAGCAAAATCCCATAAAGGGAAGACATCTCTGATCAACACTAGCAGAAAACTACGTTCTCTCATAAAAACATCCAAGGCCAACTTTGAGAGAAAAATCGCTATGGACACTAAAGATAACCACAAAGCCTTCTTCAGCTATGTTAGAAACCTGGGCGTAAACCCTCAGATATGCTCAGAGTTAGTTCACAACGACAAAAAATACACTGAACCCACAGACATTACCAACATTCTGACAAACAGGTTCAATGCAAATTTCTCCCCTTCCTGACCCCCAAAAGAAGAAATACTTATCCCAGCTGAATGTAATCTCCCTGTCATCTCAGATGTCCAGGTGAGAGCCGCCCTCAGCAAAGCTAAAAACACAGCATCAATGGGACCTGACGGTATCCCGGGTTGCGTGCTATGTGAACTCCAAGAGGAGCTAAACCCACACATAAAAATGCTATTTAACCTTAGCCTTACTACAGGATACGTACCTGAACATTGGCGTACAGCAACAGTGGTCCCACTCCACAAAGGGGGTACCTCTACAGACCCTGGGAACTACCGCCCCATAAGCTTAACCAGCCTGGTCTGCAAAGCTATGGAAAGAATCATTATGGAACTCATAAACAGAGACATTGGGGACCTACAGTCACTTGATCCCACCCAGTTCGGCTTTGTAAAGGGCAGATCCTGCCTTTTGAACCTGGTTGACTTTTTCGAAATAGTCACTAGAGCCATTGATGAGGGCAAAGCAGTCCATACAGCCTACCTGAACTTGGCTAAGGCCTTCAAGCACAATACCCCACTCAGGCATCATAGATAAGATCAACAGCTTAAATGTAAACCCTTATGTCACTAGATGGGTTGCAAACTGGCTAAAGGACAGAACCCATAAAGTCAAAATCGCTGGAGCCATGTCAGACTCAAAGCCAGTCACAAGTGGTGTCCCACAGGGATCTGTCCTGGGACCCCTCTTGTTCGGCATTTATTTCTCAGATGTTAAAGCAAACATGGGAGGGTTGTGGCTGACAAAGTTCGCAGATGACTGCAAACTAGGCGCCATAGTCGATACACCAGCTGACACATACATCCTACAAAAAGGCCTCACAGAAACAGACAACTGGTGCCGGAGTCATGGCCTTAATCTAAATGCCAAAAAATGTATAGTCATCCCTTTGGGAAAAACAAAGTACCCACAAATTATCACATAGACAGTAACCCACTGAGTATGGAAAAAGTAATCAGAGACCTAGGGACCCAAGTCGACAGCGACCTCTCATTTGACACCCACATTGCCAAAGTGGTTAGAAAGACATTCTACCTTGCACACCTTATCATGAAGGGATTCACATCCAGATCCAAGGATGTCATTGTACCCCTATACTCCTCCCTCATCAGACCCATGATTGAGTACAATGCCCCATTTGGTATGTACCTCACCCGGCACTTGCAGCAGCTGGAGAGACCACAAAAGTACCTCACCAAGAGGATCAAGGGTCTCCAACATATGTCTTATTCTGCCAGACTAAAGAAACTCCAGCTCTATTCAGTAGCATACCGCCTGCTCAGAGGTGATCTGTGCCTGACATACAAGGCCATGTCCAATCAGGAACTGATGGACATGCTCCACCTCAAAAAATCCAAATCCATCAGAACCATGAGAGCTAAAGACTTAAACCCCGGCACAAGTATGAATAGGACATGCTGGAGGGATAGATTCATAACCCAGAGGCTTCCCATGCTCTGGAACAGAATCCCAGTTCATGTTAGGCACAGCCCCTCACTGACTCTCTTCAAGAGAAATCTTGATGAGTGGATGGGAGATCGTAAGTTTACCCCAGGGGTCACCTCTGTGTCACTACTATACAGGGGCACAGTAAACTAATTCTATTATATAAGGGGACCTTCACTGTGTCACTACTAGACGGAGGCACAGTATTCTAAATCTATTCTGTACATTTTTGTACCATTTCATGGGGTGGCGAAAGCCACATCACTATGGCTAGGCTTACAAATGCCCCAGGGCAGATAGCCTAGTACTAAACTATGAAACTATGAAACTATAAATATCCAGGGATCAGTGGACATCCCACATGGTAAGGAGGTTAAATGGAAGTGTTCTGGGCCTAGTCACAAACCAAAGGAATTTTGTGTGTTACTTAAAAATGAGGATATATAGCTATACATTGCGACACTTAAATACACAGTGAATTTCTGTGCCTTTGTCTTTTGCTGAAAAGACTTCAAGACTGCATAAAATAACCTAAATCACTGCTGGCGATGCCCTGCTGGGTGAGGAAAGTAAACCTATATTTTCTTGTCCAAGCTGATACACTGCTTTCTGTTTTACCTTTTCCATTTTTTGTTTTAAGAATTCTGCTTGGCCCGATGTTTTTCTTATGTATGAGAAATTGACACTTAAATTAGCTAGGCTGTACATTTCACATGTTTTTTTTTCCACTGGTTAAATTGTTCGAGTGACACTTAAACACACTGTGAATTTCTGGGCCCTTCTTTGCCTTTTGCTGAAAAGATTTCAAGCTTGCATGAACTAAAGCACTGCTGGTGATTCCCTGCTAGTCTTTCCCTCCCAACCATCGCCTTCATTGATCTGTTTTTTAAACCTGGTGATTTTAAGCTCCCCACCCCTACTGTAAATTGAGCTTAATTAGCACCTCCTTTTCTACACTGATGTTAATATTTTGAACTATTAATTTGCCTTTCCTTGTGCATATAATGAAAAGGTGCATTTTGCCTCTCACTGTCTGTTCTACTGATTTACTTGCTCGGAATTTATTATCTAGCTAGCTGTTTGATAAAGCAGTATAGTTTTACACTCTAGCAAGCACTATTTTTACATCAAGATGTCAGTGGATTTTCCATCTTGTGCACTGGGAGGTAGCCTGGTCTGTTTAGGCTGGGGGAACACCAGAGATTCTTGAAGGTCGGTTTACTGGCTGGAGGGCTTATTAATCGGTGTATCTTGTTTTTAGTGCCTTTACAAATTCTGTACAATTGAGTGGTTTTTGGCTCATTTATACAAAGTGAAAACTTTTACTGAATAATCATACTTTTACACACTGTTTAAAGTACACTACAGTATCTGTACCGTCAAGCTTGTTTGTGGTAGTATTCTTCTTCTTTTAAGTTTGTTTGGGGTAGCATTTCACTCTGGACATTCCTTTACTGTGACTTAGATTAGGAGGACTGGGATTATGCATCTAGTGGGAGCAGGTGTTTACCCGGTCTGTCTGAGCTGCACACAAAAGGGCCCCAAGTATCTTTCTGCACTTCTCTTATATACCGTGACTGTAATTTAGCAGTTTCAAAACTATACTGACTTATGCTGCTTTAAATAATTAATTGCACTGTATTACACTGTATCTGTTAGTTGTAGGGCTGTTGTATGTGGTTTGTGTGGTCTTGTTACATTTGGACTCCAAAACACCTATTTTGCATTAAGAAGGTGGTTTTCTGTACCCTTGTGGCAGAAGTATGGTGATCTAATTCTAACTTGTCTGAGTTGGGAACTGCAGATGGAACACTTATTGTGTGCTTTCCTGAATGGTAGCTAGTTTAAAATTTGTTTCTCTTTGTTCGTATTTAAGCCTTTCATTTACATCATGCTGTTCTTCGTGCAGAGGTGGTCAGCAGTGCCCTTGTACAGATGCAAAAGCTTAGAAGCTCAGTTTTTCCTTAAATAACTGTCAGAAAAACCATTCCAAGCTTTTCTGCTGCTCTAGGAGCAACTCAGTTGCACATTGAGCAGCACTGCCTTATTGGTTAACCTTAGCCTACACAAAGTATAGGTCCTTCTTGTAGTCTTGGCACTACCAGAACAGTTCTGTCAAATTAACCCATTCCCTTAGCTAATAAAATGTACAGTAACAGCCTGCTATCATGAAAGGGCAGTTTCCCATCATCTCTCTGGCCAGGCTGAGTGACATGGGCTTCCTAAGGCAATGTAGCAACTATCTCATGTAAACTCACACCACTTACTCCTGAAACAAACAAGTACTTTATGTGAAATATGTAGTTACACTATGAAATTGGAAGCAAGACTCTCACATAAGCACAAATTGAATCCTAAACAGGTTGTCAGCACACACACACTTCCCACATTTAATTAGTACACAACACATAAATCCGCATATGTGGAGGTACTCTCTAGTAACTTACGAAAAGATCAGAGGCCCCTCAAACAGAAACCACTTACACACATAATACAAAAAACAACGACAACACATCATTCACACACACACACACACACACACACACACACACACACACACACACACACACATAAAAAACCTAATGTATTGGTTATAGGTGACTCCTGTGTGAGACACACGGATGTTCTAACAACAGGCTGGATAAGAAGCGGTTTACAGTTAACTGCCTGTCAGATACCAGGATCCGTCAAGTCACTCAACCACAAATACTGTTATGACTTTGTCATAGTCCATGTGAGGGTGAATGACTGGAAACATACCTCACTGGACTATATGAAGACAGGCATGACTGAGCTCTCAGATTATGTGTCACAGGCAGGTATAAGCCTAGCTTCAAGCAGCATTCTACCTTCTTCAAGGATGATACCACAATACAAACAAAAAATGACTGGCTTTAACAATTGGCTTAGCTTCTGGTGTCAGTCCAAGGGGATCCAATATTTGTCAGCATGGGAAGGCATGGTCAGCAGGCCATACTGTTTTGCCAGAGATGGTCTCCACCAGGCTTTTGGATACTGGCAAAGCATTAGCTACCCCTATTATGCCTTTTTGGGCATTATCAAAATAACCAACCTGCTAACATAACAGAATCCTCTCTAGATAAACTCAAGGTACTGCTGCTTAATGCTAGGAGTCTAAACAAGAAACTGCATTCCCTGGAAGCACTCTTCACTTTGGAAGATGCTGATGTCTGTGTAGTCACTGAGACATGGTTCACAGGCACGGAAAGCACCCCACCTGTGCAGTGCTACAATGCCTTCCATATGTTCAGACCACAATCTGAGTGTGAAAGAACCAAAGGAAGAAATGTACGTCTTCATGAAGGATAAGTACACCTCGAACAGTACAACTCTCCTGAGCTACTTCATTTCCAATTAACTATAGGCAATGCCCCTACCACATCACAGCTAGCTACAGGTACCACACCATGAAACAGGAAAAGGATACCAAATACCTGAACTTAATGGAGCCACTTGCCATACAGCCTAACACCTTACTCATGGGTGTTTTTAATTATCCTACAATTGACTCAGAAACAAACAACCACAAACATTCTGGCTCACAGGTTCTTGGACTTTGGCAATGCAAATGTTCTGAACAGCTAATCAGCACGCCCACAAGAAACTGCCCCCCCCACCCTTTGTGATGCCCTTCCTGGTAACATCAGACCATAAGCAGTTGTACAGAAACATCTGTACCTCACCGGATTAAAACCAGGTCTTGCTGGAAAAAAGCCACCCTGGTAGACTCTAGTATAAACAGGCTACACAACAACAGAAAAACTAATGTCCAAGAACAAGAGGGAAATGGCTCAGCAGAGGAATAAATCCCTCTCCATCTTAAACAAATTAAGAGATCTTGTCAGGTCCTCCAAAGCTAACGATGAAGCAAAAATAGCCTCCCTAGCTAAGTATAACCACAAGGCATTATTTAACTATGTCTGAAATCTAAAAGGGAATACCCAGCTATGCATTAAACTGGTTGTGGATGGCACCACCCATACTCAACCAGAGGTAATAGCCAACATGCTAGCTGACAGATTTAGAGAAACCTGCACCTCTCTGTCCCCTCCCATCATCCCTCCAAAGTATACCTGCCACCATTCCTCAGCCTATTGTCTCAAGAGAGCAGGTCATCTCGGTGCTCTCCAAGGCCAAAAGCATGGTTGACTTCTTTGAGAAAGTCACCAAGGCCTTGGATGAGGGGAAAGACAGTGCATACCACCTATCTTGACCTAGCCAAGGCATGTGACACAATCCCCCACTCAGGTATTATAGAGAATCTCTCCTAAGTGGAAATAACTCCTACACTACCACATTACCAGATGGATAGCCAAGTGGCTCAAAGACGGGATACATACTGTCAAAGTGGGTGACCTCTAACAAAAGGCCAGTCACCAGTAGCATACCACAGGGTTTTGTGTTGGGTCCCCTATACTGTTCAGATTTTATTTATCAGAAGTCCAGGTAAACTTTGACGGCCTGTGGCTGACCAAGTTAGATGACTATTGCAAAATGGGAGAAATCACTGAGTCACCCAGTGATGTTAATATACTGCAGACATGGGTTAACACTGAAAAATTATTAGTGCCAAAGCCACACAGTAAAGCTAAATGCAAAAAAATACATTATTATTCCCTTTTGGAAAGCTGACATCCCTGCTAACTACATTAAAGAGAGCACTGCCCTAAGTGTAGACCCAGTAGTACATGATCTGGGTACTTGGGTTGATAGCAATCTGAACTTTGACCACCACATATCCACAGTAGTAAGGAAATCCTGTGTGGCACATTTTATAAGTAAAGGCAACACATATTGATCTATGGCTGTTATAATTGCATTATACTCAGCTCTCATCAGACCAAGAATCAAGTACAATGCTCCCTTTAGGGTGTACCTCACCAGACACCTGCGACAACCTGTGGGGAGACCACAGAGGTTTCTCACGAAGAAATTACAAGGTACACAAAACCAGTCTTATGTGACAAGACTGAAAGCCCTGTCACTACATTATGCCATCTACATGTTGCTAAGGTATGAGTTGTTCCTGGCTTACAGGGTCGTCTCTGTCCCAGCCCTGGTAGAAATGCTACATATTCATAAATCAAACTGCAGGAAGGTCACTCACTCCAGGGATCTTAACCTAGCCTCTGACACAAACAGGTCATGCTGGAGAGATAGATACAGATCCCAGAGACAGCCACTTCTTTGGAACAAGTTTCCAGATAATGTTAAACAAAGCCCTTCCCTGACCCTCTTCAAATGCAACCTAGATGAATGGATCCGGGTGACAGCAAATACACTCCTGGGGTGGAGCCCATATCCATCCTGGACAGAGGAAGTTAGTATTAACTACCATAGACCATTATCTCTGCGAACTTCACTCACTTAGCCACTGACAACTGGGACAACTCGAGATAAATATGGCTAAGCTTGTAAGGGCTCTAGGGCCATTAGCCTGGTAACCTCCTATGAACCAATGTCCTTTGACACCACGAAGGAATCTAGGGGAAGGAGAGTGGGTAGAATACATACCATCAGTTTCTTAGCCAACAGGAACTTCTCTACCATGGACAGGTGTAAAATTCTTCCTCCTGGAATCAATGACTGGAATAAAATATTTCTCCTTGCACTGACAAATGAAGTCTTTCCACAGCCACTGAGGTAAGCATGCCTTTTAATATTGGCCCTAGCAGCTATTCTGGTCTGGTGGAATTACAGGCATTCCCATGACAAGTGGAAAACACATGTATTTTATTTTGTACCCCTGCTTATGAACTCCCTGACACGTAGGTTTATGGTTAGACTAAACCAACGAATTCTGAAAAGGGACAGCTTTCCACACAACTGATGGAGGTAATGATGGACAGAAAGAAAGGAAGTGGGAATAGGCCACTCAGAAATGGGAGATACCATCTTGGATTGCTGGTTGGGAGACCATCATCTCCAACCCTGTTTGTATTGGCAACTGCTGATTCTCCACTCTTTCTTACATGCTCTATTTTGCTTGAATTCTTCAGCATACGACTGCTTCTTATACAAGAGCTACTGAGTAATAGGAAAAAGTCTATTTTATTTTGGTAATAGAGAATGAAAAAACTGCTTTTTGTTTGAATGGTTTTGCCTTTTTTTCAACAGTTTCCTGAACACTCTGTGTAAGGAAGGACCAAAAAATAACTCATTATCCAGCAGTACATTTAAGTAATGCCCTATAACATCTCCAAGCATCTATATCCTTAGATCAGCATGCAGCCTGATTACTGAGGATGACGTGGCTGCTGTACTAGCACAAACATGGTTCCATAAAATTCATAGCAGCATTTAATGGCATACTTACCAAGCTTTATGACAGGCTGCAAAGACAATGTCTTGGGCTTTATCAGCAATTTTCTCACACATATCCTTGTGGTACTCTATCATGTGATTTAGCAATTAACATCTCTAACATCAAAGCACCAAAACTGTCTAGTGTAAATCTTTAGGTTGGACAGCATATTGCTGGATAACACCAGCTCTGATTCCTTCCATGCATTCAGTGAAACCACGGTTAGGTTAGCTGCCATAATTACTCTTTGACCTAAAAGAATAGGTTTTGCTTTCATGGTACTACTGCCTATAAGTCAGACTCTCCTGAGGGTCTCTTAAATGCAAACACGAATGTCTGTATTATTACAGAGGAATAGCTATCAGCATGAGTTCCTCGACACCTAGCAGGTCTAAGTGAAGTTTGTGGGAACTGGAAAGTTTCTTTAAGAACATATCATCTGACTCTGGGGGTCACTAGGAAGCCTAACACCTAAAAAATAAGACCTGTCACCTTCAGTGATGTAACCGAGGGGTTTGTAAATTTTGGATAAACAGGTCAAGACTTTCTCAGAGGTCCCTAGGTGTTTACTAGGCTAATGACCACAAAGGATTTTTTAAGCCTAGCCAAGCATCCTAATTTGTTAGTGAAGAGCATGTTTCAGGTATAGGGGTTTCACCAAGAAGAAGGATGTAACTCCTGCCACATACTTTTCAGTGAAACACTTACTGTGAAATGGATCAGAAGCTACCCTGGTAGACTCTATTATAAAACAGGCTACACACTGCCAAAGAGCTAAGGATGACATTACGACTACTATCGTCTGTCTAAGTGGTTCAGTCATTCTGGGTTTTCCCTGGAGAGATACTTCCTTCACTACAGCCATTGTTTCATGAACAATTTACAGAATATGTCCGATATACATTTTTATCACTCTACATGACCACAGACCTCAAGTGACTAAAGAAGTCAAATATTTGATGCTGCAATACATTTAAATTATGTTATTAAATATCCTGATGTGATTACTCCTAGTCTTGTGTATAGATAAGTAGCAATTCTGAATGCATGAAAGTAAATTATCTTAGGGCTCTCTGCAGTGAAGATATTCATTCATTGCTACTGTTATGTCATACCCTGCCAAATGATTTGCAATTGGGTATATACTGGTAACCAAATCTCTCCCCTCAACTGCTTCTCCCATAGAGTGGGGTTCTATGTACTCGGATCACTAATTGTCTAAGGTGGCTGCTGGATGCCAGAGTAAGATAATGAATGTCAAGCCAAGAATTTGAGCATACATAACGTGAGTCGCTACCACTGCATTCCAAGGAACTGCATTACACTGTGAAGGCATGATGTCAATACATGGTGTAGCAACCACTCCTGGCATTGAGAAAGGAGTTATATGGTGCTCCACAGACTTTTCTACAAACCAACCTCCTCCTACTATTGTGTGTAAGCTGTTTTGTCTTTGAATTCTGCCTAAGTTACGTTGCCTTGGCTTTCTGGAAACTGGTTCTTACTCTTCATCCTTGAATTTTTCTAAATATTGCAAACTGGACATTCAGCCAAAAGCAATAGGAAGATTTCTGATGGCCGTGGTTAAGCATATAGTGATATATGTACCCAGCTCCCTTTACACTTAAGCGTTCTACTACTTATTGATACTGAAGCAAGGAAATGGCAGACTTACTGCTGCACAACTGTTTGTGGAACTCACAATAAACAATGTTCAATATCCTTTTCCTGTTCTCAGTACTAACAGACCCCATCCCATTCCATTTCTTTCTTCTAGCTTGTCCTTATGTTTGTCTCCTCACAGTTATTATGCATGAGTGACTGAGAGGTGCCTGAAGTGAATAAAGTCCAGTCTCTCATTTTCATAAGGAGGCCTGCAATGAGTTTGGCTGTTTATTCAGATGGTATGCGTGGCCTTCACTATTATAAGGCAATCTCTACAGAGTAAGTTACCTCATGTTTTATAGCTACTTCACCAGTCATACTTCCTGAGGACAGACAGTCTTGTCACAGCTTATGACAAAAATATACACTGTATTAAACACTCTGTTTATTTCAGGTCTTGGATAGTTATCTCCAGGACTGTTATCAGTGTGTAAGAGCCATAAATGTCCATTACTAAGCTTCTTTAGAAGTAGTCCAGGCTTTAAAAAAATAAGATCAACACTGCCTGCAGTAACACAGCAAAAACCTTTTTTGACAAGGCTGTAACTCCAGACAGCAAAAAGTTAGGTATTTATCACATCAAAAGGTGCTGTGGCCAGCTGGATATCAAGGGAGTTGGCATAAAACATACACAGAAACTGATAACAGCAAAAAAAGGAATGAACAGCTACTGTTATGGTGAGTTCCTAACAAATCCATACTTCTGCCCCAGTTTCAGCACATATCTTGACAACTCTCTCATAAAAATACTCTGGGGACATACCAAAAGGGACCCCAAACATATATATTACTTAGTCCAAACAAAATCTACCCTCTGTGCAAATGTAACATTATCAACATGTGTCCCTTTATGTGGTAAAAACCTAGCATATGACTTGAAAAACACATTCCATATTCAGGGAGCAAGTACAAGAATTGGACAACAGTGGATAACACATAAGTAATTCAAGAAAATTTCAACTGCCAGTTCACATATGGTGGCGATCTACTTTAAAATAAAAGTTTAACAGGTCATGCCACTGATACTGCCACCTCGTATCTGTCAGTAATATGTGACCTTATGGCACATAATACAATAACAACTGACCATCTGGCAGTGTAAGGAAGTAGGTCAGCACACAGAAAATCAAATGGGAATATAACATAAGCCTACTGCTTTTGCCCTTCCAAGTGAACAAAGTCAACTGACAGGGAACCAATGCAAAAAGCAGAGAGTCTAATAGAAGAAAATGACAGTCTTAATCATTCATCCGACTGCTAGTTCAAAATTTTAGGCGGAAAAATGTTCATTTCCTTGTTTCACATTTTGTCCAAACAAAGGATGGGTGCATTTAACCGTTAAACTTAAAATTTTACTGAATACACAGCTGTGATCACAGACAACCATAAATACACACACCCATACAGATATACAGCTATGGATGCTGGGATGTGTGTTTTGTGTACACGTACATACACACATATCTAAATATACACACACACACACACACACACACACACACACACACACACACACACACACACATACGTATATACATTTCTATAAGATAAATGTAATCAGCCAAAAGCACAGCTCGTGGAGAGCATGATGTTGTACTCCAACCAATCAAATCCACAGCCTAATTTGTACAGGAGATCATAGTACAGCAGGAATCATGAATGCATCTTCTAACCATCGTGGTGAGATCTCACAGGGGTCTAGGGGGGTCAAAGAGGGCTTGCCCTCATGCAAAACACTGATTCCTTTTATTTCAGTCATAGCTGATGTGTCAGCCTATCAGTTTTTCTCAACCATGTGCGCTCTGATCACAAATAGTATGTATATTTCAGACAACTAACTCAACCTATTAAATCAACTGATAGCACAATTTGACTGACAGCTCATACAAAACACACACATGAGCATACAAAGAATGAAAGTCTCTCCCACAAAGTCTTACATTAAAAAACAAGACAAGAAACTGTAAAACACTTTGTGCCTCCACACCCAACTTTCACACCTCCCCACCAGCTCTACATGTACATGCAAGGTAGTGATCATTTTATAACATGATCAGCTGTGCAAATCAATCATCTGCAATAGGTGATATGCATGCACTTGATAGGATGAAGGATATCCTATGTGCATGTGTGTGTGTATGTAAATATATGTATAATACATATAAATATACATACAGTTGATATAAAAAGTGTACATACCTCTGTTAAAATGAGACCAAAGTAAATCATTTCAAAACTTTTGCAGCCTTTAATGTGACCTATAACCTGTACAATTCACTTGAAAAACAAACAAATCTCTTAGGGGAAAAATATAAAAAATAAAAAATGTACAATAAGCTGGTTGCTAAGTGTGCACACCCTTAAACTAATACTTTATTGAAGCACCTTTTGATTTAATTACAGCATTCAATCTTCTTGTGTAGGAGTCTCTCAGCATGGCACATCTTGACTTGGCAATATTTGCCAACTCTTCCTTGCAAAAGTACTCCAAATCTGTCAGATCGGGAGGCCATCTCTTATGCACAGCCCTCTTCAGGTCACCCCACAGATTTTCTATTGGATTTAGGTCTGGGCTCTGGCTGGGCCATTCCAAAACTTTAATTTTCAGCTGGTGAAGCCATTCTTTTTTGATTTGGATGCATACTTGGGGTCATTGTTGTGTTGAAAGGTGAAATTCCACTTCATCTTCACCTTTCTGGCAGACGCCTGAAGGTTTTGGGCTAAAAGTGACTGGTATTTGGAACTGTTCATAATTCCCTCCACCTTGACTAAAGCCCCAGTTCCAGCTGAAGAAAAATGCAACCCCAAACCATGATACTGCCACAACCATGCTTCACCGTGGGGATGGTGTTCTTTTGGTGATGCGAAGTGTTTTTGCGCCAAACATACCTTTTGGAATTGTGGCCAAAAAGTTCAACCTTGGTCTCATCAGACCATAACAGATTTTCCCATATGCTTTTGGAAGACTTGAAATTTTGGCTGGGCCTGGATGTTTTTCTGTGTAAGAAAATGCTTCAGTCTTGCAGCCCTACCCCATAGTCCAGACATATGGAGAATATGGGAGATTGTTGTCACATGCAGTACACAACCAGTACTTGCCAGAAATTTCTGCACCTCCTTCAGTGTTGCTGTGGGTCTATTGGCAGCCTCCCTGATCAGTTTTTGTCTCGTCTTTTCATCAATTTTGGAGGGACATCCAGTTCTTTGCAACATCACTGTTGTCCCATATTTTCTCCACTTTTTGATGACTGTCTTCACCATGTTCCATGGTATATTCAATGCTGTGGAAATTTTTTGTACCCTTCTCCTGACTGACACCTTTCAACAATGAGATCCCTTTGATGCTTTGTAAGGTCTCTGTGAACCATGGCTTTTGCTGTAGCAGGCAACTGAGTAAATGTCAGAAAAATCCTACTAGGACAGCTGAACTTTATTTGGGGTTAATCAGTCTCTACAATTGATGGCAGGTGTGTACCCAAGAAGACTGAATGCTGCAATTAAATCAAAAGGTGCGCCAGCAAAGTATTAGTTTAAGGATGTGCTCACTTATGCAACCAGCTTATTGAATTTTTTTTATTTTTTTTACATTTTTCCCCTAACAGATTTGTTTTTTTCAATTGAATTGCACAGTGGTGCAGTGGTAGCGGTGCTGCCTCACAGCAAGAGGTTCTCCTGTTCAATTCTCAGTTGGAGTGTGGGGAGTGCCTTCTGTGTGGAGTCTGCATGTCCTCCCCGCGGTTGGGTGCATGTTCGAAAGACATGCGTAAATGGGCGTGCCTTTGTTGAAGGTTGGACGTCAAGCTGGCACCTTCGCGTTCGTGAAAATCTACTGCCAATCATTAGCGGGCCGGAGTTCCACTGTGGCGACCCTTAACCAGGAAAAGCCAAAAGACAAACAACAACAACATATGTCACATTAAAGGTGGGAAAAGTTTTGAAATGATTTATTGTGGTCTCATTTTTTATATCACAAAAACCTGGCATTTTAACAGGGGTGTCTACACTTTTTATATCCACTGTACATTTGTGAGGGATCTCCTCAGTGGGGGGTCTCTAGGGAGGGCTCTCCAACGTTTGTGATCTCGCAGAGAAAAAAGGTGGCTAAGTGCGATCAGCTGATTTCTGATCAGCTATACCATCTTTTTTTTTTTTCTGTGTGATGACTGGACAATTCGGCCACCTAAATAATACACATATATATAGGTCCCCTACACATGGTCGACATTTCATAATGTCGAAGACCATATGGTCGATACCATATGATAGACATTTGAAATGCCGACCATGCAGAACCGGCATCTCCGTACAGTGCGGAATGGAAAGATTTCCATTTCCGCACTGTAATTGCGATCCCGGAGTTGGTATATATAAGTTACGGGGGGTGTGGGGGGCCATCAATTGTAGACCCCCTGCTAGTAGTTTGAAGGTAAGTTACTGTTGTTTTTTTTTTTTTTTTTATATTACAAGGTCAACATTTTGAATGTCAATCATATGGTCTTTGACATTATGAAATGTCGACAATGTATAGTAGACCCATATATATATATATATATATATATATATATATATATATATATATATATATATATACATATACATATATATATATATATATATATATATATATACACACACACACACACACACACACACACACATATATATATATATATATATATATATATATATATATATGTGTGTATATGTGTGTATACACACACACACACATCCACACATATGCATATTTATATATATAAATTTACACTTATATGTATATATGTGTGTGTGTACATACATACACATGCACGCATATACACACATTATGCAAAAAGTCAAACACTGTGTTCTGTAGCAGAAAAGACTGAATGCAGAAAATATTGGCTGTTTACCTGTGTGAGCAGTAAGAATGCTCAAACAAATATTGAGTGGCTCACTATAATATTGCAAAAGGCTTGCTGTACTGTTATGTTGTAGCTGACATGTTATGTAGGTGAGCATGTGTGTTGGGGGTAGTACTGTTGTAGGCAGTGTGGACCCACTACTGGAAATAAGTGCCAAGGGAGATTTTAAGTGTATGCCAGCAGTGATGCCCTTCTTTAGAGAGATTTCTCTGCTCTATGAGCTGCTGTGACCATGGAGATGGTATACTAATGTCTGGGGGTGTGTGTTATGCTTGCACCCCCCCCCCACATGAAGGGGTTTGCGGTGGAGCTTGTCCCTCTGCAAGAAAAACTACTTCTGTGTGTTGTAGAAGTCTGCAGAGTGGTGTAACTGTTGTACGTCTGTTGTCAGTGTTTTATATCTTTGGGATTCTGTGCATTTGGGTACTGTGCTGCTCACCCTCGTATGGTCTGATGTTCTTCACTGTTGACTTTTGGTGTGTGTGTGTGTGTGTGTGTGTGTGTGTGTGTGTGTGTGTGTGTGTGTGTGTGTGTGTGTGTGTGTGTGAATTTACCTAAAATCATTACATCAAACAAATATTAATGCTGCTAACACTAACATATTACATAAAAAAACTGACATGGTAGAATAAATACTCAGAGGAGTAACCCTGCACATCTCCTACTAATTATATATTCCTCTTGCTAGATTGCACAATCCCTGGGGAAAGGGCATATTCCCTAACCCGAGAAACATTCGACTTCTCTTGAACAGCGATCAGTTTTGCCAACATAAAAACATTGGCAAACTTCGCAGACTGCTAAGTATACTAAATTAGCTGTACTGCAATCAGCATAAAAACTAAAATCAAAAATCCATCCTGTATCTGGATGTTAAAACTGACTGTCGCTTTTAATATATTTACAAATATTCCAACCCCTAACAAGGGAAAGTTCCTATTCTATTAGATGTTACCTTCAGGCAAACATTTTTATTATTAGTCACTGGTTTATAACAAAGCATCCTCTTAATTGATGTGCCATTTTTAAAACTGTTCCTTGTTTTTATGTTGGAGATCAGATTGAACAGCATTTGTAAAACATAAGGTACTTGCATATCATCACAACCAGATTCCATATAAATCACTCGATATATTTTCATGCCCTTCACATGCCAACTGTATTATCGTTATGTTCTGAAATGTGATTCATAACACTCTTCTTTACTTTTCCTTTAGAAACCTTTCTTCCTATTTGTCCGGCAGTGATGGAACCCTGCCTGTTGCAAGACCCCAACGACTTTTTCTCATTCATGGATGGGAGCTGTTTGAAACAATTTTTTAACTCCATGAAATCAGTTAGACACAGTGCTACATTTCTGTAAAGAGAACTGCATCCTCATCTATGAAAAAGTAAGAGAAATGTGTAACGAAGTTAACAATTAAAGTGGATCATGTACTTGGAATGGGAAATTGCCACTTAATCCACTTGCCGGTGAAATCTGTCATCCTAAACATACCTGTCAAGTGTCCATAACTGTGCATGAAGTCTATTTTCGTATTATGTTTTTAGTCTGTTACACGTATATCCTTCATAAAATTATGGTAATACAAGCATGTTATTTGAGCAACTAAGTTTACAAAGGCCAGTATTTAAAAGTTTGTCTCTGGTTTTAGGCATTTATCCATTGTTGTTTCTGGCTTTGTCTGGAATTCTTCAACAAAAAAGGTGAGAAATGTGCCGTAACAATATTACCCTTGAGCTGATGCCTGGAAGGGGTAGCGAGGAGCCAATTGTCCAGGTAGGGGAAGACCTTTATGCTCTGAAGTCTCAGGTGAGCCGCTATCACTGCCATCATTTTGGTGAACACCCTGTGGGTTGTGGTGAAACCAAAGGGGAGCGGTCTGAACTGATAATGATTGGCCCCCCAGCAGGAAGCAGAGGAACCTCCAAGAGTGGCTGTCCATTTTGATATGGTAGTATGCATCCTGGAGGTCGATCGAGAACATCCAATCATTCTCCTGCAGGAAGGGCAGGATAGATAGAATGGTGACCATCCGGAATTTTGTCTTGGCCACAGACAGGTTCAAAGTGGAGAGATCCAGAATGGGTCTCAAGTCTCTCATCTTCTTTGGCACTAAAAAGAACAAGGAATAAATGCCTAACCCGGACAGGTGTGGGGGGATGGGTTGGATGACTCGTTTTGTTAGCAGCTTTGCAATTTCCAGTGCTGCATCCTCCCTTTGCGTGGGTGGATGGGGTGATGTGAGAAAGGGGAGTGAATATCCTCTGGATATAATTTACTATACCCAATGATCTTCCGTGATGGACTCCCACGCTGTTAGGTGTTGTAATAGGTGACCCCCGACTGCTTCCACAGACCAGCAGCTGGGCAAACCTTCAGGGTTGCTGCACGGGTTTCTCGGAGAAAGGATGATGAGACCCTTGATTCCACGGACCCCCTCTGCCTCTAGGGCGGTGTCTATCAAGTCCCCCTCTGCCCCCGGGGGAACGAGTCCTGAGAGTATCCTGGGAATAGCTTTGAGATTTTTGGAACCACATCTTCTTGGCCCACCGCTGATTCTTTGCGGATCCCGACTGCAGACAGAGTCTTCCCATCCTTTTCACTCTGAACTAAGGTGTCACGTACCAACTTTGCAAAAATGGAGGAACTGTCATACAGGGCATTCGTAAAAGATGCCTTGAAGGGTTCCGAAAAGGCACAGAGCCAGAGCCAGGCATGGTGCCTGATGGCAATGCCTGTACCTGCAGCTCTAGTGGCACCCTTGGTAGCATGTGAGAGAAAATGAGGTGCTAGCGATAGAATTCAGGCTGAGCATTTGAGAGGAGAATACTTTCTTGTCCTCTTCTAACATGGACCCAGGGGTAGACTTAGTGACCTCCTTGACCAGGTCTCGCTGTAGCCTAAATCATGTGTGGCATATAATTCAGTGAACGCAGAGAGAAGGTCATTGAAGCACACAACTGCTTCCCAACATGGTCCATCATCCCAGACTCTCGGTCGGGAAGGTGGACTGAGGAGCTCTCCTGAGCAAGTTCCTTCTTAATGGCAGCCACCACCACCATGGCATCACCTGGGGATCCCTCAGTCCAACAGGTCCTGTCTGAAGGGGGACTCAAAACATTGTCAGGGCATTTGGGAATGGGCTCCAACATGTCTGGTTCTTTCCATGCCGGAAATATAATATGATCCACCAAAGGATCCACGGGAGGGGACACCCAGGAAGTAGAGGATTGTATGCCAAATGCCTCCAGGAACACTGATTCGTCAGAGTTAAGTGTTAGGGCAGACCACTCACCATGCTGGTGTAGAATTTCCATGATGTCTCCAAAGGAGACATCCTTGGGGGGGTAACCAGGGGGAACCTTCCCCTTCCTCCAAATTGGTGTCTTCAGTGAGGAACTCCAGAAGGGGTGAGTCTAAATGCCTCCTTTTGCACGTACAGTGGATATAAAAAGTGTACACGCTCCTATTAAAATGCCAGGTTTTTGTGATATAAAACAAATGAGACCACAATAACTCATTTAAAAACTTTTTCCACCTTTAATGTGACCTACAACCTGTACAATTCAATTGAAAAACAAATCTTTTAGGGGAAAAATATAACAAAATACAAAACTTAAATAAGCTGGTTGCATTAAGTGTGCACTCCCTTAAACTAATACTTTGTTGAAGCATCTTTTAACTTAACTACAACTTTCAGTCTTCTTGGGTACGCAACTGCCATCAATTAGAGAGACTCTGATTAACCCCAAATAAAGTTCAGGTATCCTAGTAGGATTTTCCTGACATTTACTCAATTGCCTGCTACAACAAAAGCCATGGTTTGCAGAGAGCTTACAAAGCATCAAAGGGATCTCATTGTTGAAAGGTATCAGTCAAGAGAAGGGTACAAAAAAATGTCCACAGTATTGCATAAACCATGGAACACAGTGAAGACAGTCATCAAAAGGTGGAGAAAATATGGTACAACAGTGACATTGCAAAGAACTGGACGTCCCTCCAAAATTGATGAAAAGACAAGACGAAAACTGGTCAGGGAGGCTGCCAAGAGACCTACGGCAACACTGAAGGAGCTGCAGGAATTTCTGGCAAGTACTGGTTGTGCATTACATGTGACAACAATCCCCTGTATTCCCCATATGTCTGGGGTATGGGGTAGGGTTGCAAAAAGGAAGCCTTTTCTTACACAGAAAATCATCCAGGCCCAAATAAAATTTGCAAAACAATACATCAAGTCTCCCAAAAGCATGTGGGAAAATGTGTTACGGTCTAATGAGACCAAAGTTTAACTTTTTGGCCACAATTCCAAAAGGTACGTTTGATGCAATAACAACACTGCTTCATCAAAAGAACACCATCCCCACAGTGAAGCATGGTGGTGGCAGTTATCATGCCTTGGGGTTGCTTTTCTTCAGCTGTAACTGGGGCTTTAGTCAAGGTAGAGGGAATTATGAACAATTCCAAATACCAGTCACTTTTGGCCCAAAACCTTTAGGCATCTGCTAGAAAGCTGAAGATGAAAAGGAATTACACATTCCAATGGCCCCAATAATACATCGAAATCAACAAAAGAATGGCTTCACCAGCAGAAAATTAAATTTTTGGAATGGCCCAGCCAGAGCCCATACCTAAATCCAACAGAAACTCTGTGGGGTGACCTGAAGAGGGCTGTGCACAAGAGATGCCTTTGCAATCCGACAGAATTGGAGCTCTTTTGCAAGGAAGACTGGCCAAATATCACCAACTCAAGATGTGCCATGCTGACAGACTCCTACCCAAAAAGAATGAATGCTATAATTACATCAAAAGGTGATTCAACAAAGTATTAGTTTAAGGGTGTGCACACTTATGCAACCAGCTTACTGACGTTTTTTTTTTTATTTTTTATATTTTTTCCCTAACAGATTTGTTTTTCAATTGAATTGTACAGGCTATAGGTCACATTAAAGGTGGGAAAAGTTTTGAAATGATTTACTGCGGTCCCATTTTTTTATATCACAAAAACTTTGCATTTTAACAGGGGTGTGTAGACTTTTTATATCCACTGCACACAGGGGGGTCTCTGGG
Source organism: Protopterus annectens (assembly GCF_019279795.1). Classification (NCBI taxonomy): domain Eukaryota; kingdom Metazoa; phylum Chordata; order Ceratodontiformes; family Protopteridae; genus Protopterus; species Protopterus annectens. The sequence continues at coordinate 610,717,062 of NC_056749.1, read as the reverse complement.
GAGGACTCGCCAAATTCTTGCTGCTCCGAAGAGGGAGCACTTGGGGCAAAGAGGCAGTAGGCTGTTCCAGAGATGGTAGAATGGCCGGGTCCACACCAGAAACAGAGGGAGCCAGGATGGTCTCCGAAGACGAGATTGTCAAGGGTCTCAATGGGATTGAGAGGATCCTCTCCACCACATCGAAAGCTGAAGGGGAATGGATCTCCTTAGAAGGAACAATGATCAGAGCCATAACACTCTGACCTGACGGGGCAGCCAGAGCTAAACCTCCAGGCACCGAGATACCAAAGGGAAGGCTCTGCTCTGAAAGGCTTGGAGCCGACGCCATCCCCCTCGGATCCAGCGTAGAGGCTACGGGTCTGAGGGTTGGACAGATCCAAGCTACTCGGATGCAACCTGCTCAAGGTCATAGTTGGCATCGAGATACAAGGTACCATCAGAGCCAGCCCCTCGATGCAGAGTGTCCTCAGATCCAAGGGCTCCAAAACTGGAGGTTGAATCGGAGAAGAAGCTACAGGGATAAATGCCGATTACATGCCCCCAGGTCCGGAGGGGAAGGGGGCAGGCAGGACTCCCAACTGTATCTGGGCACGGATAAACTTCTGCATCATTCTATCCATCTCCGCTTTGGAAAGGCTGTGGGTGGAGCGAGAAGAGGAGGCCACCGACACAGGCCTAAAGGGATGGTGAGGGGAAGCCTGTGCCGGTGACTGGGTCTGAAGCTCCTCTGGCTCCAGGGAGAACCGAGGAGAATGGACCCAGGGAGACTCCGTCCTTGGAGCCAACCTAACGTCAGTCAGCAGGCCCACTGAAGCTGAGCAACCTGAGGATTGCTCCCTGGCCCTGTCTTTAGACTTGGCAGATTTGTTTGACTTGTCTCTGTCTCTGGACCTCTTGGTGAGAGCTTAAGTCCCAGAGGCTGGGGCAGAGACCGAAGTAGAAGCCAGGGCAAATGAGGCTTGTGCCTCAGTGGTAGGAGGGGGAAGTAGGCCTCTCAAAATTAGCTTATTTCTCCTGTCCATCAGTGCCCGGGGATTAAACTGGCACAGATGGAACAGAAGATGTCCAGTTGGGCTGCCCCAAGCCATTTAACGCACACAGTGTGGCCATCACCTGGGGAGAGCTTGTGACCACACTCTGCACTTTCAGAAGCCTGGTTTTGGGCGGGGGGGATTCAGACATACTCCCAAACACATGGCCTAGCACACACACTCAACACAGTGAACACACGCAAGAGAGACAGGAAAGAAAAGAGGGGTTTTTTTTTTTGTAACTGATGCAGGGAGCACGAGGGGAGGTGGAAAAAACAAGAAAAGGGAAAATATACATAAGATAGGCAAAAAAAGAAGTTCATTTACCCAAAATTTTAGCAGAGAGCACGGATCACGATGTGAACTAGAGTGTGGCAAACAAGATCTGAAGGGAGGGAGGAGACAGGGGCATTGTGGGTAAGGGGAGGAGCTTTGAGCTCAGATCAGATGCTGGATATGTGGCCAAGACAGATCCGGTAACCCACAGGTTGAAGATCAAATGAAGACAACAACTTCCGATCTTTTGTTATCCCAAAGAAAGCACCACCATTATGTGCCATACAACATACTGCTGGGTTGGATGGGCACAGATTGGTTAATATATACCAAAGTGCACTTTTTTCCTTTCATGTACCACAGTCTGCAAATGCAAGACACTTCTGACTTAATAACCCACCTGGAAAGAGAGACAATTGTTGATTTTTGGCCCATTTGTAGGGACTTGGTGGGGGGACTGGGTATTTTATTTTTCTTCATTGTCACTAAACTATTACATTTTGTAAAACAGAAAAACTTATCAAGACTTTGGTACAGCCCAACACAAATATGAGTAATGGCTCTTCAAGACAGGAGTACAGCTCTCCAGAAAAGGAGTGACCACCATCTGGTCAGACATCATGAACAAATGAATAAGAAAGTCAATGTACTAACCACTCTAAAGACCACCACACCACTAAAGAAACTCAGTAGGGACAGTGACAATAAAGCACAGCTTGTAACTTTTGAGAGATATGCCACCCAAGAAAATTGGGCATAGTTTCACTGGGCCAAAATGTTACCCTCCAAGCTTTTATGAGAAGCAGTCAAGGGACACATGGCCATGAAAGGCCACGACTACAAGGACCATCATAAAAAAGCTTTAGAAAAATATTAGCTAGCCTTGAAAGTTCATAACTTTTAGTTATGTACTTACCATAACTTCGGATGTATGGGATCCATCTCGCCTACATTCATAACTGATGGGTTCGGAGCCGATCCCTCGGCTCCGACTCAGCCACTATATAGTAGAACGAAGTCTCTAATTGGCTGGGCTACCCCTTATCCCAGAATGCACCATGCCTGCTTCCCCAGATCTTGTTTGTTCGCTTTTATATACCTACATCCAGGCACAGAAATATACCAACAACTGTAACAAACTAAAGTCCTTCAAGAGAAAAAGTCAGTAAGTAGCAACATTTCCTCTAAGTCCAATGGGAAGGGGGAAGGAGGGCGGGAGATGAATGTAGGCGAGATGGATCCCATACATCCGGGTTATGGTAAGTACATAACTAAAAGATGTAATGGGATCCTATCTCGCCTACATTCATAACTGATGGGACAGCATCCCTAGCACCTAAATCCCGGGTGGCTCATTGGAAAACACTCCTGAGAACTGTGGAACCAAAGGAAACTCTACCTCGAGAAGCCACATCTATCTTGTAATGAGAAATAAAGGTGTGCGGAGAAGTCCAGGTAGCAGCCGCACAGATATCATCTATCGATAACTTGGAGTGAAATGCTACAGAAGTAGCCATTGCCCTGGTAGAATGAGCCTTGACTGGGAATGGTAGCTCTTTGCCGGACTGCGAATAGATGAAGGAGATGCAATCTTTAATCCATTTGGTTATGGTGGTTTTAGCCACCGGTTGACCCAACCTATTTTCCGCAAAGGACACAAACAGCTGATCTGACTTTCGTGTCTGATTGGTCCTACTTAAATAAAAACGCAGTTGTCTGTGAACATCCAACTGATGGAAAATATATTCTGTGCTATTGGAGAATTTGGGAAAAACACCGAGCTCCAAGGATTGTTGAATGCATAAGGGGGATGCTACCTTGGGCAAGAAAGAGGGATTTAACTTGAGAGACACTCTGTCTTTGTGAAAAGTCAAATAAGGAAAATTAGAACAGAGAGCCTGAAGCTCTGAGACCCGCTTGGCAGAGGTTATTGCCACCAAAAAAGCGGTTTTCCAAGATAGAAATTTTAAATCACAAGTAGCTGCTGGTTCAAAGGGACGGGCAGTTAAAGAAGCTAGAACCATATTCAGATCCCAAGGGGTCACAGGATGGGCTATTGGGGGCCGAAGGAGCCACGCTCCTTTAAGGAAAGATTTGCAAAGCCTGTTTGCCACTAAGGAAGGCTCAAAGGAGACATGAAAATTAGAGATAGCCGCCAGTTGGACTTTAATTGTGGAAACTGAAGAGCCCAAATAAAACAAAGAAGCCAGGAATTCTAAAACCTGAGGTACTGGGGCGGTAAAGGGATCTATACCTCATTGCTGGGCCCAAAGAGCAAACCTCTTCCACTTGCTGGAATACAGTTTAATAGTGGAAGGTTTGTGAGAAGAGGACAAAATGTGGATGACGTCTGGAGAAAAAAAGAGTCATCTCTGACTAAGGTTGGAAGTGGAGTAACCAAGTGGCCAACCTCAAGGATCTGAGGGATGGGTGAGACTGTCCCAACTGATGAGTCAACAGGTCGGGCACTAGGTCCAGAAACCATGGGCCCTCCACCGCATACCTCAGAAGGAAGGGGAACCAAACCTGACGAGGCCAGTGTGGAGCGATCAAAATCATGTCGCTCCCTAGATAAATTGCCTTCTGTATCACCTTCGGGAGAAGGGGAACCGGAGGGAAGGCGTAAAGTAGACTGGGGGGCCAACTGTGAGCTACAGCGTCCCTGGAAATCTGCCCCTGAGAGGGAGTCAGAGTGAAGAACTCCCTGCATTTCGCATTGTGAGGACTGGCGAACAAGTCGCAACAAGGTCGGCCCCACTTGGCGAAGATGTTTGCAGCCACCCTGTCGTTCAGGGACCACTCATGGGGTAACAGGAGAGTTCTGCTCAGCCTGTCTGCAATCACATTGGATTTCCCCGGAATGTGCGTTGCCACTAGGAAACGCTGGGTAGAAATCGCCCCATGCCACACTCTCATGGCCTCTCAGCAAAGAGGGTATGACCTGGTTCCGCCTTGCTTGTTTATGTATCAGACTACCGACATGTTGTCGGATAGGATCACAATAGTACCCCGTGGAAGAGCATGATGAAGTGCTTGCAACACCAGTAGCACCGCTCTCATTTCCAGGATATTGATATGTAAGTGCGTTTCGTGAGCCTGCCACGTGCCTTGGACAGACCTGTAAAGATAATGACCCCCCCCACCCTGTCTGGGAGGCGTCCGTGGTCACCGTGGCGATGGGAGACTGAAGGGCAAAGGGTCACCCCTGGTCCAGGTTGGACCGAAGCAGCCACCAACGTAGGTCCCGACGGCAAATTTCGGTAATCTGGACCAAATGGTTCAGGGGAAGTTCCTGAAAGGACTACTGAACCGACAGTAGCCATTGCAGCACCCGCATGTGCAGCCTGGCTAAGGGGACTAGTAGAATAGTCGAGGCCATCGTGCCCAATAACTGCAGAATCAGTCTGGCCTGAACTCGTGATCTGGGTAACAGGGTTTGAACCTGAGACTGCAGGACCTGAATCCTTTCTACAGGCAAGAATGCCCGCATTCTTCTTGTGTCTAACTCTGCGCCTATAAATGTAATACGCTGAGACAGCTGCAGCACAGATTTTCCCCAATTGAACGTGATTCCTAGTGAATGACTCAAACTGACTGTGGTCATAAGCGCCCGAACTAATAGATGCTTGGAGGTGGCAGTAAGGAGCCAGTCGTCTAGATAGGGAAACACTTGGAATCCTAGACTTCTCAAGTGAGCTGTCACCACTGCCAGACACTTGGTGAACACCCTGGGGGCTGTGGTGAGACCAAAGGGCAGTGCTCGGAACTGGAAATGGCTGGTTCCCAGGTGGAAGCGTAAATGACTCCTGGACTCTTGACTTATCAGAATGTGACAGTAAGCGTCCTTGAGATCTATGGAGCACATCCAGACATCCTTCTCCAATAACGGGAGAATGGACTGAAGAGTGACCATTCAGAATTTGGATTTTTTTACAAAGTGATTCAATGAGCTGAGGTCCAAAATGGGCCTTAAGTCCCCTGTCTTTTTTGGCACCAAAAATAGGAGTCTTGAGTAAGTTCCTGATCCGATCTGGTCGGCGGGGACAGGCTGGATGACTCCTTTTCTTAGCAGCTTTGAAACCTCGAACGCTGCTTGATCCCGCTGACTGGGTGGCACATCCGGGATTTTCCCGATAGGAAGAGGGGGGATCTTGGTGAAAGGGATGAGTTAGCCTCCGGTTATGGTTCGGAGCACCCACTGATCCTTGGTGATAGATTCCCAAGCCTGTGGGTGTTCCACAAAACACCCGACTGGCTCCGGAGATGCGCAGTCGGGCCACGTCTCAGGGACGGGGAGCGTAGGATGAACCACGAAAGGAATCGCGGTCTCCAGAGTTACGGGGGCCTCTGCCGCCTCTGGGGCGGTGTCTTCCTGAATCCCCCCCCCTTGCCTCTAGAGGGGGGATCACTCGGTGGAGTAGGGAAAGACCTTTGAGATTTCTTGAACCACATTTTCCCTCCTCTCTGGGCCTTGGGGTAAGGTCTAGAAGGAGCGGAAAAACGGGCCCCCACGGCAGTCAAGGTCTTGCCCTCCTGCTCGCACCGAGTCAGTGTGTCCTTCACCTTGGGTCCAAACAGGGAGGACCCATCAAAAGGGGCGTCGGTGAAGGAAGACTTAAAGTAGACAAAATTCAACACATTGGCTCACAAAAAAAGCACATTAACACACAAATAAGGGCAAGGGCCCTCTAACTTAAACGGGCCTTGCCCGGTAAGTATAAAAAATACCAATCACACCGAAAACTTTTCACACACACACGTAAAGCTGTTAAAACAGCTGTTTATTAAATTTGTGAAGAAAACCCTAGGTCAAAAGACCAAAAAGTATACAAAAAACCACTTAGCTCCAGCCAAGTCGAGACCACGTCTAGCTTGAAAAGCGGCAAACGAGATCTGGGGAAGCAGGCATGGTGCATTCTGGGATAAGGGGTAGCCCAGCCAATTAGAGACTTCTTTCTACTATATAGTGACCGAGTCGGAGCCGAGGGATCGGCTCCGAACCCATCAGTTATGAATGTAGGCAAGATAGGATCCCATTACATCCGGACATTTAATTCAAGCAAATATGTTAACAGATTCAATATCTTATTTAAAACATGTTTTAAATTCATGACTAGAACAAGAAGTGAGTGGTAAAAGTAGTGATAGCCATTTTAGCAAATAATTAGTTAAAAAGGCCATTTTATATCTCAAATTCATCTGTGCCTCCAAAATGAACAAATGTCTATTAGTAGCTTCACTCCTCTTCTAGAGAGAAGTGATATGTTGACTCATATTTGGGCTACCTTACATCAAAGTGTTTAAGAGTTTTTCCATTGAACAAACTGTAACAGATCAGTCACAGAGTAGGAAAGTCAGTCCTTTCTCTCTCTCCTTTGGGTTGAAAAGCATGGTGTTTTGAACTTGCAGGCTGCAAAGCAGGTAAAGGATGACCAAAGTATGTCCATATTCACTGCCAGTATTGTACATAGCACACAATGGAGATAGCCTCTTTAGTTCAGGTGCAATTTATTTACAAAGAAGAAATAAAAGGAGTTCACTTACCTGAACAAAAGCAGCACAGCCTTAGTAAATATAACTTTTATTGCTCACAGTTCACTGTAGTCCATTTTAAACATTTCTTAAATGAAAACAATTTTTCATAGATCTATGTCCTGGTAATCCACCTTAGCTCAGGCTACCTTGCAATTCTCAGGCAAATCTACAAGCAGGATGCTTGTTCTCCTGCAGTATCTACAAGTAGGCTCCTGGTATCTGATGAGTAAATCTGCACACATTTCCTGGTATTCTGTAACTCATTTTGGTCAAAATTCTACAACAGAGTACACAACTGTCATCCCTATCTAGGAGAGGCAAACATCTCTGTGGTTACAGGTTACATCCCTTCCTTTTAACAACAGCTTTTCAGGTGTTCCTTATCACTTACTCTGTTTCATGCTTTTACTATTGTATTACATCGATTATCTGTACAACTGTCAGGTTTTTCAATAATGCGCAGAATATGCAACCCATTAAAATAATATTTCTAACTTAAACAGCAACTATGCTACAACACATGCATGTGAATCTGAGCAAATACACAGCAGCTGTTAATTCTACTTAATAAATCATTGAGAAGAAAACCCAGAAGCTTCTTCTGACTTGTAAATGAATGGTCCTGACTTAATTCAAGGAAGAGGGAGAATGGAATCAATTTCTCAATAGAAAATATCACAATTTTTAAAGCATTACACAGTTTTACCTCATCCCAATTTCATTTATGGCAGCTAATCTGAAGGAGTATCTTGTAGATGGCAACAGCTCATTTAGTTTGCACTGCTTCAGGTGACCAGTATAATACTCCTTGAAAGCACCACTAATTCCCTAAAAAAAGAGAAAGAGGAACAAAGAAAAATTGAAATTGCAATGCAGAGTACTGGAAAATAAAAAATGTAATCATAAGTACGTAAAATTTATCATCCTTTGAACCTCTTAATGTACACACTATATACTACTCAAAACTGCATCCTTGCAGTTTCTGTGGTCTACTGTTAGCTGTGTGGAATACAGGGATGGAGTGGCCTAGGTGGAGGAGGAACCTGGCAAGAAGAGAAAGAAATGAAGGAGTAAGTGCATGTTTGCTTCTCTTTGGGGGGGAGTGTCTTTGGGGTCCGTGGGGTTCATCAACCATTAATGAATCTCCAGAGATAAGAGACCTAATGGAAGCTACCTGGTCACTAGTAGGGCCAGAATGCCTAGGTGGCCACATTACACACATCTGTGATGTCACAAATGCCATGCCTAAGGCATGCCCACCCCAGGTCTACTTATAATGCACAAAAAGGGAGGTTAAGTTGCATAGCCCCCCCCTAAAAAAAAACAAATAAACATGAAGGCTTCTTGTATGATGGCCTCATTTTGACTGTAGTCATAAGTTATAGGGTTAGCATAGCAAAATAGAGGGACAAAAAAATATAATGAAACAAAAAAAGAGGAAAATAAATTCATATGGCTTGTTATATTACAAGTTCAAAGCACATTTTCATTTTTGTGCTTCATTGAAGGCTTTATGTATATCTTACTGTTTTATTATATTCCATATCCAATTTCTAACAAGATACGTATCATGGCATTGTTTTGTTACTAAAACCTTTAGAAAAAAATCAGACTTCAAGAACCAGATGGAATATACAATTGTGTAAGATGGACTTACCATAACAATATATGTTCAAATGATAACTGCTGCAGTAGCCTTAGCTATACGAGTTATATCATGCTAAGGATAAAACATCTGGCCAGCTTCCAAAGCTTCAGGGCATCTTCCACACACCCAAACTAAATGGTATGCTTGAGCATAGCTGACTAAAAGATAGGTTTGGATATGAAGTCCTACAGAGCTTTCCTGTGATCAGAGAAAGGGAGGCTGAGACCTGAAAGGCCAATGCTACGAACAACAAAACATAAATATCTACACCTAGCATAAAAAATACATAAAAAAACAAGGGGGATGGTGTACTATGCTCATTATACTAATCACTACTGCAGTAGTTTTAGTTATATGAGTATATTACTGAAGCTAACTTCATCTGGAGGTGGATGCCGAAGAGTCCAGGAGCCCCTGCAGAATAACTTGATCAGGACATAGAGAAGGAATCCAGTATACAGTGCTTTGACAAAGTATGTACAGAGGACCAAGTAGCAGCTTCTAGAATATGGCTAAAATCCAACCCTTTCCAAAAAGCCATAGATGAAGCCAAGATCCTGATAGAGTGGGGCTTGACCCTGCATGGAATTGTTTTGTTATGGTGAGTATAACAAAAGGTAATAGCCTTGGACAACCATTTGGAAATTAGTCTGTTTTGACATAGGCTGCCTCTTCGTCTTACCTTCACAAAAATGAAATGAGCCAAAGATCTGAAATATTTAGTTCTGTCAAGGTAGTACCCAAGTGGTCTGTGGACCTTCAAGGTATGCAGTATCCTTCCTCCCCATTTTTAGGTTTAGCAAAGAAAACGGTGAGATGAACAGCTTGGTTTAAAGTAAACCTGGATATCATTTTAGACATAAAAGAAGGATTAGTTCTCATAGAAACCTTGCACCTACAGAAAATGAGACAGGGTTGACTCATCATAAGCTTGCAACTCTGATACTCTTCTTGCAGAGGTCAGAGCAATCAGTAAAACTGTTTTCCATGTTAAGAACCTCAAGGCATCCAGACTAGCAGGTTCAAATGGTGTAAGTGTTAGCTTCTCTAACACAAAAGTAAGATCCCAAGAAAGGGGCACTGGTTTTCTTGGAGGCTTCTAATGCAAAATCCCTTTCAAGAAGATTCTGACATGAGACTGCACTGAAAAAGGATGATTTATGGCAGATATGCTGAAATGGCAAATAAATAAACCTTGACAGATAACCTTCTAAAACCAGGGAAAGAACAGTTGTGTAAAATATTACTATAACCACAGACTTTGTTCTCTTCTGTGCTGCAGTATTCTTAACATGGGGGATTCACTGCCAAAGTGGTCACGGTGTTTCACCAGTATACAAAAGCTTAACCACTGCAAGGTACGTGGGACATTGCACGTAGGCCATAAAAGTGACGTCCGCACATACCATGCTCAGAACTGAATGCTTCAGTAAGAACACCAGCCTAAGGAACAAAGGAGATAAGCATATACCCAGGGAAAAAGACAAAAACTAAGGGGCAGGTAGAAGTGATAAAATACTGCAACATAGAAAAGAAGGACATTTATGGTTATGTTAAGGTTTTACATAACTATTCTATATCCTCCTATTCTTATGCTGCAGTATTCATAAAGTACAGCTGTGTACACTTACCACAAATGCAAATGTTCGAGTGTATTTACTGTTGCAGTCACTACATTTGGGTTAACTGCTTGCAGATAGCACTCAGTCGGCCTGATAAACAAAGTCTTGGGTCCTGTGTCGGTTGCCATCCCTTCTTCCATGACGTCAGGTCGTCAGGGGTATAAAACATGCAGCTGACGCCATTACATCTGTTTTTTCTTGTCCCAGATGTCAGGTGCCCCCCTAATGGGAAGCAATTAAATAAAAGTACAAATATATACCTCCAACAAAAAACAAATACACCAAAAAGGCTTTTAAGCATAGTAAAGGAAAGTAGAAGTATAGCCAAAAGAAGTTGGGGGCTGGAGGGAGGGTAACCAGGACTGAAACAGTGAATACACTCGAACATCTATATTTATGGTAAGTGTACACAACTGTACTATGTTCTTCATGTTTCACTGTTGCAGTCATTACATTTGGGTAGATTCCCAAAGCTATGGTTGGGAGGAGGAGGAATTTAGATAGCATTAGGGCCAGCTACAAGGCCCTGCAACACTGCAATGGCAAAGCCAGCTCTGGATTTAGAGAAAATTGGCAAATGATAATGTTTGGTGAAAGTATGTACAGAACTCCAGGTAGCAGCTTCTAGGGTGTCCCTGGCAGGGACACCTCTGAGAAAGGCTGTGGAGGTAGATGCAGCCCTGGTGGAGTGAGGTCTGATCCCCTGGCGGATAGGTTTTCTATGGTGCTTATAGCTGAAATGAATGCAATGGCTTATCCATTTAGAAAAGATTTGCTTTGAAATAGCCTTCCCATCTGCCCCTGCAGCAAAAGCCACCAGCAGTTGTTCAGATTTCCTGTGAGGTTTAGTCCTGTCCAAGTAGAATCTAAGTTGTCTGTGCACATCTAAGGAATGCAGTATCTGTTCCCCTTTATTCTGTGGATTGGGAAAGAAGGTTGGCAAATGAATGGACTGATTAAGAGCCACACTGGATACCACCTTGGGCATGAAAGATGGATTGGTTCTGAGGGACACCCTGTCCGCATGAAAGATGATGAAAGGCTCCACTGCCATAAGGGCCTGTAATTCAGATACCCTTCTAGCTGACGTGATTGCTAAAAGGAAAGCTGTTTTTCAAGAAAGAAATTTTAAGTCGGCAGTAGCAGCTGGCTCGAAAGGAGGTAGAGTGAGTTTCTCCAAGACAAAGTTAAGGTCCCAGGCTGGGGTTGGAGCTCTCCTGGGTGGTCTCAAATTTTTGGCCCCTCTGAGAAATTGTTTGAGCAGTGGATGAGAGAAGAGGGGAGGTTCTGTGTTATAATGAGCTGAAATGGCTGAGGCGTGGATTTTAATGGAGGAAAAAGACAGGCCCTTGTGAAGCAACTCAGTTAAGTATTGTACAATCTGAGGTAAATTGGGCGCTGCTGTGCTCATCCCATGAGATCGGTTCCAAGCACAGAATCTTTTCCATTTTTCAGCATAAGATTTTCTAGTACTAGGCCTCCTTGCCTCTAAAATGAAATCCATCACAGGTTTGCTGAGGGATGGTAAAGTAGAGATTAAGTAATTAGCCAGGCTGCAAGGTTCAGAGTTAGAAGCTGAAGGTGCAGAATCTGGTTCTCCTGCTGAGACAGCAGGGAAGGAGTCTGAGGCAGGTGCCATGGAGATAACCGTGACACACTGCGCAGGAGGGGGTACCAGTGTGGGCACGGCCAGTCTGGAGCAATCAAAATCATCCTTGGTTTGTCCTGTTTGATTTTTAGTAGTACTTTGGAGAGCAGAGGCAGAAGGGGAAATGCATAGACTCATAGGTTTTTCCAGCCGAAGTACAGAGCATCAGCTTTCCAGGCTTGTTTGTGGGGAGTCCTTGTGCAAAATTTGTCCAATTGGTAGTTCTGGGGAGAGGCAAACAAGTCTATATCTGGGCTCCCCCATTTGCTTATCAACATGTTGAAAATCCTTGGTTCCAGTTTCCACTCATGTGGGTTCATAAGGCTTCTGCTTAGTACGTCTGCCAGTGTATTTAATTTTCCTGGCAGGAATTGCAGCACTTATAGGTGCACTTGGTATCTCAAGGCTGTGTTCCACAATGCGATGGATAGTCTGCAGAGGGGGTAAGAATATATAACCTCCTGCTTGTTTATGTACCACATAACAGTGGTGTTATCTGTCTTTACCATTAGTTGTCCTGGAATAATGTAGTCCTTGAAGGCTGTCAGAGCATTCTGTACAGCTAACATTTCTTTTTGATTGATATGCAGGTGTATTTGACTTGGGTTCCATTTGCCCTGAATGCACTTCCCTGCCAGGTGAGCCCCCCATGCATAGTTTGATGTACCTGTTGTTAGGGTTTGGGTGGCAGGGGGTGGTGTGAAAGGTAGTCCCTTGTTTTGGTGGCACACCTCTGCCCACCAAAGGAACTCTAGGCGTAAGCAAGGTATGATAGGAATCATTGTTTCTAGGTCTTGAGAATGTTGACACCATTGGCTTTTTAGACACCACTGTAGTTTCCTCATATGCAGTCTTGCATATGGAATTAGAAGAATGCAGGAGGCCATGAACCCCAAGGCTTGCAGTATTTGTCTTGCAGATAGCAGGGTTTTTGTGGCCACTTGTTTGAAGCAGGTTGTCAAATGGATGTTTCTCTGGTGTAAGGTAAGCCATCTGGGAAGTTGTATTCAAGCTTGCTCCCAGGAATATAATTTGTTGACAGGGTACCAGGTGTGATTTCTTTACGTTTATGGTGTAACCCAGACAAGTTTGAACCCTTTGTACAAAGGCCAGATGATTCAAAAGTATGTCCTGGCTTTCTGCCTGAATTAGACAATTGTCCAGGTATGGGTATATTTGAATATTTCTTTGCCTGCAAAATTCAATAGCTGGAGCTAGGCAGTTTGTGAATACCCTGCGCACAGTAGATAAGCCAAAGGGCAGTGCAGATAACTGATAGTGCGTGTAGCCTGCTTTGAAGCGTAGGTATCTTTTGCAAGATTCCCTGATTGGGATGTGCAGGTATACTTCCTTTAAATCTAGTGTTGCCAACCAGGCATCTTTGCCTAGCACAGGAAGTAATTGGTGAAGAGTCTGCATCTTGAATTTTGGAATCTCCAAAAAGGTGTTTAGAGTAGACAGGTCCAGGATAGGATGCCATGAATTGTCTTTTCTGGGTACCAGGAAAAGTCTCGAGTAGAAACCTTGTCCCTTTTCCTCTTCTGGTACCAGTTGAATAGCCCCCTTGCTTAAGAGAGAAAGTACTTGTTTTTGGGCCTCTGCACACTGATTTGGGGGTAGGTCCGGCCACCCGCTTGCTGATGGCAATGTGTGGAAGTGAAATCTGTATCCTTGGGACACTACATTTAAAACCCATTTGTCCTGGGTAATGAGTTCCCAATTCTTTGCATGAAGAGGAATCTCCCCCCCCCCCCCAAAGGGGCAGTCAGTTGATAAGTGCTTGAAAATTTTAAAAGGAAGTAATTGAGAGCGTTTACCATGGGGGAAGTCTTATTATTCCCAGATTTGGAAGTGGAGGCCCCCCACTGCTTAGTTCTGTGTGTCACCTGGGACTGAAACCTGGGATTTTTGCTGTGTCTGGGTTTGGCTTGAGAAGACCTGGAAGGGGCTAGAAAGGACCAATTCTCAAAGGGCCAGTTCCTACTAAATCTAGGAGGCTGAACTTTTTGCATAGATTTAGCTTTATCTTCCTTCTTTTTAAGAACTTCCTCAGCCTTGTTGCCAAGGAGCATCCATCAATTTAGCTTTAACATATCCAGTTTGAGTGTATTCACTGTTGCAGTCATCACATTTGGGTTATCAGCCTGCAGGTAGCCCCCAGCCAGCCTGAATACCAGAGTCTTCAAATTTCTGCGTTGGATGCTGTCGCTTCTTCCATGACGTTAGGTCGTGAGGGGTATAAAACATGCAGCCAACACCATTACATCAGTTTTTCTTGCCCCAGATGTCAGATGCCCCCACAAATGGAAGCAATTATATGGTATGGAACACCCCCAGCAAAAAGGAAATACACATGACATAATATATGCCAAACAAGAAGGAAAGGTAAAGTCAAGAGAAGTCAGGGGGCTGGAGGGAGGGTAACCAGGACTGTAACAGTGAATACACTTGAACATCTACATTTATGGTAAGTGTACACAACTGTACTATGTCTTTTGTGTTTCACTGTTGCAGTCATCACATTTGGGTTGATTCTCAAAGCTAAAGAAGGGTGGAGGTAATTAAAGAGCATTAGGTCTAGCAATCAGGCCCTGTAAAACTGCTGTGGCAAATCCACCTCTGGATTTAGAAAAGATAGGCAGGTGGTAATGTTTGGTGAAAGTATGTACAGAGCTCCATGTAGAAGCTTCCAGGATGCCCCTGGTAGGGACTCCTCTGAGAAAATCCAGAGAGGTAGATGCAGCCCTAGTGGAATATGATCTCATCCCCTGTGGGGTAGGTTTTCCATGGTGCTTGTAGCAGAAATGGATGCAATGGGCTATCCATTTGAAATGGTTTGCTTTGAAATGGCCTTCCGCTCTGCCCCTGCAGAAATGCTAACTAGCAGCTGGTCAGGTTTTCTGAGAGGCTTAGTCCTGTCCAAATAGAATCTAAGCTGTCTGTGCATATCCAGAAAATGCAGTAGCCTTTCCCCTTTATTTTGAGGATTGGCGTAAAAAGTAGGCAAATGAATGGACTGATTTAGAGCCACACTAGACACCACCTTGGGCATAAAGGATGGATTAGTCCTGAGGGAAACCCTGTCTGCATGGAAGATAATGAAGGGTTCCACTGCCATGCGGGCCTGCAGTTCAGACACTCTTCATGCTGAAGTGATGGCTAGAAGTAAAGCTGTTTTCCAAGAAAGGAACTTCAACTGTGCTGTAGCAGCTGGTTCAAAGGGGGGAAGAGTGAGTTTTTCCAACACAAAGTTAAGGTCTCAGGCTGGAGTGGGAGCTCTTCTGGGGGGGTCTTACATTTTTGGCCCCTCTAAGGAATCGTTTTAGCAGGGGATGAGAGAAAAGGGGTGGCTCAGTATTATAATGTGCTGAAATGGCAGAGGCATGAATCTTAATCAAAGAGAAAGATAGGCCCTTGTGAAGCATTTCTGTTAAATAATCTAGAATGTGAGGTAAGCTGGGCACCATTGTGCCCATTCCCCCGAGCCTGGCTCCAGGAACAGTATCTTTTCCACTTTTCTGAATAGGATTTCCTAGTACTAGGCCTCCTTGACTCAAGAATGACATTCAGCACCTGTTTACTGAGAGTTGCCAGAGGTGAGCTTAGGGAATTAGCCAGGCTGCAAGGTTCAGGGTTTGAAGCTGAGGGTGCAGAACCTGGCCCGCCTGCTGGGACAGCAGGGAAGGGGTCTGAGGCAAGTCCTATGGTTGTAGCACTGTCAGACTGCGCAAAAGGGGGTACCAGTGCTGGCGTGGCCAGTCTGTGCAATCAGAATTGTCCTTGGCTTGTCCATGATCAGGCAGAGATTGTTCCTTTAACCAAGCATGCCTACGTATAACAGACCCAGTAACAGCTGCTCTAGAGGAAGCTTCCAAGGCATCAAAACCACATTGTAAAGTATGTATGCCCACCTGTTCAGCTGCATGCAACAGATCTTGTATGTTCTTGAATCCAGACTATTGAGGGTGCGTGCCCATCTTTTGTTTTATTTGAGACATTAGGAATTGCTGGTATTTAAGCATGTGAAATTGACAATTTAGTGCTCTCATAGCTAGAGTAGTTGAGGTGTAAACTTTCTTCCCCCACCTATCTAGTGCTCTGGTGTCCCTTTCTGAGGGTACAGGATTTTTAGCCATAGAAGCCTTAGCCCCTTTGGGACCCTGGGAGATTGTCTCTGGATCAGCAGCAGGGCTTTTGTAAAGGAATTGTCCTGTTTGATCTTTATTAGAACCTTCTAGAGGAGAGGCAGAGGGGGAAAGACATAAACTGAGAGGCTTTCCCAGGTAAAGGAGAAGGCATCCACTTCCCAGGCTTGACTGTGAAGAGTTCTGGTGCAGAAGTTGTTCAATTGGTAGTTCTGAGGGGAGGCAAACAGGTCTACCCCTGGTGTCCCCCATTTGTTCCTCAAGAGCTTGAATATTTTGGGTTCCAGTTTCCATTCGTGTGGGTCCATGAGATTACTGCATAAGTCGTCTGCCAGTGAATTTAGTTTGCCTGGCTGGAATTGAGCTTGTAGGCTCACTTGGTAGCTCAAAGCTGTGTTCCACAGAGCCATGGCTAGTCTGCAGAGTGGGTAGGAATGGGTCCCCCCCCTGCTTGTTTATGTACCACATAACTGTGGTGTTGTCTGTCTTTACCAATAGTTGCCCTGGAAGAATAAGGTCTTTGAAGGCTGTCAGATCATTCTGTACAGCTAACATTTCTTTTTGATTGATATGCAGGTGCATCTGTATTGGGTTCCATTTACCCTGAATGCACTGCCCTGCCATGTGAGCCCCCCCATGCATAGTCTGATGCGTCTGTTGTTAGGGTTTGGACGGCAGGGGGTAGAGTGAAAGGGAGTCCCTTGTTGTGGTAGCAGGACTCTGTCCACCAAAGGAACTCTGCCTTTAGACATGGAATGACAGGAAAAAGAAGTTATGTCCTAACCATAGCGTTCAATGTTTTTAGTCCATCCCTCCCTTCATTCTTACTCTTGGGATTGGAGCCGAACCTCGGCTCTGACTTGGCCATACTGTACCTCAAAAACGTCTTGTTGGCTCGTGGCTAGGAGGTATCCCATCATGCATCACTACTATTCCCCAGATCTTGTTTGCTGCAAGGACAAAATACAGAAACAAAGAACAAACCAAATTGAAAGGACTAACAAAAAACAGTAAGCACTCTACCCCCAGGTCCTCAAGGAGGGGGCAGGAGGGAGGGTTCATAAGAATGAAGGGCGAGATGGACTACAAACATTGAATGTTATGGTAAGGACATAACGTCTTTATGTTCTGTAGTCCTAACTCGCCTTCATTCTTACTCTTGGGACAGCATCCATAGCACCTTCAACTTGGGTGGCTCACTGGAAAATGCTCCTGAGTACTGTGGAACCAAAGGAAGACCTGTTCCTATAAGCCATATCCAATTTGTAATGAGTAATGAATGTGTGAGGTGAAGCCCATGTTACTGCAGCACAAATGTTGTCTATTGGGATTCTAGCCTGAAAGGCTACTGAGGTAGACACAGACCTGGTAGAAAAAGCTTTTACCTTGAAAAGAAGATCTTCAACACAGAAGGAATAGATAAATGAAATGCAACTGGAAATCCAGTGAGATAGTGTGACTTTAAAAACTGGAAGGCCCCTCCTAGAGTCTGAAAAGGAGACAAACAACTGATCTGACCTTCTGAAACCTTTAGTTCTGTCCAGATAAAAAAACAATTGTCTATGCACATCCAATTGGTGGAATTTACATTCTGCCTTGTTAGAAAACTTAGGGAAGAACACAGGCAACTCAACAGACTGATTAATGTTGGCTTGAAAAGAAAAGTACAGTTTTGTACCTACCATAAATGTAGATGTTCGAGTGTACACCCTGCTCCAGTCATCACACTTGGGTTATCCTGCCATCAGGCGGTCCCACAGTCGGCCCGAATTCCAAAGTCTTGGTCTGGCGTCGGTTGCTGTTGCTTCTTCACTGACGTCAGAGCGCCAGGGGTATATCAGAGGCATCCGACGCCATTTTCTTCAGTTTTTCTTGCCCCAGATGTCAGGTGCCCCTAATAGGCAATATATATATATATATATACATATATATATATATATATATATATATATATACATATACATATATATATATATATATATATATATATATATATATATACATATACATATAGCTATATGGAAAAAATAAAACAAAACCCTTAGGCACAAGCAAATACACCACAGAGGTAGTATAGAATAGAGTGGTAGAGATAAGTTCAGCTAGTTCAGAGGGGATGGAGGGAGGGTAACCTGGACTGCAGCAGGGTATACACTCGAACATCTACATTTATGGTAGGTACAAAACTGTACTATGTTCATCGTGTTATCCTGCTGCAGTCATCACACTTGGGTAGAATCCCAAAGCTAAGGATGGGAGGTGGAGTCAAACAGGGTTAGAGGAGGCTAGAAGGCCCTGCAAAACTGCAGTGGTGAAGCCAGCTCTAGTCTTAGAGTAAAGTGGTAAGTGGTACTGTTTGGTGAAGGTGTGTACTGAACTCCAAGTTGCAGCTTCCAGAATATCCTTGGTTGGCACCCCCCTGAGGAAGGCTGTAGATGTAGCTGCTGCCCTGGTAGAGTGGGGCCTTATGGTAGCAGGAACTGGTTTTCCATGGTGGGTGTAGCAAAAATGTATGCAATGTCCTATCCATTTGGAAATGGTTTGTTTTGAAATAGCCTTTCCTTGTGATGCTGTAGCATAGGATACAAAAAGTTGGTCAGATTTTCTGAAAACCTTAGTTTTATCCAAGTAGTAACGTAGCTGCCTGTGAATGTCCAAGGAATGCAGGAGTCTTTCTCCTTTGTTCTGTGGATTTGGAAAGAAGGTGGGTAAATGGATGGTTTGATTTAGAGCCACACTGGATACCACCTTAGGCATAAAGGAGGGGTTAGTTCGTAGAGAAACTCTGTCTTGATGAAAAATGAGGAAAGGCTCTACTGCCATTTGTGCCTGAAGCTCTGAAACTCTTCTAGCTGAAGTGATTGCTAGCAGCAGGGCAGTCTTCCATGATGTACATTTTAAGTCTGCTGAGAAAGCTGGCTCAAAAGGAGGTAGCGTGAGTTTTTCCAGAACAAAGTTGGGGTCTCAAGTAGGTGTTGGTGCTCTCCTGGGAGGCCTAAAGTTCTTGGCCCCTCTGAGAAACGACCTTAAGAGTGGATGTGAAAATAAGGGAGGATCCGTGTTGTAGTGAGCAGAAATGGCTGAGGCGCAGATTTTAATAGATGAAAAAGAAAGCCCTTTGTGTAACATCTCAGTTAGATATTGCAGAATCTGAGGTATGTCAGGCTGAAGGGTATTTTGGCCTTTAGCTTGGTTCCAGGCGCAAAACCTTTTCCATTTGTCTGAGTAGGCTTTCCTGGTGCTGGGCCTCCTGGCCTCCAGAATAACTTCCATAACAGCTTGTGAGAGAGGAGCTGGCTGGTTGCTTAGGTGATTTGCCATGAAGACAAGTTTAAGGTTTTGAGCTGGCTGTGTAGAATCTGATTGTCTTGCTGTGTGAGCAGGTGGGTAATTTGTGGTAGAATCCATGGTAGACCCCGGGCCATATTCCTTAATAGTGGGTAGCAGTGCTGGCGTGGCCAGTCTGGGGCAATGAGTATCATTCGGGGTCTCTCCAGCCTGACTTTCAGTAGCACCTTTGTGAGAAGGGGTAGTGGAGGAAAGGCATATACTGTTAGCATTTTCCAACTGAATGAGAGTGCGTCCACTTTCCAAGCTTGATGGCGAAAAGTCCTTGTGCAAAACTTTGTTAGCTGATAGTTTTGAGGGATGGCAAACAGTTCTATGTCTGGGAGCCCCCATTTTTGAGTTATCATTGCGCATACTTGTGGATCCAGTTTCCACTCTTGGGGATCCATGATGTTTCTGCTTAGGTCGTCTGCCAATGTGTTCTTTTTTCCTGGCAGGAATTGAGCTTGTAATTGAACTTGGTAAGCCAGTGCTGTGTTCCACAAGGTCATTGCTTGCCTGCATAGAGGGTAGGAGTGCGTACCCCCTTGTTTATTTATGTACCTCATTACTGTGGTGTTGTCTGTCCTTATGATAAGCTGTCCTGGATGCAAGAGGTCCTTGAAGGCTGTCAGAGCATTTTGTACAGCTAGCATTTCTTTTTGATTGATATGCAGATTCCTTTGATCTGCTGTCCATAAGCCTTTAACGCACCGTCCTGCCATGTGTGCCCCCCAGGCATAGTCCGATGCATCTGCTGTCATAGTTTGCCTGGTCGGGTAGGGTGAAAGGCTGACCCTTGTTGAGGTGACAAGCCTGTGACCACCATAGAAACTCCTGTTGAAGGCAGGGAATGAGATTTATCATTGTTTCCAAGCTGTGGCTGTGTTGAGTCCATACGCTTTTTAGGTACCAGTGTAATTTCCTCATTTGCAGTTTTGCAAATGGTATTAGTAGTATGCAAGATGCCATGAAGCCCAAGGCCTGCAGAATTTTTCTTGCAGGGAGCTGGGTCTTTGTTGCCATTGTTCTGAAGTATTGAGTTAATTGTAGTGGTTTGTCTGGCGTCGGATAAGCCATCTGGGCCACTGTATTCAAGCTGGCATCCAGGAATGTCATATTTTGTGAGGGTACTAGTTTTGATTTCTTTTCGTTTACTGTGTACCCTAAGCAACTTAGAAGATGTCTTACAAAAGCCAGGTGTTGTAAGAGAATGTCCTTGCTTTCTGCTTGGATGAGACAGTCATCCAGGTATGGGTATATTTGAATTCCTCTCTGTTTGCAGTATGCAATTACTGGTGCCAGGCATTTTGTGAAGACCCTGGGCACAGTAGATAAGCCAAAGGGCAGTGCAGAGAATTGGTAATGGGTTGAACCTGCAATGAAACGGAGGTATCTTCTGCAATTTTGTCTGATAGGGACATGCAGATATGCCTCCTTGAGGTCCAACGTTACTAGCCAAGCTTTCTTGCCCAACATGGGAAGAAGCTGCTATAGTGTTAGCATCTTGAATTTGGGTACTTGCAAGAAGGTGTTTAAAATTGAAAGGTCCAGAATGGGTCTCCAAGCATTGTCCTTTCTGAGGACTAGAAAGAGCCTTGAGTAAAATCCTTGGCCTTGCTCCTGTGTAGGTACCAATTGAATGGTTCTCATGTCCATGAGAGCTGTAATTTGTTTTTGTGCCTCTGCCCATTGATTTTGTGGCAGGTTTGGCATTCCTTTTATCCTTGGCAAGGTGTGGAAATGGAATCTGCATCCGTGTGAGATAATGTCTAGGACCCATTTGTCCTTTGTGACGATGCGCCAGTTGTCTGCAAAAAGTTCTAATTTTCCTCCCAAAGGAGATGCCAAGAGGGTTTTGCTTGGCAGTTTGAGATTTAAGTCATTGTGTTTGCCTTCTAGTGGTTTGGGTCCTGTCTTCTCCTCCCTTCTGTGTTGTAGTGCCCCATTGGCGAGGTTTGTAAGGGATTTGTGTTTGTCCTCTGCCCCTTAGGTGCCTGTATTTACCCCTCTGTGGTCTGTCAGAAGCTGGAAAGGACCATTTTTTTGTTGGCCAATATCTGCTGAAGCATGGGGGCTGTACCTCTAAGAAATCTTTGACCGTATGCATAGATTTTGCCTTATCCTCCATTTTCTTTAAACCTCCTCTGCTTTAACCCCAAATAAAACATCCTGCTGTAAGGGTGCATCCAGTAACTTTGCTTTAACATGATCAGGCAGAGATTGTTCCTTTAACCAATCATGCCTACGTATAACAGACCCAGTAACAGCTGCTCTAGAGGAAGCTTCCAAGGCATCAAAACCACATTGTAAAGTATGTATGCCCACCTGTTCAGCTGCATGCAACAGATCTTGTATGTCCTTGAATCCAGACTATTGAGGGTGCGTGCCCATCTTTTGTTTTATTTGAGACATTAGGAATTGCTGGTATTTAAGCATGTGAAATTGACAATTTAGTGCTCTCATAGCTAGAGTAGTTGAGGTGTAAACTTTCTTCCCCCACCTATCTAGTGCTCTGGTGTCCCTTTCTGAGGGTACAGGATTTTTAGCCATAGAAGCCTTAGCCCCTTTGGGACCCTGGGAGATTGTCTCTGGATCAGCAGCAGGGCTTTTGTAAAGGAATTTGTGTGAGTCAGGCACTCTATAGTATCTATCTGGTTTGGCTGGAGCAGGAGGCAGAGAATCTGGATTTAGACTAGATTCTAAGAAGACATCATCCACTATGTCCAAAACTGGGGAGATAGCAAGTGGTTTGTGCTGGGGGAGTAAAAAAAACTCTCGGAGCCTTTTCTTTGAGTCAGAGTAGTCCTGACCTTCCCAGTGGAAATGTTCCCTCATGGTGTGTAAGGTTTCCCCAAAGGAGTAATCCTCAGGGGGAGAAGCTGAGGGAATGGAGTCTTCAGCATCAGAATCTTCATAAGGGGGAAAGGAGTAATCCTGCTCCTCCGAGGAGCCTGAGGAAACAGACACCTGATCAGAGGAGGCATAACCCTCCTCTTGTCTAGGCCTTTTGTCGGGGGGGGGGGGGTTTGGGAACCCCTGATCAAAGAAATCAAATCTTCAGCCATTTTAAGCATCTGTTTCTTAGGCATAGGGCCTTGACCTGGAGACTGAAGTGTAGGTTTTTTTGGTTTAAGAGGAGCCTTAAGCTTAGCATAAGATTTTATGGTGAGGGTAGTCGGTCTGAAGACACCTTCAGAAACCGAAGGTGTTTCTGCAGCACCGGCTTCCCCTACTGCAATGTCGTCAGTAGGGCCTAAGGAAATTGGCTGCGTCGGCCTAGAAATCTCTGCTGGGGGATCCGATGCGGTCTGGGGATCCAATTCAGTGGTAGCCAGGGGCTGCGTAGACGCCTCACTAAAAACCGGAGAACCGGCGAATCGGGCCAGCCGAGGCCTTGGAGTCTGGCTTGGATCTAGGCTGCCTGTCCTTATCCTTGCGTTTTTTATGCACGCCGGTAGTTGGTTGCTCCGACAGCATAGTGTAATTAAATTTTCTACCGAAGTAGTGTTGTGCAAAATCAAAGCGACGCTTTATAGTTCGCTTATTGAACCTAGCACAAAACCGACAACCAGTGATGTCGTGGTCTGGGCATAGGTAAGGTATACAAAAAGAATGAAAGTCCTTATGAGGTATTTGCTTCCCACAAGAAATGCAATTGTTAACTTTTTCTGACATCGGACTGAGGCAAGAAAAGGTTTCCCGACGGGGTACTTAGCTTTGAAGACTTCGGACTGAAACTCGATTCTAAAATCTCAGGTGTCGGCCGACCGGCACTTGTGAACTGCTTCTGCTTCGGGCACCGCGCAGCAAGAAAGACTGAAGAAAATGACGTCAGATGCCTCTGATATACCCCTGGCACTCTGACGTCAGGGAAGAAGCGACAGCAACCGATGCTGGACCAAGACTTTGGAATTCGGGCTGACTGCGGGACCGCCTGATGGCAGGATAACCAAAGTGTGATGACTGCAGCAGGGTAACACGATGAACATCCTTAGGAATAAAGGAAGTGTTTGTCCACAAAGAGGCCCTATCATTATGAAATACCAAATAAGGGGACTTAATGGAAAGAGCTTGCAGTTCAGAGAACCTTCTTGCAGAAGTGATAGCCACTAAAAATATAGTTTTCCAAGTTAGAAACTTGAGGTCACATGCTGCTGAAGGTTCGAAAGGACTTGACGTAAGTTTGTGGAGAGCAAAGTTCAAATCCCATGGAGCCACGGGATCCATGACTGGGGGTCTTAGCAAGGTGGTCCCTTTGAGGAAGGCTCTACAAAGCCTATGAGCCATAAGATTAGGTTCATTAGCAACATGAAAGGTGGAAATGGCTGCCAACTGGACTTTGACAGTTGCCGCTGCTGAACCTTGGTTGAATAACTGAGAGAGGAAGTCTAAAATGGCAGAAATGGGAGCTGTGTAAGGATCAAGGTTTCTCTCACGGGCCCAAAAGGAGAATCTCTTCCATTTACTGGTATAAATCTTCCTGGTAGAAGGTTTGTGAGAAGATGACAGGATGTGTACAGCCTCGGGAGAAAGTCATGAAGCCTGACTAGGGATGTAACTGGAGCAGCCAAGCTGTCAAGTTGAGGTTGTGGAGAGAGGGATAGAACACCGCTGATATGTGTGTCAGTAAATCTGGCACTGGATCCAGAGTCCACGGTTCATTCTTTAGATGAGTTCTGAGGAAGGGAAACCAAATTGTGTCGAGGCCAGTAAGGAGCAATTAGGATCATTCTGCTTCCCGAGGATATTGCTTTCTGAATTACCTTCGATATGAGGGGGAATGGAGGGAAAGCATAGAGAAGTCCTAAGGGCCAATCATGAACGAGTGCGTCTCTTGGTGCTTCCCCTTCCGGGGGAATCAGGGTAAAGCAGCTGCTGTATTTGGCACAGAGAGGGGTGGCAAAGAGATCGCAGCAAGGCTGACCCCATTTGCGAAAAATTTGTTCCGCAATGTATGTGTTCAGAGACCACTCATGAGGCAGCAGAATAGCCCTGCTGAGCCTGTCAGCTATGATGTTGGATTTCCCTGGGATGTGCATTGCTATCAGAAAGCGCTGGGAAGACACTGCTCACTCCCATACTCGTAGGGCTTCTCTGCAGAGGGGGTACGATTTGGTTCCTCCTTGTTTGTTTAGGTACCACACCACCGACATGTTGACTGACTGGATCGCAATCGTCCCTAGAGGGAGAAAGCTGTGAAGTGCTTGCAACACTAGAAGCAAAGCTCTTATCTCCAAGATGTTGATATGCAAATGAGCCTTGTGATCTTGCCATGTGCCTTGGACTGTTCTCCCTAGATAATGCCCCCCCCCACCCTATCTGGGAGACATCCGTGGTCACAGTGGCAACTGGGGGGGGGTACCAATGGTCTGCCTGTGTTTACATTGCTGGTCTGAGTCCACCAATGAACATCCTGTTTGCACAAATTTGTTATCAGGATGGGGTGAGACAGAGGAAGATACTGCAGTGACCACTGGGCAAAAAGTAACCACTGCAGGACCCTCATATGCAGTATGGCTAATGGAACTAGTGTTATTGTGGAAGCCATGGTCCCTAATAGCTTGAGCACCACCTTTGCTTTGACTTTCCTTAGTGGAAGTAAGTTCAAGACTTGTTCCCTTAGACACTGAATTCTTTCCACGGTAAGGTAAGTCCTCATTGAGATGGTGTCTATTTCAGCGCCAATAAAATTCACATGCTGAGAGGGCGACAATGCAGATTTTTGCCAATTTATTGCAATTCCTAACTGCAGGCAGGTTGAAATGGTAGTGTCCCTGGCCTGTAACAGTACATGCCTGGTGGTGGCAGTCAGGAGCCAGTCATCCAGATATGGAAGCACTTGGAATCCTTGAAATCTCTAGTGAGCCGTAACCACTGCCATACATTTGGTGAACACCCTGGGGGCTGTGGTGAGACCAAAGGGCAGGGCTCGAAACTGATAATGACTGGCTCCCAGCTGGAAGCGTGACTCCTCAATATCCTGTCCATTTTCATGTGGTAGTAAGCATATTGGAGATCTATCGAACACATCCAAATGTCTTTCCCTAACAATGGCAGTATCGACTGTAAGGTGACCATACGGAACTTGGAATTCTGTACAGATTCATTCAATTTGCTGAGATCCAAAATGGGTCTCATGTCCCCTGTTCTTTTTGACACCAAAAAGAATCTGGATTAAGACCATAATCCTACTTGGTCTACAGGGACGGGTTAGATGACTCTCTTCACAAGCAACTTTTGGATTTCTAGAGTTGCTGAATCCCTGTTATTGGGTGGCACATCTGGGATTTGTCTGGTCTGAAGGGGTGGAGAAGAGAAGGGAATATGGTAACCTCTGGTAATTATCTTTTAATACCCACTTGTCTTGAGTGATGTCATGCCAGGCTTCTTGGTATAACAAAATACGACCCCCGACTGGCTCCAGAGATGCGCAGTCGGACCTCCTTTCAGGAGTGCTGATATGGATGACCACGTAAGGAATCACGGTCTCCCTGGTTCTGTGGGCCTCCTCTACCTCTAGGGTGGCGCCTACCATTATTTCCTCCTCCTCCTCCTCTGCCTCTGGAGAAGGAATCACCTTGTGCGTCCTGAAAAAACCTCTGCGATTTCCTGAACCACATTTTGCCACCCTTCTGCCCTTTGGGATAGGGTCTAGAAGGGACGGAAAAATGGACTCCCATGGCAGTCAGGGTTTTTCCTTCTTGCTCGGACCTGGTGAGTGCGTTCCTTACCTTGGTTCCGAACAATGAGGATCTATCAAATGGGGCATTGGTAAACGTAGACTTAAAGGCCTCCACAAAATTACATAAATGCATCCAGGAGTGTCTTCTGAGAGAGACTCCTGAATTCGCTGCCCTACTCGCTCCATCCGCTGCATAAGAAATCAGCCTCATGGAGGAGTTCACAATAGAATTAAGGGTAAACATCTGTGCATTGACCTTCTGAGATATCGCATCAAATACGTTATCCTGTACAGTATCTCCCAGCTCTTTTAGGAGATTTCTCTGGAGCCTTGTGAAATGGGACAGGTAGTTCAGCGATCGAAGTGTAAAAGCCGCTGAAGAAAAGACACACTTCCCATACCTATACTTCATTCGAGACTCTTTGTTCAGTGTATGGACAGTGGAGGAAGTTTCGGCAAGTTCCTTTCTGGTGGCTGCTGCTACCACCATGGCATCTACTGGACCACCCTTAGTAAGAAAGTCCTTGTCCTGGGGTGCTGACAAAAATTTATTTGGTTTTCTAGGAACCACAATTCACTAAATCCATTAGCTTGTTGAAAGGAGGAGACACCCAAGAAGCGGAGGGTCGAGACCTGAAAGACTTCAGGTACACTGACTCCTCATCAGAAGGGGATGTGGTGGGCCAGCCGCCTCACTATTTCAGGATCTCAAGGATATCTGCGAATGAGACATCATCAGAGGACGACTTGGGAGACCCTTCTGACTCCTTGAGGTCAGTGTCTGATGTAATAGATTCATCAGGGGAGTCAACATGTTTCCTCTTACAAATTTTCTTCCTAGGTGGTTCCTCGGACAGGCATTCTGGGGAGACCTCGGAAGACTGGGGACCACTCATGGAGGTATCCTGAGGCTGTGGGTCTCTGCTGTGTTGGGAGAGAGAGGGAGCTGCGACTAAAGTTGGCACCTTAGGGGGAAGAGTGTCAGTACCTCTGGATGGAGCTGAAGATCTGGATGGCACATTCCTCATCACCTCGAAGGCCGATCCTCCCAGCTCTGAGGACGCCCTCTGCTCCGAAGATGCAGAGGCAGCCCTCAGTGCCGAGGAGATGGGCTCCGAGGCTGATGTGAGGTCCAAGCCCACCCAGGCCAGAGCACCGAGAGGTTGGCTCAGAACCAAAGAAGTTAGATTCGAAACATCCCCCTCGGGCCCGACCGAAGAGTTGAGGACCCTAGACCTCGCTGACGGCACCGAAAGGGTAGGAGCGGATATCGGAACTGAGAGACCAACTGAGGTAGCTGGAACCGACCTATCCACAACTGGAGGCACCGACAACTCTGGCACCAAAGGCTCAGAGAGGCTCGGAGGAGGAACATCGATTGAGTGTGGGGGCACATTGGGCTCCGGAACTGACTGGGACGCAGCCAAAAGCAAATCTGCCAGCACTGAAGTCTGAAGCAGTCTACACACCACTCTCTCAATGTCCTCATCAGAAAGGCTCCTAGAGGACCTGGAAGATAGAGTGGGGGATCTAGATCCCTGGAATATAGGCGACCTAAGAGTCGGGGAAACTGGTCGAAGTTCAGATGACCGGCTCCGAGATGTAGAGTCAGTTATCAGCTCCGAAGTTCCTGGAGCCGAGACTGATGGATCCACTAAGCTAACCTCTGTCGGCACCGAATTTAGTGGAGCCGATGAGAGTGTAGCCACTTTAGCAATTTTGTCTGGTGGCTCCGATGAAACAGAATGGGTGGGAGACCACCTTTTTGTAGTTTTAGGTCTGTCTTTTTCTGGAGGAGAAAGGAGATTTAGAACTGGACAATGAGGATGTCAATTCCTCCTCAAAGGAATGTTTTAATAGTCCCTTCAATATCAGTTTGTTCTTCCGCTCCTGAAGAACATAAGGACTGAATGCATGGCAAAAACAGGCAAGACTCTTGGAGGTGAACAGCCACCAAACAGAAAACACACAAATTGTGCCCATCAGTCAAGGACATCTTCTGGGCACATTTAGTGCACTTTTTGAAGCCCGGAAGCTTATGAGCCTTGGTGTCTTTAGACATAATTCAAAAAACCACAATCTGCAAAACAACACAAGTTGACAGAGAAAAGGATAAATGGAGGACTAGGTCCTCAAATTTAAACGGGCCTGGCCCTAAGAGGAAGGAGAATAAACAGAGGACTAGGTCCTCTAATTTAAATGGGCCTAGCCCAGGGAGAAAAGGAAAACAGAACCGAGGACTAGGTCCTCTAATTTAAACGGGCCTAGCCCAATGGGTGACAAACAACAGAACAAGGACTAGGTCCTCTAACTTAAACGGGCCTAGCCCAAAGGGAAAACAGCCACACAGGAGATTAGGGATACCAAAAAGGCCAACGGAAGAATGGCCAAACAACGTACAACAAATACACAGAGAAATAAGCAGCAAATAGTCCAAAACAGACAAAGACTGCAATAAACACACAAAACTAGCAAGACGATATAATATTATCCAACAATGACAAGAAAAATATTGAAAAATAGCACTTAGCCATGGCCAAGAAGAATTATGTTTGAGCTGAACGAGCAGCAAACAAGATCTGGGGAACAGTAGTGACGCATGATGGAATACCTGCTAGCCACGAGCCAACAAGAAATTTCTGAGCTACAATATAGCCGAGTCAGAGCCGAGGTTCGGCTCTGATCCCAAGGGTAAGAATGAAGGTGAGATAAGACTACAGAACATTCACTGTTTCCAGGTCCTGAGAATGTTGACACCAGAGAGACTTTTAGATACCATTGAAGTTTCCTTATATGCAGTCCTGCATATGGAATTAACAGAATGCAAGAGGCCATGAACCCCAGGGCTTGCAGGATTTTCCTTGCAGATAGCTGGGTTTTTGTGGCCAGTAGGTTGAAGTAGGTTGTCAAATAAACTTGTTTCTCTGGACTGAGGAATGCCATCTGGGAAGTTGTGTTCAAGCTTGCTCCCAGGAATACAATCTGTTGGCAGGGTACCAGGTGTGATTTCTTCTTGTTGATGGTGTACCCCAGTGAGGTTAGAAGTCTCTTTACAAATGCCAGGTGTTGTAATAGCAAGTCTTGACTTTCTGCCTGAATCAGGCAATCGTCCAAGTATGGGTAAATCTGAATATTTCTCTGCCTGCAAAATGCAATGGCTGGAGCTAGGCACTTTGTGAATACCCTGACACAGTAGATAAGCCAAAAGGAAGTGCAGAGAACTGATAGTGCATGGAGTCCGCCCTGAAACGTAGGTATTGTCTGCAGGATTCCCTTATTGAGATGTGCAGGTAAGCTTCTTTTAAGTCTAGGGTTGCCAGCCAGGCATCCTTGGCTAGCATAGGAAGAAGCTGTTGAAGAGTTAGCATTTTGAATTTTGGAACCAGCAGAAAGGTGTTGAGAATAGACATGTCCAGGATAGGATGCCAGGAGTTTTCTTTTCTGGGAACCAGGCACAGTCTTGAATAAAAACCTTGTCCCCTTTGTTCTGCTGAGACAGGTTGAATAGCCCTGATACTGAAGAGAGAGAGAGAACTTGTTTTGTACCTCTGCCCACTGATTTGGGGGGAGGCCTGGCTATCCACTTGGGGTTGGGAGTGAGTGGAAGTGGAATCTGTATCCCAGGGAAACTATGTTTAAAACCCATTTGTCCTGGGTAATGAGTTCCCAGTTTTTTTGCATGTAGGGCGAGCTTTCCTCCTAAGGGAGCAAGTTGAGCGGTGCTTGGAAGAGTTAAGGATAAGTCATTGTGCCATTTTTTCCATAGGGGGGTGGCTTACTACTCCCTGCTTTGGAAGTGGGAGCCCCCCACTGCTTAGATCTGTGCATAGCCTGAGACTGAAGTCTTGGTGGCCTGCTGCTCCTCCTGGATTTGGACTGAGAAGGCCTGGAAGGGACTGGAAAAGACCAGTTCTTTGAAGGCCAATGCCTACTGAATCTAGGAGGCTGTACTTGTAAGAAATCTTTAACAGTTTGCATAGATCTAGCTTTTTCCTCCATCCTTTTGAGGACTTCTTCTGCTTTGGTGCCAAAAAGGCGGTCTTGGTTTAAGGCTGCATCCAGTAATTTAGCTTTAACATGATGTGGCAAGTTTTGTTCCTTAAGCCAAGCATGCCTTCTCAGTACAGACCCAGTGACAGCAGCTCTGCAGGATGCTTCTAAAGCATCAAAACCACATTGCAAAGTATTTTTACCAACTTGTTCAGCAGAATGCATTAACTCTTGCAAATCTTTGAGTTCAGCACAGTCAGGAATCAACATAATTTTCTGTTTAAGTAGTCCCATAATATGCTGCTGATACTTTAACATATGAAACTGGCAATTTAAAGCCCTAATGGCCAAAGTAACAGACATGTATACCTTCTTACCCCATCTGTTTAAAGCTCTAAAGTCCCTATCAGAAGGGGTAGGATTTTTGGCAGTAGTAGCCTTAATGGTTTTTGGTCCTTGGGAAATGGTCTCTGGATCTGCAGTAGGATTCCTGAAGAGGAATGTGTAAGAGTCAGGTGCTAAGTAGTACCTGTCAGGTTTCCTGGGAGCTGGAGGCAAAGTGTCTGGGGTAAGGATGGATTCCAAGAAAACATAATCTACAATCTCCAGAACAGGAGGGATAGCTAGAGGCCTGTGTTGAGGCAGGAGTAAAAATTCCCCAAGTATCTTTTTGGACTCAGAATAGTCCTGGCTTTCCCAGTGGAAATGCTCCCTAAGGGTATGCAAGGTTTCACCAAAAGAAAAATCTTCTGAAGCAGAGGGCATGGAATCCTCTGCATCAGAATCCTCATAAGTAGATAAGGGTAAATCCTGGTAGTCAGAAGGAACAGAGATATTGGATTCCTCATCCGAAGAATCAGAAAGAAAATCAGTTCTAGGTCTCTGAGAGGGGGAAGGCTGGCTTCCCCTAATTAAGGTAATAAAGTCTTCAACCATTCTAATCATTTGTTTTTGAGGAATATGAGCCTGAGAATGCAGTTTGGTCATCGGTTTTCTAGGCGTAGTGCACGCTTTAGGCCTGAGGAATTCAGTATTTCTAGCTTGAAATGAAGTCGCCGGTTTAATCTGAAAGTCGGTAGGCCTGAATACACCCTCGGAAGCCAGTGCCTGCACAGCGACTCTGGACCCATCCAAGGTAGAGACATCTGCAGGTGCCATAGTCGAAGAAGCATCTTGCGGTATACCAGACTCCGAATGAGTCTCAGTAGAGGCCTGCAAATCTGTAGTAGTGGGTATCAGGGGCTGCGAAAGCACCTCACTGAGTACCGGCGGACTGTCGACTAGCTTAACTGAAGCATCATCGGCAGTTTTGGACCTATGCAGTCTGTCTCTGTCTTTATCCTTACATTTTTTTCGGAAGATTGGTAGTCAGATGGCTTAATGAAGCCATTTTGGAGTACGGAGATCGAGAATGGAAGTATTTAGCTACAAAAATAGCCAGACGACAAATAGTTACGGCGTTCAACAAGGCACAACAGCGAGGGGCGTCTTGGTCTGGGCCTAAACAGGTGATGCATTAAGAATGAAAATCTCTTTGAGGTATTTGCTTCCCACAGGCAAGGCAATTGTTAATTTTTTCTGACATCGGCTAGAATAAGAAAAAGGATCCCCAACGGGGTACTTATCTTTTTGAAGACTTCAGGTCTGAAACTCGAAAACAAAAATTTCAGGAGTTGGCCGACTGGCACTTGCGAACTGCTTCTGCTTCGGGTACCGCACGGCAAGAAAGATTGATGTAATGGCGTCGGCAGCATGTTTTATACCCCTGACGACCTGACGTCATGGAAGAAGCGACAGCATCCGACGCAGAAATCCAAAGACTCTGGTATTCAGGCTGGCTGAGGGCTACCTGCAGGCAGATAACCTAAATGTGATGACTACAACAGTGAAACATGAAGAACATCGGGTCACCAAGGGCCATCTTTTCTGGGAACCAGAAATATCCTGGAGTAGAAACCTCCTCCTCTTTGGAGCAGTGCAACTCCTAAATATTTCCCTGGGATTTCAATACCTGGACTATCTCTGGAAAAAATTCTAGTTGCTTTCGAGGTGGTTGAGGAATACCCATGAAAGATGGAAGAGATTCCCACACCACGAAATACCCTTTCTGAACAATGGAAGGGATCCTTGAATCTTGAGTAATTTGCTCCCAGACTGAAAGGGACAAGGAAAGATGCAGAGAGAGGGGAAAGTGGACGAGAAAAGGTTGGTAGTCACAGACTACCTGGCTTGTCTAGAAAAGGCTGTTTTTGAAATCATTACAAAAATTAACATATCATAGTCACACTGTGCGCAATGATCAAATCATATATAGAACAAAATTGGTTAGATAGAAGTAAAATCACATGAGAAAAATTTAAAGGAATGGCTATTAAGTACTTATTAGCCAGCAAATTAATTACAAGAAGTAAAAAAATATATATCTTACTATCAGAAACATTGTAAAATGCTTTTAGAAATCCTAGGACCAAATTGATTTATGAACAAGGGACTTCACCATCAACATTACTTTACATAATTAAGGAAAACTAAAGACAACTAGTATAGAAAAGTGTATACCCACAACAACAGTGTACAGGTCATGGCAAACACATATAAGATGAACATTAAGGTGATATCAATGTGTATATTGTACATGGTGCAAGACAATGTTTATTTAGGTAGACTAGAATATCTGGTTGCAATGTTTTAATGTCACATTTTCAATATGTTGTATACTATCTTTATGTAAATGTCTGTTTTACAGCTCATTAAGAGCAGCTTGATTATTAGACAATTCTGTATAATTGTCACCCTAACATTGATGATTTATGTTATGTATATCGTATTTGGATGACTGAAAAGTACAGTTGTGTACACTTACCATAAATGTAGATGTTCAAGTGTATTCACTGTTGCAGTCATTACATATGGGTTATCTGCCTGCAGGTAGCCCTCAGCCAGCCTGAATACCAGAGTCTTGGATTCCTGTGTCACATGCTGTCTCTTCTTCCATGACGTCAGGTCGTCAGGGGTATAAAACATGCATGATATCATTACATCAGTTTTTCTTGCCCCAGATGTCAGGTGCCCCCATAATGGGAAGCAATTATATGTTATGTTACACCTCCATCAAAAAGCAAATACACCAGAAAGCTTAAATACACCAAACAAGAAGGGAAGGTAGAGCCAAGAGAAGTCAGGGGGCTGAAGGGAGGGTAACCAGGACTGCAACAGTGAATACACTCAAACATCTACATTTATGGTAAGTGTACACAACTGTACTATGTTCTTCGTATTTCACTGTTGCAGTTATTACATTTGGGTTGATTCCCAAAGCTAAGGAAGGGAGGAGGAAGTCAGAGAGCATTAGGACCAGCTAATAAGCCCTGCAAGACTGCAGTGGCAAAACCAGCTCTGTATTTAGAAACAATAGGCACGTGGTATTGCTTGGTGAAGGTACGTACAGAGCTCCAGGTAGCAGCTTCTAGGATGTCCCTGGTAGGGACTCCTCTAAGGAAGGCTGTAGAGGTAGATGCAGCTCTGGTGGAATGTGATCTTATCCCCTCTGGGGTAGGTTTTCCATGGTGCTTGTAGCAGAAATGAATGCAATGGGCTATCAATTTAGAAATGGTTTGCTTTGAAATGGCCTTCCCCTCTGCTTCTGCAGCAAAGCCATCTAGCAGCTGTTCAAATTTTCTGAGAGGCTTAGTCCTGTCCAAATAAAATCTAAGTTGTCTGCGCATGTCCAAAGAGTGCAGTATTCGTTCAGCTTTGTTTTGTGGATTCAGGAAAAAGGTAAGCAAATGAATGGACTGATTTAGGGCCACACCAGACACCACCTTGGGCATAAAGGAAGGATTGGTCCTGAGGGAAACCCTGTCTGCATGAAAGATAATGAAGGGCTCCAGTGCCATGAGGGCCTGTAATTCAGCCACTCTTCTTGCTGAAGTGATGGCTAGAAGGAAGGCTGTTTTCCAAGAAAGGAATTTCCACTCTGTAGTTGCAGCTGGTTCAAATGGAGGTAGAGTGAGCTTTTCCAATACAAAGTTAAGGTCCCAGGCTTGAGTAGGGGCTCGCCTGGGGGGATCTTAAATTTTTGGCCCCTC
The DNA here is from genome assembly GCF_019279795.1 of Protopterus annectens. Taxonomy (NCBI): domain Eukaryota; kingdom Metazoa; phylum Chordata; order Ceratodontiformes; family Protopteridae; genus Protopterus; species Protopterus annectens. Next base: position 610,683,067 of record NC_056749.1, on the reverse strand, counting down.
TGAGGAATTGCTTTAGCAGGGGGTGAGAGAAGAGGGGTGGTTCAGTATTATAATGTGCTGAAATGGCAGAGGCATGAATTTTAACTGATGAGAAGGATAGGCCCTTGAGGAGCATTTCTGTTAAGTACTGAAGAATATGAGGCAAGCTGGGCATTGATGTGCCCATCCCCCGAGTCTGGCTCCAGGAACAGTATATTTTCCACTTTTCAGCATACGATTTTCTAATACTAGGCCTCCTTGCTTCCAGAATGAAATCTAGCACTTACTTACTGAGGGATGCTACTGGGTAGCTCAAGGAATTAGCTAGGCTGCAAGGTTCAGGGTTTGAAGCTGAGGGTGCAGAATCTGGCCCACCTGCTGGGACAGCAGGGAAGGTGTCTGAGTTAGGTGCCATGGTTCCAGCAGTATCATACTGTGCAAGAGGGGGTACCAATGCTGGTGTGGCCAGTCTGATGCAATCAGTATTGTCCTTGGCTTGTCCTGTTTGATCTTTAGCAGAACCTTCGAGAGGAGAGGCAGAGGGGGAAAGGCATAAACCGAGAGGCTTTCCCAGGTAAAGAACAGGGCATCCACTTTCCAAGCTTGACTGTGGGGAGTCCTTGTGCAGAATTTGTCCAATTGGTAGTTTTGAGGGGAGGCAAACAGGTCTATCTTTGGAGTTCCCCATTTGTTCCTCAAGAGGCTGAATATTTTTGGTTCCAGTTTCCATTCGTGTGGGTCCATGAGATTTCTGCTTAGGTCGTCTGCCAGTAAATTTAGCTTGCCTGGCAGGAATTGAGCTTTTAGGTGCACTTGGTAGCTCAAGGCTATATTCCACAAGAGCCATGGCTAGTCTGCACAGAGGGTACAAGTGGGTTCCCCCCTGCTTGTTTATGTACCGCATAAAGTACAGTTGTGTACACTTACCATAAATGTAGATGTTCGAGTGTATTTACTGTTGCACTCTCTACATTTGGGTAATCTGCTGGCAGGTTGCCCTCAGTTGGCCTGATTAACAAAGTCTTGGGTCCTGCGTCAGTTACTGTCCCTTCTTCCATGACGTCAGGTCGTCAGGGGTATAAAACATGCAGCCGACGCCATTATATCAGTTCTTCTTGCCCCAGATGTCAGGTGCCCCCCCAAATGTGCAGCCAAATATTTAAGTAATTAAAAACACAAAAATATATACCTCCAAACAAAAGCAAATACACCAAAAAGGCTTTTAAGCATAGTAAAGGAAATTAGAGGTATAGAAAGAGAAAAACAGGGGGTTGGAGGGAGGGTAACCAGAACTGCAACAGTGAATACACTCGAACATCTACATTTATGGTAAGTGTACAGAACTGTACTATGTTCTTTGTGTTTCACTGTTGCAGTCATTACATTTGGGTAGATTCCCAAAGCTATGGTTGGGAGGATGGATTTATACAGCATTAGGACCAGCTATAAGGCCCTGCAGAACAGCAGTGGCAAAGCCAGCTCTTGATTTTGAGAAGAAAGGTAAATGGTAATGTTTGGTGAATGTATAAACTGAGCACCAGGTAGCAGCTTCTAGAATGTCTCTGGTAGGAACACCTCTGATAAAGGCTGTAGAAGTAGATGCAACCATAGTGGAATGAGATCTGATCCTCTGGGGGATAGTTTTACCATGGTGCGTATAGCAAAAACGAATACAATGGCTTATCCATTTGGAAATAGTCTGCTTTGAAATAGCCTTCCCCTCTGCCCCTGCAGCAAATGCCACCAGTAGTTGTTCTGATTTTCTTAGAGATTTTGTCCTGTTTAAGTAAAATCCAAGTTGTCTGTGTACATGCAATGAATGTAGAATCCGCTCCCCCTTGTTCTGTGGATTGGGAAAGAAAGTTGGCAAATGAATGGTCTGATTAAGAGCCACACTGGATACCACATTAGGCAAGAAGGATGGATTGGTCCTGAGAGACACCCTGTCCGCATGAAAAATAATGAAAGGCTCCACTGCCATAAGAGCCTGTAATTTGGAAATCCTTCTAGCGGAAGTGACTGCTAAAAGGAAAGCTGTTTTCCAGGAAAGAAATTTTAAGTCTGCAGTAGCAGCTGGCTCAAAAGGAGGAAAAGTGAGTTTTTCCAATATAAAATTGAGGTCCCAGGCAGGGGTTTGAGCTCTCCTAGGTGGTCTTAAGTTTTTGGCCCCTCTGAGATACTGCTTTAGCACAGGGTGAGAGAAGAGGGGAGGTTCTGTGTTGTAATGAGCTGAAATGGCTGAGGCATGGATTTCTATGGAATAAAAGGACAGGCCCTTGTGAAGCATCTCAGTTAAGTATTGTAAAATATGAGGAATATTGGGCACTGCTGTGCTTATCCCTTGTGATTGATTCCAGGCACAGAATCTTTTCCATTTGTCAGAATAAGATTTTCTAGTACTAGGCCTTCTTGTCTCTAAAATGACATCCATCAAAGGTTTGCTGAGGGATACTAAGGGTAAATTCAGGTGATCAGCCATGCTGCAAGATTCAAAGTTTGGAGCTGAGTGTGCAGAATTTGGTTGTTCTGCTGGGACACTAAGTAAGGTGTCTGAGGCAGGTGCCATGGTGGAAGGTGTGACACATTGCGCAGGAGTGGGTACCAGTGTTGGCGAGGCCAGTCTGGAGCAATCAAAATCATTTTTGGTTTGTCCTGTTTGACTTTTAGTAGAACTTTGGAGAGCAGAGGCAGAGGGGGAAAAGCACAGACTGATAGGTTTTTTCTAGATGAATGATAGAGCATCCACTTTCCAGGCTCTTTTGTGATGAGTTCTTGTGCAGAATTTATCCAACTGATAGTTCTGTTGTGAGGCAAAAAGATCTGTCTGGACTCCCTCATTTGCGTGTCAACATGTTGAAACTCTGTGGTTCCAGTTTCCATTCGTGTGGGTCCATAAGATTTCTGCTAAGTTCATCTGCCAGAGTATTCAGCTTTCCTGGCAGGAATTGAGCTTGTAGTTGTATTTGATAGGTCAAGACCATGTTCCACAATGCCATGGCTAGTCTGCAAAGGGGGTAGGAGTGTGTACCCCCATGCTTGTTTATGTACCACATAACTGTGGTGTTGTCTGCCTTTATCATTAATTGTTCTGGATGAAAGTAGTCCTTGAAGGCTGTCAGTGCATTCTGTACAGCTAGCATCTCTTTTTGATTGATATGAAGGTGCATTTGATTTGGGCTTCATTTGCAGTGAATGCACTTCCCTGCTAGATGAGCCCCCCCAGGCATAGTCTGATGCATCTGTAGTTAGGGTCTGGGTGGCAGGGGGTGGAGTGAATGGCAGTCCCTTGTTCTGGTGGCAGGCCTCTGCCCACCATAGGAACTCTAGTTGCAGGCAAGTTATGATAGGAATCACTGTTTCCAGGCTATGACAATGTTGACTCCATAAACTTTTTAAGTACCACTGAAGTTTCCTCATATGCAGTCTTGCATATGGAATTAGAAGAATGCAGAAGGCCATGAACCCCAAGGCTTGCAGAATTTGTCCTGCAGATAGCAGGGTTTTTGTGGCCACCTGTTTGAAGTAAGTTACCAAATTAATTTGCTTTTCTGGCGTAAGGTAAGCCATCTGGGCAGTTGTATTCAAGCTTGACCCAGGAATGTAATTTTTTGAGAGGGTACCAGTTGTGATTTCGTTTCATTTATGGTGTACCCCAGACAAGTTAGAACCCTTTTTACAAATGCCAGATGTTTTAGAATAATGTCCCTGTTTTCTGCTTGAATTAGGCAATCATCCAGGTATGGACATATTTGAATATTTCTTTGTCTGCAAAATGCAATTACTGAAGCTAGGCACTTTGTGAAGACCCTGGGCACAGTAGATAAGCCAAAGGGCAGTGCAGAGAACTGGTAATGCAAGTAGACTGCTTTGAAGAGGAGGTATCTTCTGCAAGATTCCCTGATTGGGATATGTAGGTAAGCCTCTTTTAAGTGTACAGTTACCAACCAGGCATCTTTGCCTAGCATAGGAAGTAACTGTTGAAGAGTCAGCATCTTGAATTTTGGAATGTCCAGAAATGTGTTTAGAGTAGATAAGGCCAGAATTGGACGCCGTGATTTGTCTTTTCTGGGTACCAGGAAAAGTCATGAATAAAAACCTTGTCCCTTTTCCTCTTCTGGTACTGGTTGAATAGCCCCCATGTTCATGAGGGACAGTACTTGTTTCTGGGCCTCTGCCCACTGATTTGGGGGCAGGTCTAGCCATCTGTTTGGGATTGGCAATGTGTGGAGATGAAACCTGTATCCCTGGGATACTACATTTAAAACCCATTTGTCCTGGTTTATAATTTGCCAGTTTCTTGCATGAAGTGCCAGTTTCCCCCCCAAAGGGGTGGCTAAAAGGTAAGTGGTTGGTAAGTGTAAAGGAAAGTCATTGAGACAGTTTACCTCAGGGAGGTGGCTTGTTGTTTCCAGATTTAGAGGAGGAGGCACCCCATTGTTTTGTTCTAAAAGTCCCTTGTGACTGAAAACTGGAACCTTTGGAATGTCTGGGTTTGACTTGAGTGGCTCTCAAAGGAAAGTACAGTTGTGTGCACTTACCATAAATGTAGATGTTCAAGTGTATTCACTGTTGCAGTCATTACATTTGGGTAATCTGCTGGCAGGTTGCCCTCAGTCGACCTGAATAACATAGTCTTGGGTCCTGCGTCGGTTGCTGTCTCTTCTTCCATGACGTCAGGTTGTCAGGGGTATAAAACATGCAGCTGACGCCATTTTAATCAGTTTTTCTTGCCACAGATTTCAGGTGCCCCCCAAATGGGGAGCAAAAAAAAAAAATGTATATATGTATATATATATATATATATATATATATATATATATATATATATATATATATCCATGTCATTTGGAACACAAAAAATATACCTCCAACTGAAAGCAAATACACCAAAAAGAAAAGGCTTTTGAGCATAGTAAAGGAAAGAAGAGGTATAATAAGACAGAAATAGGGGCCTGGCGGGTGGGTAACCAAGACTGCAACAGGGAATACACTCGAACATCTACATTTATGGTAAGTGTACACAACTGTAATATGTTCTTCATGTTTCACTGTCACAGTCATTACATTTGGGTAGAATCCCAAAGCTATGGTTGGGAGGATGGAATCATACAGCATTAGGAGCAGCTATACGGTCTTGCAGGACAGCAGTGGCAAAGCCTGCTCTGGATTTAGAAAAGAGAGGTAAATGGTAATGTTTGGTGAACGTATGAATTGAGCTCCAAGTAGCTAGAATGTCTCTGGTAGGGACCCCTATGAGAAAAGCTGCAGAAGTAGATGTAGCCCTGGTGGAATGGGATCTGATCCCCTTGGGGACAGGTTTACCATAGTGCATGTAGCAGAAGCGAATACAATGACTTATCCATTTTGAAATAGTCTGGTTTGAAATAGCCTTTCCCTCTGCCCCTGCAGCAAACCCACCAGTAGTTGCTCAGATTTTCTTAGAGATTTTGTCCTGTTTAAATAGAATCTTAGTTATCTGTGTACATCCAATGAATGCAGAATACGCTCCCCCTTGTTCTGTGGATTTGGGAAAAATGTTGGCAGATGAATGGTCTGATTAAGAGCCACACTGGATACCACCTTAGGAATAAAGGATGGATTGGTCCTGAGGGTCACCCTGTCCGGATAAAAGATAACGAAAGGCTCCACTGCCATGAGAGCCTGTAGTTCTGAAATTCTTCTAGCTGAAGTGACTGCTAAAAGAAAAGCTGTCTTCCAAGAGAGACATTTTAAGTCTGCAGTAGCAACTGGTTCAAAAGGAGGTAGGGTGAGTTTTTCCAGCACAAAATTGAGGTCCCATGCAGGAGTTGGTGGTCTCCTGGGAGGTCTCAAATCTTTGGCCCCTCTGAGGTACTGCTTTAACAGGGGATGAGAAAAGAGAGGAGGCTCTGTGTTGTAAATGGCCGAAATGGCAGAGGCATGGATTTTTATAGAAGAAAAAGATAGGCCCTTGTGAAGCATCTCAGTTAAATATTGCAGAATCTGAGGAATATTGGGCATTGCTGTGTTTATTCCTTGTGCTTGGTTCCAGGCACAGAATCTTTTCCATTTATCAGCATAAGATTTTCTAGTACTAGGCCTTCTAGCCTCCAAAATGACATCCATCACAGGTTTACTGAGAGATTTGACTGGTGAAATTAGTTGATTAGCCATGCTGCAAGATTCAGAGTTTGGAGCTGAGTGTGCAGAATTTGATAGTTCTGTTGAGACAGTAGGTAAGATGTCTCAGGCAGGTACCACGGAAAAAGGTGTGACATATTGTGTAGAAGCGGGTACCAGTGTTGGCGAGGCCAGTCTGGAACAATAAGAATCATTTTTGTTTTTTCCTGCCTGACTTTTAGTAAAACCTTGGAGAGCAGAGGCGGAGGGGGAAAGGCACATACTGATAGGTTTTTCCAGCTGAAGGACAGAGCATCCATTTTCCAAGCTTTTTTGTGAAGAATTCTTGTGCAAAATTTGTCCAACTGATAGTTTTGGGGAGAGGCAAAAATATCTATGTCTGGGCTCCCCCATCTTTGTGTCAACATGCTGAAGATTTGTGGATCCAGTTTCCATTCGTGTGGGTCCATAAGATTTCTGCTTAGTTTGTCTGCCAGAGTATTTTGCTTTCCTGGCAGGAATTGAGCTTGTAGATGTATCTGGTAAGTCAAGGCTGTGTTCCACAAAGCCATGGCTAGTCTGCAAAGGGGGTAGGAGTGGGTACCCCCCTGCTTGTTTATGTACCACATAACTGTGGTGTTGTTTGTCTTTATCAGTAGTTGTCCTGGATGAAGGAAATCCTTGAAGGCTGTCAGTGCATTCTGTACAGCTAGCATTTCTTTCTGGTTGATGTGTAGGTGCATTTGATTTGGGCTCCATTTGCCCTGAATGCATCTCCCTGCCAGATGGGCCCCCCAAGCATAATCTGATGTTTCTGTAGTCAGGGTTTGGGTGGCAGGGGGTGGAATGAATGACAGTCCCTTGTTTTGGTGACAGGCCTTTGCCCACCATAGGAACTCCAGTTGCAGGTAAGGAATGATAGGAATCATTGTTTCCAGGCTGTGACAATGTTGACTCCACAAGCTTTTCAGGTATCACTGAAGTTTCCTCATATGCAGTCTTGCATATGGAATTAGTAGAATGCAGGAATCCATGAACCCAAGGCCTGCAGAATTTGTCTTGCCGATAGCTGGGTTTTTGTGGCAACTTGTTTGAAGTATGTCATCAATTGAATTTGTTTGTCTGGCATGAGGTAAGCCATCTGGGCAGTTGTATTCAAGCTTGCACCCAGGAATGTAATTATTTGAGAGGGTACCAGTTGTGATTTCTTTTTGTTTATGGTGTACCCTAGGCATGTTAGAAGACTTTTCACAAATGCCAGATGTTGTACAAGAGTGTCCTTGTTTTCTGCCTGAATTAGACAATCGTCCAGATAAGGATAAATTTAAATGTTTCTTTGTCTGCAATATGCAATTACTGGTGCCAGGCACTTTGTGAAGATCCTGGGTGAAGTAGATAAGCCAAAGTGCAGTGCAGAAAATTGGTAATGCAAAAAGCCTGATTTGAAGCGGAGGTATCTTCTGCAAGATTCCCTGATTGGGATATGCAGGTAAGCCTCTTTTAAGTCTAGAGTTACCAACCACGCATCCTTGCCCAGCATAGGCAGTAACTGTTGTAGAGTCAGCATCTTGAATTCTGGAATGTCCAGGAAAGTATTTAGAATGGATAAGTCCAGAATCGGATGCCATGAGTTGTCTTTTCTAGGTACCAGGAAAAGTCTTGAATAAAAACCTTGTCCTTTTTCCTTTTCTGGTGCTGGTTGAATAGCCCCCATATCCACTGATTTGGAGGCAGATCTGGCTATCTGTTTGGAATTGGCAATGTGTGGAAATGAAATCTGTATCCCTGGGATACTATATTTAAGACGCACTTGTCCTGGGTAATTAGATGCCAATTTTGTGCATGAAGTGCTATTTTTCCCCCCAAAGGGGCTGCCAAAAGATAAGTGCTTGGTAATGGCAGAGGAAAGTCATTGAGACTGTTTACCATGGGGGGGGGGGGCTTGCTACTTCCAGATTTGGAGGTGGAAGCACCCCATTGTTTTGTTCTGCAAGTTCCATGTGACTGAAACCTGGAGCCTTTGGAGTGTCTGGGTTTGACCTGAGTGGCTCTGTTGGGTACTGAAAAAGACCAATTCTTAGTAGGTCAGTGCCTACTGAACGTGGGTAGCTGTACTTGTAAGAAATCCTTTACAGTTTGCATAGATTTAGCTTTGTCTTCCACCTTTTTCAAAACTTCTTCTACCTTATTACCAAATAGACTGTCCTGCTGAAAAGGAGCATCCAACAATTTTGCTTTAACATGATCAGGCAGATTTTGCTCCTTGAGCCAAGCATGCCTTCTTAACACAGATACAGTTATGGCGGCCCTGCAAGAGGCCTCCAAAGAATCAAAACCACATTGCAAAGTATGCTTTCCAACTTGTTCAGCTGAATGCAATAAATCCTGTAACTCTTTATTTTCCAGTCAGAAATCAACATCATTTTCTGTTTCAGTAAGCCCATGACATGCTGCTGATATTTAAGCATATGAAATTGACAGTTTAAAGCCCTGATAGCCAGGGTGGCAGAAGTGTAAACCTTCTTACCCTATCTATTCAGCGTCCTGGAGTCTCTATCAGAAGGGGTAGAATTTTTAGCAGTAGAAGCCTTAACACCCTTGGGACCCTGAGAAATTGTTTCAGGATCAGCAGTAGGGTTTTTAAAAAGAAACTTGTGGGAGTCAGGAAAGTACAGTTTTGTACCTACCATAAATGTAGATGTCCGATAGGTATGCATCTGCAGTCATAACATATGGGTTGTCCTGCCTCAGGCAGCCCTTCGGTCAGCCGGATTCCAAAGTCTGGGTCTGGCCTCGGCTGATGTCGCACTTTCCCCGACATCAGAGCTTCTAGGGTATAAAGGCATCAGCCGACGCCATTTTCCTCAGTGTTTCTTGCCCCAGATGCCAGGTGCCCTCTAGGAAGGCTAAATTTGGATAAATGTTGAAAATTCCAAACAGTAGTAAACAGTATATATACATATATACATACAGATATACATACAAACAAATACACCATAATAGATTCCCCCAGCTAGCTGAAAGAGGGGTAAGCACCCTAGGAATACCACAGAGGGGAAGGAGGGTGGGTAATCCTGACTGCAGATGCATACCTATCAGACATCTACATTTATGGTAGGTACAAAACTGTACTATGTCCTTCAAGGATGCATCTGCAGTCATAACATATGGGTAGAATACCATAGCCAAACTGGGGGAGGAGGTACTAAGAAAAGGATGGTGTGGTTAAGATCCCCTGTAAAACTGCAGTTGCAAAACCTGCTCAGGATCTGGAGTATAAAGGTAGATTGTAATGCTTGGCAAATGTATGCACGGAGCTCCAAGTAGCAGCTTCTAAAATGTCCTTGGTAGCCACCCCTCGTAGGAAAGCTGTAGTGGTGGCTGTGGCTCTTGTGGAGTGAGGCCTGTTATTTTCAGGAGTTGTCTTTCCATGAAAAGAGTAGCAGAAACAAATGCAATTTCCTATCCATTTTGAAATTGTCTGTTTGGAAATTGCTTTTCCTTGCACTCCAGTTGCATATGCTACAAAAGGTTGGTCAGTTTTTCTGCTGGTTTTAGTTCTGTCCAGATAGTAGCGTAGTTGTCTGTGTACATCCAAGGTGTGCAATAGTTTTTCCCCCTTGTTCTGTGGGTTAGGGAAGAACATAGGCAAATGAATAGCTTGGTTCAAGGATACCCTGGATACCACCTTTTGCATGAAAGTAGGATTGGTTCTCAGAGACACTCTATCCTGGTGAAAAATAAGGAAAGGCTGCACTGCCATTAGTGCCTGTAACTCAGATACTCTTCTTGCTGAAGTGATTGCTAGAAGGAAAGCAGTTTTCCAAGATAAGAACTGTAAGTCTGCTGATGCTGCTGGTTCAAAAGGGGGTAGTGTTAATTTTTCCAGCACAAAATTGAGATCCCATGCAGGCAGAGGGGGTTTCTTGGAGGTTTTACATTTTTGATCCCTCTTAAAAATTGTCTGAGGAGAGGGTGAGAGAAGATAGGAGGATCCATGTTGTACTCTGCTGAAATTGCTGAAGCATGAATCTTAATGGAAGAATAGGACAGGCCATTGTGGAACAGTTCTGCTAAGTATTCTAGGATGTGTGCTAGGTTTGCCAGTGCGACATTTGTACCCTTTGATGCGCTCCAAATGAGGAATCTCTTCCATTTAGCTGAGTATGTTTTTCTTGTGGAGGGTCTGCGAGCCTCCAGGATAATGTCCTTGACCCTCTGAGATAAGCCAGTTTGGTTTTGTTTTAAGCAATTTTCCAGGCAGTCAGCTGTAGTGTTTTCAAGCTTGGATGCAGGGTCTTGAAGTTGTTCTGCGTTAGAAGTAGAGGCCATAGGGGTAGAGGCCATGAGTTCGTCCGAGACATGCTTCTCAGTAGCGGATACCAATGCTGCCTTGGCCAGTCTGGAGCTATTAGTATCACCTTTGGCTGTTCCTCCCTGATCTTCAGTAGAACTTTGTACATCAATGGGAGAGGTGGAAAAGCATACACTGTTAGGGCATTCCAGCTGAAGGAGAGGGAGTCCACCCTCCAGGCTTGTGGGTGGTATACTCTTGAGCAGAATTTCTTCAGTTGGTGGTTGAGTGGGGAGGTGAACAGGTCTATCTCTGGCATTCCCCATTTGTTTGTTATGATTTTGAAGATGTCTGGGTGCAGCATCCATTCATGAGCATCCGTGGTAGTTCTGCTTAAGCTGTCTGCTAGTGAATTCTCTTTTCCTGGTATGAATTTGGCCTGTAGTTGGATGTTGAGATTCAGGGCTAGGCTCCACAGATCCATTGCCATCCGGCACAGAGGGTAGGAATGCGTGCCTCCCTGTTTGTTTATGTACCACATGACTGTGGTATTGTCTGTCCTTATCAGTAGATGTCCTTGCTGGAGGAATGATTTGAATGCCTCGATTGCATGTTTTACTGCCAGCATCTCCTTTAGGTTTATGTGCAAATTCAGCTGGTGTTGAGACCATAGGCCTTGGATACACTTGTCTTCCATGTGTGCTCCCCATCCTAGGTCTGAGGCGTCCGTGGTGATGGTCTGCCTTGGTTGTGGTTTGTTGAAAGGCAACCCTCTGTTGGACTGGCAGGCCTGAGCCCACCACAGGAATTCCTTTTTCAGGCATGGAATGATTGGAATCATGGTTTCTAGACTGTGCCTGTGTTGAGACCATACATTCCTTAGGTACCATTGTAATTTCCTCATATGCAGCCTGGCATGCGGGATCAAGATTATGCAGGATGCCATGTAACCCAGGGCCTGTAGGACTTTCCTTGCAGTAAGCTGAGTTTGTCTTGTCAAAGCCATGAAGTAGACTGGGAGTTGCTTTTATTTTTCTTCTGTGAGAAAAGCCATCTGAGTTATTGTGTCCAGATCCGCACCCAAAAATGTTATCCTTTGGGATGGCACTAGTCTTGACTTCTGGATGTTGACTGTGTATCCCAAGGCCTGTAACAGGTGTATGACATAGGCCAAATCCTTTATTAGTTTTGTCTTGTTGTCCACTTGTATTAGGCAGTCGTCCAGGTATGGGTAGATTTGAATTCCCTGAAGCCTGCAATGTGCAATTACTGATGCCAGGCAATTCGTGATTACTCTGGGAGCAGTAGATAAGCCAAAGGGCAATGCTGAGAATTGATAATGCTCTGATCCTGCAAGAAATCTGAGGTGTCTTCTGCAATCTGGTCGTATAGGGACGTGCAGGTATGCCTCCTTGAGATCTAGAGTCACCAGCCAAGACTCCTTGCCCAACATGGGAAGAAGTTGCTGTAGAGTCAGCATCTTGAATTTTGGCACAATGAGATATGTGTTTAGTGCGGACAAGTCGAGAATAGGCCTCCATTGGGTTTCTTTTCTTGGTACAAGGAATAGTCCAGAGTAAAATCCTTGGCCTTGTTCCATAGATGGTACCCTTTCTATTGCTTTCATCTGAAGTAAATTGTTGATTTGTCTTAAAGCCTCTGGCTTTTGGTTTGGTGGAAGGTTTGGCATTCCACTCCTTCTTGGTAAAGTGTGGAAGTGAAACCTTTATCCTTTGTCTATTGTTTGCAATGTCCATTTGTCGTTTGTAATGCCATGCCAGTTTTTCAAGAATAAAGCCAATTTTCTGCCCAAGGGTGCTTCCAGTTGTTCCCTGGTAGGCGGAATCAGAGTCAAGTCAATGTGTCTGTCCTGTGGAAGTGGTTGTAGTTGCAGTTGTGGCAGTACTCCTCTGGTTGGCAGGTTGCCACTGACGACCCCTGTAGGCACCCTTTGATTGACCTCTGCCTCTTGGGCGTCTATTGCTGCCCCTCTGTGCTCTGGAGGTGTCTGGAAAGGACCAATTCTTTGAAGGCCAGTTTCTGCTGAACCTCGGAGGTTGGACCTGCAAAAAATCCTTTACTGTTTGCACAGATTTTGCTTTTTCTTCCACTTTCTTTAGAATCTCCTGTGCAGGGGAGCCAAATAAACTTTGTTTCTCCATTGGAGCATCTAGGAGTTTAGCCTTGACATGGTCTGGCAAGGATTGCTCTTTTAGCCAGGCATGCCTTCGAATTACTGCCCCAGTCATAGCTGATCAAAATGAAGCCTCCAGTGCATCATAGCCACATTTTAAGAAATGATTACTGACCTGCTGAGAGTTGTGTACCAAATCCTGAAGGGACTTACGGTCTAAAGGTTCAGGAGAAGAAAGCTTTTTATTCAGCTGATCTAACAAATATTCCTGATACTGTATCATATGGAATTGACAGTTTAATGCCCTGGCAGAAAGAGTAGCAGATGTATAAACCTTTTTTCCCCCATCTCTCTAATGCTCTTGACTCTCTTTCAGAGGGTAGGGTTTTTTTGGCAGTGGTAGCTGCAACACCTTTTGGGCCCTGAGAAATAGTTTCTGGGTCTGCAGCATGGGCTTTATACAAGTGGAAGTGAGAATCCGGGACCCTGTAATATCTGTCAGGGGCAGAACTGACATCATTATATGCATCATCAACTACAGTTAGCACAGGTGGTATGGCTAAAGGCCTATGCTGTGGCAAGTGTAAAAAGGTCCTTAGTCTTTTTCTAGAATCAGAGAAATCCTGACCCTGCCATTGAAAATGTTCCCTCATTGAGTGCAAGGTCTCCCCAAAGGAAAATTCTTCTGGAGGGGAGGCAGAAGGAATAGAGTCTTCTGCATCTGAATCCTCATAAGGTGAGTATGGCCCTTCCTGATGGTCTGATAAATCAGATCCATCCGAGGAGTAATCAGAGGAGAGAGGTTCAGGGGGTTCAGTCCTAGGCCTTTTGTCAGGAGGAGGTTGGGAGGCCCTGTCTGGGTGAGGTTGGGAACCCCTAATCAGAGATATAAGGTCCTCAGCAAGGCTGAGAATCGGAGAACTTGAGGAAGGTCTCTGAGAAGTAGATTTTGCAGGTAAAGCTTTTGAAATTTTAGCTGCTTTAGCCCTGGAGAAAGCCTTAATAGACATAGAAGCAGGGGGCCTAGCTGCCCCACGTGCAGGAGTAGAAATGTCCAGTGGAATGGTGTCGGACAAATCTTGTGCGCTTGCTTCTTCGGTAGGGATTTCGGTAGCCGACTCAGCCGGGGCCTCTCTGGCCTCGGTTGTCGGAGGTATGATTTCGGTAGAAGTAAGAACCAAGGACTCGGTTTCAGCCGAAACCGAGACACTCACGGTAGGCCTAACCGTGGTTTCAGCCGAAACCGCGGGCCGCGAGTGTCGGTCCTTTTCTTGCGTTTTGGCTAAATGTGTAGTCGGAGTCTCCGATGGCATTTTATATGCAAAAGCGGATCCAAAAAACTCTTCTGCAAACTCCGACCGATGTCTAAGAGTCCGTCGGTTGAAGGAGGCACAGGCTAAACAAGCTGATACGTCGTGGTCTGGGCCTAAGCAAGGAAGGCAGTAAGAATGGAAATCCTTATGAGGTATTTGTCTCCCACAAGTTAAACAATTATTTACTTTGTCTGACATCGGCTGAGGCAAGAAAGAGTCCCCAACGGGGTACTTAGCTTTTTTAGAAGTCTTCGGTAGCTGAAATCTCTGGATCTGACCGACCGGCACTTGGAACAGCTTCTGCTTCGGGCACCGCGCGGCAAGAAAGACTAAGGAAAATGGCGTTGGCTGATGCCTTTATACCCCAGAAGCTCTGACGTCGGGAAAAGTGCGACATCAGCCGAGGCCAGACCCAGACTTTGGAATCCGGCCGACCGAAGGGCTGCCTGAGGCAGGACAACCCATATGTTATGACTGCAGATGCATCCTTGAAGGACATCCCTGTAATATCTGTCTGGCTTACTAGGAGCCGGAGGCAGGGAATCAGGAGCCATGCTGGATTCTGAGAAAACATCATCAACAATGTCTAAAACAGGAGGTATAGCCAAAGGCCTATGCTGAGGAAGAAGAAGGAAATCCCTAAGCCTCTTTTTTGGATTCTGAAAAATCCTGACTCTCCCAATGAAAATGTTTCCTTAAGGTATGCAAAGTTTCTCCAAAAAAAAAATCCTCAGGAGGAGAAGCAGAAGGGATGGATTCTTTTGTGTCAGCGTCCTCATAAGGAGGAATAGAAAATTCCTGATCAGAAGAGGAATCAGAAGAAATGGAAACCTGATCTGAAGATTCATAATCAGTGCCTTGCCTAGGCCTCGTAGCAGGAGGGGGTTGGGAACCCCTGATCAAGGTAATTAAATCCTCAGGCATTTTGATCATTTGCTTTTTAGGCACAGGGGCCTGAACACGTGGCCCATGCATCGATTTTTTAGACATAGAAGTTGGTTTAAGCCTTGTTTTTGATGATGGTGTTGGTTTAATATACAAATCTTTAGGCCTGAAAACACCCTCAGAAGCTGGTGCCTGCACAGCAGCTCCGGACCCATCTAAGGGAGAGACATCCGCGGGTTCAATACTTGAAATGTCTCGCGGTATACCGGACTCCGAGTGGGTCTCGGTAGAGGCCTGTGAATCAAAAGTAGCTTGCGAATCAAAAGTAGTGGGCATCAGGTGCTGCGAAAGCACCTCACTGAGTACCGGCGAAGCGGCGACTGGCTTAGGAGAAGCTTCGTTGTCGGTTTTGGACCTTGACGGTCTGTCTCTGTCTTTTTCTTTGCTTTTTTGTGAATTCCGGCAGTCGGATTGCTAACCAACGACATTTCTGTATAGTTAAATCTTGAGCCAAAATATTTAGAAGCAAAAATATACCGACGCTTAATAGTGCGTTGGTTAAATTTAGCACAAAACCGACAGCAAGGCACTTTATGGTCAGGGCCTAGGCAAGGAATACAGTACAAATGAAAATCCTTATGAGGTATTTGCTTTCCACAAGTAATACAATTATTAACTTTTACTGACATCGGTAAGGAGCAAGAAAAAGTTTCTCCAACGGGGTACTTAGCTTTAGGTTGAAGACTTAGGGTTCTGAAACTCGAAAACGAAAATTTCAGGAGTCGGCCGACCGGCACTTGTGAACTACTTCTGCTTGCTTTGGGCACCGCAACAAAGACTGATTAAAATGGCATTGGCTGCATGTTTTATACCCCTGACAACCTGACGTCATGGAAGAAGAGACAGCAACTGACACAGGACCCAAGACTTTGTTACTCAGGCCGACTGAGGGCAACCTGCCAGCAGATTACCCAAATGTAATGACTGCAACAGTGAAACACGAAGAACATCTGGAAAGGACCAGTTCTTAGTAGGCCAGTGCCTACTAAATCTTGGAAGTTGCACTTGTAAGAAATATTTCACAGTTTGCATAGATTTAGCTTTATCTTCCATCTTTTTTAAAACCTCTTCAGCCTTATTACCAAATAGACGGTCCTGTTGCAAAGGAGCATCCAACAACTTTGCTTTAACATGATCAGTTAGAGTTTGCACTTTAAGCCAAGCATGCCTTCTTAGCACAGACCCAGTTATAGCAGCCCTGCAAGAGGCCTCCAAAGAATCAAAACCACATTGCAAAGTGTTTTCCAACTTGTTCAGCTGAACGCAATAAATCCTGTAAATCTTTATTTTCCACACAGTCAGAAATCAACATCATTTTCTGTTTAAGCAGTCCCATGATATGTTGTTGATATTTAAGCATATGAAAATGACAGTTTAAAGCCCTGATTGCCAAGGTTGCAGAAGTGTAAACCTTCTTACCCCATCTATCCAGCGCCCTGGAATCTCTATCTGAAGGGGTAGGATTTTTAGCAGTAGAGGCCTTAACACCCTTGGGACCCTGAGAAATTGTTTCAGGATCAGCAGTAGGGTTTTTAAAAAGAAACTTGTGGGAGTCAGGAACCCTGTAATATCTGTCTGGCTTACTAGGAGCCGGAGGCAGGGAATCAGGAGCCATGCTGGATTCTGAGAAAACATCATCAACAATGTCTAAAACAGGAGGTATAGCCAAAGGCCTATGCTGAGGAAGAAGAAGGAAATCCCTAAGCCTCTTTTTGGATTTTGAAAAATCCTGACTCTCCCAATGAAAATGTTCCCTTAAGGTATGCAAAGTTTCTCCAAAAGAAAAATCCTCAGGAGGAGAAGCAGAAGGGATGGATTCTTCTGTATCAGCGTCCTCATAAGGAGGAATAGAAAATTCCTGATCAGAAGAGGAATCAGAAGAAATGGAAACCTGATCTGAAGATTCATAATCAGTGCCTTGCCTAGGCCTTGTAGCAGGAGGGGGTTGTCTGTAAACCAAAGACAGTTACCATCCAAAGGACTCCACTTTGCAAAACGAAGAAGAGAGTATCCAAAAGAATCAAAAGGAATCCACCACGAAGAATAAAATATATCTTTTATTCAGCAAACAGGAACAAGTGCTTTCACATACGACCAAGTATGCTTCCTCAGGTTACATTGTAGCTCTCAAAATGAAGAGTTTTTATATACAAGTTGGAGCTAATTAATCATTCAATAAACCAATTGAGTCTTTCAATTAAGTAATTAAAGCAATACTACTAAATTGTCAGTGCAGCATCATTTGCTTGCAGTTGATATTCACTATATTTCTCTGTTGTCAGAGAGAAAAAACTTATATAGCTAGATAAATACTTTCAAAATGATCTATATATGTATAAAACATATATAATACTTAATATATTACTATAAACTTTTTAAAACTAAAATAAAAAAAAAAATAAAACTATCTTAACAAAATTACAAAAATAAGTATTGCTTATTCAAACAGAATACTATTGTATACTTTCTATATATTTATCAATTCAGCATGTGAAAGCAGATATAAATTCAAAATATGTACAGTCATCTAAAATGCAACGTCTCTGGAGACAAAAATATATTAATAAACATTAACCTAATATAATATTTAAAACTACAGTTTCAATTCATATATGAAGAATACTGGCAGAATAACAAAATGATAGATGAATCCATAAATGTAAAAGTTTATACAGCAAGAATTCTTCTGCTCATTATACTTCATCTAATTACAACCTAAGTAAAGCCATCTATCTTGTCTAACCTAATAATATATATATTTCAAATAGAACAACTTAATAAATGCATATAAAAAGATGAATATAAAATTGCATATAATAAAACTGATGTTAGAAATCTGTGACTGGACGATCACTTTAAGCAGAAAATTCAGCTACAAACATTTTAATCATATAACAGCAAAGTTAAATAAAATTACTTATTACCAGGATGTTTTCACCTACGTGCTGCCAAAACTGATTTAATACTAACAGTACTATTCAAACCTGGTTCTATATGTGCTTTAAGGTTGAAAATCCAACCAAGTTCTATTCTTTCAAGCAGATTCATGTTGTCACCACCTTTCTTCAATGGTTTAACTGTTTGTATAACCCTAAATTTGAAAGAATGATCATGGAAAATATTAATATGTTTGGCTAAAGCATTTGTAAGATTCTCCTTCCTAATGTCATAAGTATGATTATATATGCGGTCCTTAAGTCTTCTTGTAGTAAGGCCCACATAATATCCATCACATTTGGTACATGTAGCCAAATAAATTAAATTGGTGGTATTACAGGTAGCATGTGTTATAAAATTATATGTATGGTCTGAATCTGGTACTGTAAATAGGCTCTCAGTTGTAATTAGACTACACATACTACATTTATTACACGGCCAGGTTCCTTGGTGTATATCTCTGGCCTATCATTACTTAAGGGATGTATAACTTTCTTGTCTATGCATAACCAACGTTTTAAGTTCTTACTGTTTCTATATCTAAACTGTGGTTTCATTCCCACAATCTTTCTTAATTCAGAATCTGTTGACAGTATATGCTCCAATTTCTCTTTATAATTCCCACTATATTATAATTATCATTTGTATATCTAGTTGTGAAAGGCAAAAAATTCTCTTTACCATCATAATTATATCTCGCAGTAGTCATTGGCTCCCCTTCTTTCCTCTTCCTTACTCCATATCTATAGTTAATGGTGCTATAACTATAGCTCATCACTGATCGAGATCGATTTTTTCCCATAGCAGAATCAATAACATCTAATGGGTATCCCCTATCAAGAAACATCTTGTTTAAAACTCGTATTTGCTCATTTCTTTCTAAAGGAACCTCACATAGTTTAGAAACCCTATTCACCTGGTTCCTAACTATATTTGAAAAAATATGTCGCGGGTGCATACTATTATATTGTAAAATAGCATTCTTCCAACACGATTTTCTAAATAAAGATGTAGTTAAAAGCCCTCCTTCATTTTTAGTTATGGAAATGTCTAAAAAATCTATTTTCTCCATTGAAGATTCAAGTGTGAACCTTAGAAAATCTGTAGTGGACTCAAGATAGATAACTAAGTCCTTTAATTCTGTTAGCTCACCCTTCCACAAAATCAGTATATCGTCAACAAATCTTCTATACAACAAGATGTTATCCATGTATTTACTCCTGAATAAGTGCTTACACTCCCAAGAATGCAGGAGGGGGTTGGTAACCCCTGATCAAGGTAATTAAATCCTCAGGCATTTTGATCATTTGCTTTTTAGGCACAGGGGCCTGAACACGTGGCCCATGCGTCGATTTTTTAGACATAGAAGTTGGTTTAAGCCTTGTTTTTGATGATGGTGTTGGTTTAATATACAAATCTTTAGGCCTGAAAACACCCTCAGAAGCCGGTGCCTGCACAGCAGCTCCGGACCCATCTAAGGGAGAGACATCCGCGGGTTCAATACTTGAAATGTCTCGCGGTATACCGAACTCCGAGTGGGTCTCGGTAGAGGCCTGTGAATCAAAAGTAACTTGCGAATCAAAAGTAGTGGGCATCAGGTGCTGCGAAAGCACCTCACTGAGTACCAGCGAAGCGGCGACTGGCTTAGGAGAAGCTTCGTTGTCGGTTTTGGACCTCGACGGTCTGTCTCTGTCTTTTTCTTTGCGTTTTTTGTGAATTCCGGCAGTCGGATTGCTAACCAACGACATTTCTGGATAGTTAAATCTTGAGCCAAAATATTTAGAAGCAAAAATATACCGACGCTTAATAGTGCGTTGGTTAAATTTAGCACAAAACCGACAGCAAGGCACTTTATGGTCAGGGCCTAGGCAAGGAATACTGTACAAATGAAAATCCTTATGAGGTATTTGCTTCCCACAAGTAATACAATTATTAACTTTTACTGACATCGGTAAGGAGCAAGAAAAAGTTCCCCAATGGGGTACTTAGCTTTAGGTTGAAGACCTAGGGTTCTGAAACTCGAAAACGAAAATTTCAGGAGTCGGCCGACCGGCACTTGTGAACTACTTCTGCTTGCTTTGGGCACCGCACCGCAACAAAGACCGATTAAAATGGCATCGGCTGCATGTTTTATACCCCTGACAACCTGACGTCAAGGAAGAAGAGACAGCAATTGACACAGGACCCAAGACTTCATTATTCAGGCCGACTGAGGGCAACCTGCCAGCAGATTACCCAAATGTAATGACGGCAACAGTGAAACACGAAGAACATCTGGAAAGGACCAGTTCTTAGTAGGCCAGTGCCTACTAAATCTTGAAAGTTGCACTTGTAAGAAATATTTCACAGTTTGCATAGATTTAGCTTTATCTTCCATCTTTTTTAAAACCTCTTCAGCCTTATTACCAAATAGACGGTCCTGTTGCAAAGGAGCATCCAACAATTTTGCTTTAACATGATCAGGCAGAGTTTGCACTTTAAGCCAAGCATGCCTTCTTAGCACAGACCCAGTTACAGCAGCCCTGCAAGAGGCCTCCAAAGAATCAAAACCACATTGCAAAGTGTTTTCCAACTTGTTCAGCTGAACGCAATAAATCCTGTAAATCTTTATTTTCCACATAGTCAGAAATCAACATCATTTTCTGTTTAAGCAGTCCCATGATATGTTGTTGATATTTAAGCATATGAAAATGACAGTTTAAAGCCCTGATTGCCAAGGTTGCAGAAGTGTAAACCTTCTTACCCCATCTATCCAGCGCCCTGGAATCTCTATCTGAAGGGGTAGGATTTTTAGCAGTAGAGGCCTTAATGCCCTTGGGACCCTAAGAAATGGTTTCAGGATCTGCAATAGGATTTTTGAAAAGGAATTTGTGAGAGTCAGGGACCCTGTATTATCTGTCTGGCTTACAAGGAACTGGAGGCAGAGAATCAGGAGCCATACTAGGTTCTGAAAAAAACGTCATCAACAATGTCTAGAACAGGAGGTATAGCCAAAGGCCTATGCTGAGGAGGAAGAAGAAAATCCATAAGTCTCTTTTTAGATTCAGAGAAATCCTGACTTTCCCAGTGGAAATGTTCCCTTAAGGTATGTAAACTTTCCCCAAAAGAAAAATCCTCAGGGGGAGAAGCAGAAGGAATGGAATCTTCTGCATCGGAGTCCTCATAAGTAGGTATAGACAAATCCTGTTCATTAGAAGAGCCAGAAGAAACAGAATCCTGTTTAGAAGATTCATAATCAATGTCTTGCGTAGGTCTCTTAAAAGGGGGGGGGTTGGCTACCCCTGATCAGAGTAATTAAATCTTCAGTCATTTTGATCATTTGTTTTTTAGGCATAGGGGCCTGCACATGTGGCCCAGGAGTCATTTTTTTTACACAGATTTAGATTTTGGCCTTAGTTTTGAAGATGGCATCAGTCTAATGTATAAATCTGTAGGCCTGAAAACACCCTCGAAAGCTGGTGTCTGCACAGCGGCTCTGGATCCATCTAAGGTAGAGACTTTCACGGGTTCCATAATTGAAGCATCTCGCGGCATACTCTGAATGGGTCTCGGTAGAGGCCTGCGAATCAGAAGTAGCGGGTATCAGGGGCTGCGAAAGCACCTCACTGAGTACCAGCGAACTGGCAACTGGCTTAGGATAAGTGTCGTCATCAATTTTGGACCTCGACAGCCTGTCTCTGCCTTTTTCTTTGTGTTTTTTAGGTATTTCGGTAGTCGGATTGCTAACCGGTGACATTTTTGGATAATTAAAGCGTGAGCCAAAATATTTAGAGGCAAAATATATACAGATGTTTAATCGTACATTGACTAAATTTAGCACAAAACTGACAGCAAGGTACATTGTGGTCAGGGCCTAGGCAAGGAATACAGTACAAATGAAAATCCTTATGAGGTATTTGCTTTCCACAAGTAATGCAATTATTAACTTTTACTGACATCGGTAAGGAGCAAGAAAAAGTTTCCCCAACGGGGTAATTAGCTTTTTAGTTGAAGACTTTGGTTCTGAAACTCGAAAATGAAAATTTCAGGAGCTGGCCGACCGGCACTTGTGAACTGCTTCTGTTTCGGGCACCGCGCGGCAAGAAAGACTAATGTAATGGCGTCGGCTGCATGTTTTATACCCCTGACGACCTGACGCCATGGAAGATAGGACAGCAACCGACGCAGGACCCAGGACTTTGTTAATCAGGCCGACTAAGGGCAACCTGCCAGCAGATTACCCAAATGTAATGACTGCAACAGTGAAACACGAAGAACATCTGTGGTGTTGTCTGTCTTACCAATAATTGTCCTGGAAGGATGTGGTCTTTGAAGGCTGTAAGGGAATTCTGTACAGCTAACATTTCTTTATGGTTGATATGCAGGTGCATCTGACTCGGGTTCCATTTGCCCTGAATGCACAGCCCTGCCAAGTGAGCTCCCCATGCATAGTCTGATGCATCTGTTGTTAGGGTTTGGGCGGCAGGGGGTAGAGTGAAAGGGAGCCCCTTATTGTGGTAGCAGGCATCTGCCCACCAAAGGAACTCTGTCTTTATACAAGGAATGATGGGAATCATTGATTCCAGGTCCTGAGAATGTTGGCACCATAGGCTTTTTAGCTACCACTGTAGTTTCCTCATATGCAGTCTTGTATATGGAATTAGTAGAATGCAAGAGGCCATGAACCCCAGGGCCTGCAGAATTTTCCTTGCAGATAGCTGGGTCTTTGTGGCCAGTAGTTTGAAGTAGGCTGTCAAATAAACTTGTTTCTCTGGAGTGAGGAAAGCCATCTGGGAAGTTGTGCTCAAGCTTGCACCCAGGAATGCAATCTGTTGGCAGGGTACTAGGTGAGATTTCTTTTCATTTACGGTGTACCCCAGTGAGGTTAGAAGCTTCTTTATGAATGGCAGATGTTTTAATAGCAAGTCCTGGCTTTCTGCCTGAATCAGACAATCATCCAGGTATGGGTATATCTGAATATTTCTCTGCCTGTAAACTGCAATGGCTGGAGCTAGACACTTTGTGAATACCCTGGGTGCAGTAGATAAGCCAAAGGAAAGTGCATGGAGCCTGCCCTAAAGCGTAGGTATTTTCGGCAAGATTCCCTTATTGCAATGTGCAGGTAAGCTTCCTTTAAGTCTAAGGTTGCCAACCAGGCATCTTTGCCTAGCATAGGAAGCAGCTGTTGAAGTTAGCATTTGGGATTACAAAAAAGGTGTTTAGAATAGAGAGGTCCAGGATAGGATGCCAGGAGCTGTCTTGTCCGCGTACCAGAAAAAGTCTTGAATAAAAACCTTGTCCCCTTTCTTCTGCTGGGACAGGTTGAATAGCCCTGACACTTAGACGAGAGAGAACCTGCTGTTGAGCCTCTGCCCACTGATTTGGGGGTAGGTGTTGCCAACCGTTTGGGGTTGGTAGGGTGTGGAAGCGGAATCTGTATCCTTGGAAAACAATTATTTAAAACCCATTTGTCCTGGGTTATGAGTTCCCAGTTTTTTGCATGAAGGGCGAGCTTTCCTCCTAAAGGAGCGGGCAGTTGAGCAGGGCTTGGAAGGGTTAAGGTTAAGTCATTGTGACATTTTTCCGTAGGGGGGTGTTTTACTACATCCTGCTTTGGAAGTGGGAGCCCCCCACCTCTTAGTCCTGTGTGTAGCCTGAGACTGTAACCTAGGTGGTCTGCTGTTACTGGGTTTAGACTGAGAAGGCCTGGAAGAAACTGGAAAGGACCAATTATTTGAAGGTCAATGCCTACTAAATCTGGGAGGCTGTACTTGCAGGAAATCTTTAACAGTTTGCATAGATTTAGCTTTTTCCTCCATCTCCATCTTTCTGAGGACTTCTGCTTTATTGCCAAACAGGCGGTCTTGGTTTAAGGCAGCATCCAGTAATTTAGCTTTAACACAATATGGCAAGTTTTGCTCCTTAAGCCAAGCATGCCTTCTAAGTACAGACCCAGTGACAGCAGCCCTGCAAGATGCTTCTAAAGAATCAAAACCATACTACAAAGTATGTTTACCAACTTGTTCAGCAGAATGCATTAAATCTTGTAATTCTTTGTGTTCAGCACAGTCAGAAATCAACATCATTTTCTGTTTAAGTAGTCCCATAATATGGTGCTGGTACTTTAACATATGAAACTGGCAATTTAAAGCCCTAATGGCCAAAGTAGCAGAAGTGTATAACTTTTTACCCCATCTGTCCAAGGTTCTAGAATCTCTATCAGAAGGGGTAGGATTTTTGGCAGCAGTAGTCTTAATGCCCTTTGACCTTGGGAAATGGTCTCTGGACTTGCAGTAGGATTCTTGAAGAGGAACTTGTGAGAGTCTGGTACTCTGTAATACTTGTCAGGTTTTCTGGGAGATGGAGGTAAAGTGTCTGGGGACAGGCTAGATTCCAAGAAAGCATCATCCACAATGTCCAGAACAGGAGGGACAGCTAAAGGCCTATGTTGAGGAAGGAGTAAGAATTCCCAAAGCCTCTTTTCAGAGCCAGAGTAATCCTGGTTTTCCCAGCAGAAATGCTCCCTAAGAGTGTGCAAGGTTTCACCAAAAGAAAAATCTGCTGGAGGGGAAGCAGAGGGAATGGAATCCTCTGCATCAGAATCCTCATAGGTAGATAAGGGCAAATCCTGGTAATCAGAAGAAACAGAAATATCAGAATCCTGATCAGAAGAATCAGAAGGAATATCAGTTCTAGGTCTCTTAGAGGGGGAAGGCTGGCTTCCCCTAATTAAAGTAATAAGGTCTTCAGCCATTCTAAGCATTTGTTGTTTATGCATATGGGCCTGACCATGCAGTTTGGATGTCGGTTTTGTAGGTGTGGGTCGAGTTTTAGGCCTGGATGAAGAAGATGGCATTGGTTTACAATGCAAGTCTGTAGGCCTGAATACACTATCAGAAGCCGGTGCCTGCACAGCGGCTCCGGACCCATCCAAGGTAGATACATCTGCAGGTTCCATAATCGAAGAAGCATCTCGCAGCATACTGGACTCCGAATGGGTCTCAGTAGAGGCTTGCAAATCTGAAGTAGCAGGTATCAGGGACTGCGAAAGCACCTCACTGAGTACCAGCAAACTGGTGACTAGCTTAATGGAAGCGTTGGCAGTTTTGGACCTATGCTGTCTGTCTCTGTCTTTATTCTTAAGTTTTTTCAAAATATCGGTAGTCGGATGGCTTACTGAAGCCATTTCTGAATAGTTATACCGAGTACCAAAATAATTTGCTGCAAAAATAGACTGACAACGAATAGTTCGGGGGTTGAATAAGGCACAAAACCGACAGCGAGGGACATTGTGGTCTGTGCCTAAGCAAGGAATGCAGTACGAATTAAAATCTTTATGAGGTATTTGCTTTCCACGGGTAAGACAATTGTTAACTTTTACTGACATCGGTTAAGAACAAGAAAAAGGATCCCCAATGAGGTACTTAGCTTTTTTGAAGACTTCGGTTCTGAAACTCGAAAACGAAAATTTCAGGAGTTGGCTGACCAACACTTGCAAACCGCTTTTGCTTCGGGCACCACACGGCAAGAAAGACTGATGTAATGGCATTGGCTGCATGTTTTATACACCTGACGTCATGGAAGAAGAGACAACATTTGACGCAGGAATCCAAGACTCTGGTATTCAGGCCGGCTGAGGGCTACCTACAGGCAGATAACCCAAATGTAATGACTGCAACAGTGAAACATGAAGAACATCTTGATATTCCAAGTACCTTGTATGTATATTTTCTGTGTCATTCTTTTCTTGTATTTAAATAAAAGAGAAATGTAATAAAAATTATATTTGAAAAAAAAAAGGCTTGGAAGCAGTAGGTTTCCTAACACCGCTCTTACTTCCGGAAGGAGTAGTGTGAGATTTTTTCCTAACAAAAGGAGTCTTAGCTGGGTAATTCCTTTGGAATTTAGGAGCCAGAGGCACAAAGATGTGTTTTAGGTCCTGTAGTTCTTTACCTTTCGCCTACAAAGACTTGAACAAGTCTGCTGCTGAAGCCCCAAGCAAGGCCTTATTATCTAAGAGAACATCCAGTAATTTCATCTTAAAGTCATCTGGAAGTGGTTGAAGCCTCAACCAGGAGTATCTCCGCAAAACAGTGCCAGATGCAGCCACTACAGCAGATGCTTCATTTGCATCATAGCTGCATTTAATAGAGCGGTGTACCACCTGGGAGGAAGCCCACAGAATTAATGAAAGCTGTGGCTTAACATCCGATGCAGGAAGGTCAGAAAGAAGCTGAATAGCCTGTAAAAGGACATCCAAAGCACACTTGGTAATATGGGTTTGGCAACTGATAGCAGAGAAAGCTAGGGTTGCTGAGGTACAAATCTTTTTTCCAATCTTTCCATGGTCTTACTCCCTTTATCTGAAGTGAGAAGTGGATGGCAATAGTCCACTGGATCTGGACATTTGTAAATAGCTTTGTAGTCCTCTCGAACTTTATAGAACCTATCTGCGCTTTTAGGAGCAGGGGTCAGAGTCTGGAGTCTTGGATGCAGAAAAAAAGGCATCAAGAAAATCTGGTAAAACCAGAGGCACAGCAGGAGAGGGAGAATCCATTTGAAGTAAGTCATAGTACCTTTTCTGCACCGTAGAAACCTGGCAGCAGTCCCATTTAAAATACTCCATCATCCTGGCAATAGTCTCCCAAATGGTGTTACCTTCACCAGGAAACTCTGTGCCACTGGACTCTTCCTCAGGGGGAGGCATACTCCAATGGGGAGGTAATCCAAGCAGGGTAGACCATGGATTCATCCTCTGAGGAATACTCCTTTTCAGAAAAATCCTGCACTCTGATCCTTTTCTGTGGTGAAAACGTTAGAGGGCCTGGAAGGGAAACTCATCAGGGAGGTTTAAGAGACATAAAGCCATTGAACAAGTCTTGTGCGAAAGCTTGCCAGTCAGCAGGTCGGTCCTCAGGAGCAGAAACATATTTGGTTTTCTGCTTCTTTTTAAGAGGAATATCAACCCTGTGAAAGGTGGAGGGACCATACATAGGCCTACATTCAATGACATTCATCAGTATATCTTCCCTTACTAAAATTTGTGGAATACCTCAAGGGCCTTCTGAAATAAGGAGCCCTTGCACCCAACGTTCGTCTGAAGTGGACATCTGCAAAGCCTCTGAGGACATGTCAATGGCAGGATCCCTTGAGGCGTCCAAAGAGGTACCCACCTTAGGATCCAAGCTGAAATCCAGACAGGTCTCTCTGCCTTCATCAGCCTCAAGAGAAACATTTGGAAAGGAAGGCACAGCTAAAACTTCAAGCCTAAGCCTTCTCCATAGCAGGCTCAACAGAAGACCCTGATGTACCCTCCATAACGTCACACGCTAAGCTTTTCAGTCTCTGATTCTTAAGATATATATTAAGAGAGGAAAGGTGGCTACAGTTCTTAGCAATGAAAACTTTGCAGACAGAGCAAGACTTATGGTCGTGGTTGGGCCCTAAGCAGAAGAGACACGGATCATGACTGTCTTTATGTGGAATTTGTCTTTCACACTGACATTTGCCTTTCAGGATGACATGTAACCTCACATCAAAAAAAGCAGTAGAAAAATATAAAAGAAAACCCCATTGGGGCACTTATCTGAAACTCCTGTATCCAATAAACAACTGTGACTAGCAGACTGACGATCATAGATGGCATTCAGACTGGCCGCAAAGAAGTTTTGAGGATGGTACATGCAGACAATCACTTTTAAGGCCTACGTGCGACATCCCACACGCCTTGCAGTGATTAGTGTTTTGTATACTGGCCGAATGTCGGGGACGCCTTTGGCAGTAAATCCCTCATGTTAAGAATACTGCAACATAAGAAGAGAAGGACATCAACTGGCACTGAATGGGTGCTGGTTATGTTGTTGGCACCAACTAGAAAACTTTTTCTGTTTATTAATAAATGATTTTCTAATAGCAGGCCTCTTAGTCTCCATTAATACCCGCTGCATGTCCTCAGTAAACAGGTGTCTAAAAGGAATTAACACCTTATCATTAAGGCAGTCAAATAAAGATGACTGGTGTCAGGGTGTATTAAACACCCCTATTATTCTGTAAGTAGATTCAGCCTGTGAGGAAATTTGTGATAACTGTTCCTGGTCATTTCCAAAAGGGAGAACCATGTTTGCCTGTGCCAGAAGGGAGTCAACACAATGATCTTGGGGTATTCTTCTGAACTTTCAAACGTACCCTGGATATTAATGGAAAGGCATGAACATTCTTATCCAAGGAAAATAAAAGGCATCTGTCTTCCAAGTCTTCTTGCATGAAGAGTGGAAGCTTGCCAGTTGATTGTGCAAAGACATGGCAAAGAGGTCTGCTTGAGGAACTCCCTACACATGGATCAAAACTTTGTAGACTCCTTGATCTAGTTTCCATTTGTGAGGGTCTGCAATGGTCCTGCTCAGCTTGTCTGCCACACAATTTTGCTCTGATGGAATGTAGAATGCCTGTAGAGTTAGACTGTGTTATGAAGCTATATCCAAAGCTACCATCACTAGTTTACCAAGGGGGTATCACCTGGTTCCCCCTGCTTGTTGATGTACCACATGGCAGTGGCACTGTCTGTAACCACCTGAAGAGGTCCTGGGGACCAAAGATAGTTCAGAGAGTTGAGTGCCTTAATCATGACATGCATCTTTTTGATATTTATGTGCTTGCATCTGTCCTTAGTGCCCCACAGCTACTGCACTCTTATCCCTCCTGAAACGGCACACCAATCAAAGTCTGAAGTATCTCTGGTGACTAACTGCTTTAGAGCAGGAAGGAGAACAGGAGACCTGGAGTTAAGGATATCTGTCATTTCCACCAAAAGGGTTCTCTTCTGACAAAAAACAGCTCTGGGATTTGAAAAAAAATAAAGGGTGTTGATGCTGGACCAAAGAGATTTCAGATACTACTGTATCTTTCTCATGTGGAGTCTTGCCAGGGGTCTCATGAGAATTATAGATGCCATAAGACCCAAGATCCTGAGGTATTCCCTCACAGCAACAGAAGTCTGTCTGGAAAACCTTAGAACTAGATCTAAATAAAGATCTGTTTTTTCCTGTGAAAGAAAAGCAGTTTGAACTGAAATGTCTAACTGACATCCCAGGACACAATTGCTGTATGAAGGAGTCAAGAAATGTTCTCTTGAAATCCCAGCTTGTGTAACAGATCTCTCACACAAGACAGAAATTCCTGACATTTTGAAAATGATTCTGCAAAGATAAGTAAGTCATCTCTACATGGGAAAAAGTGGGTACCCTGTAGTTTGCAATGAGCTATGGAGCCAGACACTTTGTGAACACTCTTAGTACAAAGGATAGTCCAAAGGTTAAGGCAGAGATAATGTGATTCAGATACACAACCTTAAGAAACATCTGAAGTCTGAATGAACAACAATGTGATGATAAGCATCTTTTAAGTCTAGTGTTGCCAGGAAACTTGAAAGAGGAAGAAGAGGATAACAGTTTGTGACGTGATATCCGTTTGAATTTTGGCACAATCACAAACAGGTGTAGGAAAGAAAGATCCAGAAGTGGTCTCCAAGCATTTTCTTTCTTTGGCACTAATAATGTCCTTGAGTAAAAACACTGCCCCACCTGGGAAGAAGGAATTGGTTTGATCACTCCTTGGGACAGCATGTGATGAAGTACAGGTGGAAACAAAACTCTGATTGGGAGGAAGAGGAATGACCCCCTGGAAAAAAAAGGTATTTCCTCTCACTGCATCTGCAGCCCTGATGAATGAATTCAGAACCCATTTGTCTGAAACAATCTGTTGCCAAAGAAACATATGGATACTCAGACCTTCTGGAGGAAAAAAAATGGGACAGGGTGGGACGGAGTCAAAAGATCTCCTGAACAGTCATTCAGACTTGTTGGACTGTCTTTGGTTTTGGGAGGTCTGAGACTTCTTTTTTGGAAGCACCTCGACATTTCTTCTTAAATGTCTGTTTTCCTGAATTTTGTTGAGACAATTTATTCTGTTTTTTTTTTGGCAAAACTGGATGAAGAGATAAAAGTCCCTTGGACAATTTGGAAAAGGAGGGCTGAAAAATCTTAGAGATTCCCTGGATCAGCTTTCTCCTTTCAAAACTTTTGATCACCTCTGCAGCAGAGGGGCCATATACTAAATGTCTATCCAAGGGAGAATTTAAAACCTCATTTTTATCATCATCTGGGAGATTCTGAGAATGCAGCCATGCACACCAAACAGTCCCAGTGACCACAGCCCTGGAAGCATCATCAGGAGTCATACACACACTGCAAGCAATAAGTAGTGACCTGTGCAACATAAGTAAGTTATTTCAAGCAGATTTACTCTCACAATAAGAAACTGCAGATAAAAATTCTTCATACTTGCACAATTTGTCACAACAAACTTAAACATACAAGCCTGACAATTCAGAATTCTGAAAATCATTTTACACCGTTTTCTCATATTGTAATCAAATTACACCATTTTCTCATACATATCAATAATTTTTCCATCCTTAACAGAAAGAGTAGGATTGGAATTAACTACACGCTAAGCAACAGCAGGATAAATTAAAGCAACAGCTGTTGTGTCAGGTTTGGGAACAGTGTATTAAAATTTAAAAGATGGAGGAAATTTATAACTTATCTGTCTTTTCAGGGGAAGCTGGCTGACTATCAGTAACACTGCAGGGAGTAACACACACATCCTCTAAATGAGACAACAGGAGGAATGGGTGCAGGTTCTGAAAATCCTTCTGTATCAACTAACACTGCTTTCTGAAGGACTGAAAAATCTCAGTGTTCTCACACTGAAAACACTGACACATTCTAGTAACAGTCTCAGAGAAACAGATTTCCCCACCGGGAGAATCAGAAACTGAGCTTTCCTCTGAGTCTGAATCAGAAATCTGAGGAAAAACCCTGTATCCATCCCTGCATCTTCCTGTTCACATTCGGGATCTAGAATCTCTTCAGGAAAAGAGGACTCTGTCTTTTTTTATAACTACTTTACAAGAAGGATCAATAGTCTGAATTAAATCCTGAGCCAGACCCAGTAAACTATTCCTAGCCAAAAATTTGAAAAGGAGCGGATACATGCTTGGTTTTCGTTTTTTTCTTTTCTTTTTTGACAGGGAAAATGGGGCCAATTGTGTTATTAACAGCAGCAGCTGCTCCCTTAGGGATGGGCACAACATTCTGACACAACAGGGAAGCCTTCCCTGTTCCCTCTCCCAGGACTGACGAGTCTCTCTCGCATGTCCACTGATGGAACCCCAACAGCCACAGAAGATGTGTCTAACCCCCCTGGTCAATAGTGGCTGTAGGTGCTACACCAGTGGAATCTGGGGAAAAAGATAAGTGGTCTGAGGTACAACAAATGGCCAAAGCAGGTTCACTCACCTGTGCCTGAAGCAAATTGCTAGCCTTCTGTGGTGGCAAAAACTGTTTGCTTATTTTTTTCTTTTTGTGGCTGGAAAAAGGAATGACTGTGGGACTGGTAGTCTGTACCATGGTCAAGCCAAAAATGGTGCCTCTTTCCCAGGGAAGACAAGCAGCAATTGCCTGTAAATACTACTAGACCATTAAAGTTACTTTTTGACAGTAAAAACACAGTAAAAAGAAAACATACAAACAAAAAAAAAACTTTAAAACACTCTACCAGCCCCACAAAATTAAAACAAACACAATTTCTCCACAGAAAAATGTTTTTTAATGTATGCTACTTATAAAGTAACAGGAAAAAAGAGTGGTCTGTTTAAAAGTACATTACATTCTCGAGACAATCTATTAAAACAAAATACTCCTACTTTTAAAATAACTTTCCTGAAAAGGAAAGTAATAAAACATCAACAAATTTAACAAAAAAAGAAGTTATGTACTCACCATAACGTTCCATCTGAGTTGTTGCTCTTCATTTGTCTTCAACCTGTGGGTACAAGGATCCAGCACAGATCCGACTCGGCTGCATTTCCAGCATCTGATCAGAGCACCAAGCTTCTCCCCTACCCATAATGCTCCCTCCCAACTCCCTCCTCCCTTCAGATAGAGTTTGCTGGCCACCATAGCATCCCAACCTGACCCAAAAACCTTGTTCCATGACAAAGGTCTCCCTAAGTAAGAAGAGGAGAACAAAGGCATACCCATGTGGTGACCATTCTTCTTCTGGCCAGACCACCACACAGCCTACGCAAGGCAGGGGGGAGGGAGGGATGGTTGAAGACAAATGAAGAACAACTCAGATGGAACATTATGGTGAGTACATAACTTCTTTATCTGAAGTTGTTGTCCTCATTTGCTCTTCAACCTGTGGGACCAAGTCCACAGCTACTAAACACCTGGGAGGCCCTCATGGAAGGATATTCCAGAGCATGGTGGAGCCAAAGGATGCCCTGTTGCTGGACAGAATGTTCAACTCATAATATGAGATGAAAGTATGTGAAGAAGCCCAAGTAGCCGCAGAGCAAATGTCATCTAAAGACACTCTGGACCAAAAGGCAGCTGAAGCAGCTATAGATGTAGTGGAATGTGCCTTTACATGACCTGGCGGGGATAAACCTCTAGCTGAACACTCCACAGTAATACACTGGGAAATCCAAAAGGCAATAGTAATCTTTGACACTGGTTTCCCTAAAAAAGGCTTAGAATAGGAAATAAAAAGTTGGTCAAACTTACGAAAGGACTTAGTCCTGTGCAGGTAAAAACGAAACTGTCTGTGCACATCTAAAAAGTGCAGTCTGTACTCTCCCTTATTTTGAAAATTTGGGAAGAAAACCAGATTATTCACTTGACTGATATTTGTTTCTGAAGCTAATTTAGGAAGAAAGGATGGGATTAGTACGCAAGGACACCCTGTCCTTATGAAATACAAAATAAGGAGGCTTGACTGACAATGCCTGAAGCTCCGAAACCCTTTTGGCAGATTTAACAGCGACCACGAAAGCTGTCTTCCAGGATAGAAACTGTAAGTCCATAGAGGCTGCAGGCTCAAGGGAGGGTGAGCAAGACCAAAGCTTGCAGAACTAGTACGAGATCTCAAGGAGGTGCTGGGTCCATAACCGGTGGCCAAAGTAAAGAGGTGCCTTTCAAAAATGCTTTACAAAGCTTAGAAAAAGCTAGAGAAGCCATATTGTCGCCTATAAGAAAGTTAGATATAGCTGTCAGCTGGACCTTGACCATAGATGAAGTGGCACCTTGATGAAAAATTCTTGCTAAAAATTCTAAAACTGCCAGAACCAGAGCAGTGAAGGGGTCTAGGTCATGCTGAAAAGCCCAAATAGAACAACATTTCCACTTACTGGAATAAACCTTCCTGGTAGAAGATTTATGAGACGCAACCAAAATCCTTTTGACGGGTGAAGATAACCCAGGAGTCATGACTATCATGGGAACTGGAGCAGCCAAGCAGTGAGCTTCAGATTGACCAGGTCTGGATGTGGAATCCCTGAGGGATGAGAGATGAGATCCAGAATCGGACCTAACATCCAGGGTGGACGTACAACATGAGACCACAGAAAGGGAAACCATACTTGGCGAGGCTAGAATGGGGCAGTGAGGATGACAGAGCTCCCCAGACTGTGAGCTTTCTGAAGAAATTTTGTGATTAGGGGCAGAGGAGGATAAGCATACAGAAGACCGGTGGGCCAAGCATGAACCAAATCGTCTCTGAGGGCTTCCCCGTGAGGGGGGTTCAGAGCAAAAAACTCGCTGCACTTCACGTTGGAAGGAGAGGCGAACAGATCAGAGCAAGGCTGACCCCTCTTGAGAAAGATCTGTTTCGCTACCAAAGGATTCAGAGACCACTTGTAAAGCATCAGGATAGACCTGCTGAGCCTGTCGGCTAGAATGTTGGACCTCCCTGGAGTGTGCGTTGCCACCAGAAAACAGCCAGTGGAGATCACCCATTCCCACACTCTCATGGCCTTGCGACACGGAGGATAAGACCTGGTTCCCCCCTACTTTTTAGTGAGCTTAACCTTCCTTAGGATTTTTTCTCATGTAAATAAGTATATACTGTGGAATGATCAAACACCTTCATATAGTATCACAACCTATGTGTTAAATAACACTAGAAATCCATCCTTGTTTGCTGTTCTTCTATACTTGATCTCTAGTGTTTTTCTTTCTTAGGTTTTTGTGAGACCTTAGTATCTCTTATCATAAATTACTAGGTGTATCTAATTTTGTAATATGTTATAAAGATTTGTACTACACCATTTTTAATACAAATGTATTAGTCTTATTCATTTATTCTTAGATAAATTTTTCCTTTTTCCTACTGAAATATAAAATATATAATCTTAGGCTTGTACTATAATTGTTAAAACTTCTTATGTACCAAATTATACTGTTATTGTCTTTGTCTTGACCTTTTATGTTGTTGTAATTTGTGGAGCTTTTCTCCCCGGGCCTCCACTGAAAATGGACATATATCCAACTGGACTAGCCCGGTCAACAAATGTAAAATAAATAAAAAAAATAAAATACTTGCTGATGTACCAGACCACTGACATATTGTCAGTCTGGATAGCAATCATCCCTAGGAGACGGTGGGCATGGACAGCTTGCAACCCTAGGAGCACCGCCCTCATCTCCAGGATGGTGATATGCAAATAAGTTTTGTAGGGGGACCACATACCTTGGACTGTCCTTCCAAAGCTGCCCCCCCCCAGTAGGGAGGCATCTGTGGTCACCATGGCCAAAGGGGGAGGCAGAAGAAAAGGGCGACCCCGGAGAAGATCCGGGGAATGAAACCACCACAGAACAGAGTCCCTGCACACCTGATATACTCAAATAGGGTGAGACACATGGGTCCATTGAAGTACCCGCATGTGTAACTGGACCATGGGTAAGAGATTTATCGTGCCTGCCATGGACCCTAATGCCCATAATACCAATTCTGCAGTCAGAACTTGAGCTTAAAGGATACAGAGGGCATGTAGTTTCAGAGACTGAATTCTCTCTGAGGTTAGAAAGACCTTGGTTTGAATCGTGTCCAACTGAGCTCCAATGAAATCTAGCACTTGAACCAGAGCCAGTAACGATTTGTTGAGATTGATGGTTATGCCCAACTGGTGGGCTAAGTGAAGCAGGGAATCCCTTGCTTGGCAGAGTCGATGCCTGGAAGGGGCAAGCAAGGAGCCAATCATCCAGGTAGGGGAAGACATGGAATCCCTGTAGTCTCAGGTGAGCCGCTACCACTGCCATCACTTTGGTGAACACCCTGGGAGCTGTGGTGAGACCAAAGTGGAGCACTCTGAACTGGTAATGACTGTCCCCCAGTCGTAAGTGGAGAAACCTGCGAGAGTGCCTGTCCATTCTGATGTGGTAGTAGGCATCCTGAAGGTCGATGAGCACATCCAATCGCTCTTTTGCAGAAAGGGCTGGATAGACTGAAGAGTGACTGTCCGGAATTTTGTCTTGGCAACTGACAGATTTATGATGGAGAGATCTAGAATGGGTCTTAAGTCCCCTGTCTTCTTTGGCACCAAAAAGAATCTGGAATAAATGACTGGTCTGGTCTGGTCTGAGGGGACGGGTGGAATGACTTGCTTTTCTAGCAGCTTTGCAATTTCCAGTGCTGTTTCTTCCCTTTGTGAGGGTGGAACATCTGGGAGATGTTTGGGCAGAAGAGGTGATTGATTGAAAGGGATAGAATAGCCTCTGGATATGATTTGCAACACCCAACAATCATCTGTGATTGACTTCTAGGCCGTTGTGTGTAGCAAGAGGCATCCCCAACTGCCTATAGAACCAAGCAGCCAGGCAACCCTTCAGGGCTGCTCAGGTCTGTCTGAGAAAGACTCTCGAGACCCTTGATTCCTAGGACCCCCTCTGCATCGCAGGTAGCATCTATTGAATCCCCCTCTGTCTCTGGGGAAAGGCGAATCCTGAGTCAACTGGGGGTAGCTCTGAGATTTCTGGAACTACATCTTCTTGGCCCTTGCTGATTCCTTAAAAAGGTTCATTGAGGGGCTGAAAAGTGGATCCCGATGGTAGACAAAGTCTTCCCATCTTTCTCACTCTGGACTTTACTGTTGTGTTTCTCACTCTGGACTAGAGTGGCACGTACCAACTTTACAAAAAGGGTGGAACTGTCACATGGGGCGCTAATAAAAGATGCTTTAAAGGGCTCTGTAAAGGCACAAAGTCTGAGCCAGGTGTGACGCCTGATGGCAATGCCTGTTCCGGCAGCTTTAGTGGTGCCCTCGGTAGCACAGAGGAGATGCATAGAGGTGTTAGCAATCGAAGTGAGGGTGGCCATTCGAGAGGAGAAAACTTTTTTGTCCTCCGCTGAAATGGACCCAGGAGTAGACTCAGTGATTTCCTTGACCAGATCTCACTAAAGCCTAATCACGTGTGCCAAGTAGTTCAGTGCACGCACTGAAAATGTCACTGAAGCATACACCCACTTCCAAAAACAGTCCATCGTCCTGGACTCACAGTACAGTGGATGAACTGTAGAGCTCCCCTGTGCGAGCCCCTTCTCAGTGGTCACTGCCACCACCATGGCATCAACAGGGGATCCCTTAGTCCAGTAATTCCTATTGGATGGTGTGCTTAAAATCTTATCCGGGCATTTGGGGATTGGCTCCACCACGTCTGGCTCCTTCCACACCAGAGATGTAATTAGATCCACCAGAGGATCTGCGGGAAGGGGACACCCAAGAAGTAGAGGGTCCTGTGCTAAATGCCTCCAGGAACACTGATCATCTGGGTTAGGTTTCTAGGCAGGCCACCCCCCTCGCTATCAAAGAATTTCCATGATGTCTCCAAAGGAGACATCCTCAGGAGGTGACCAGGGGGAACCTTCCCCTTCCTCTAAATCGGTGTCTTCTGTGAGGAACTCCGGCGGGGAGTCCAAGTGCCTCTTTTTACACATATGTTTGCAAGGCACTTCTTTAGTTGAGGTCTCTGAGGAGAACTCTCCAATGTCTCGTTGTTCCCAAGCTGGAGCTCCCTGGGGCAAAGAGGTTGCAGGTTGTCCCTGTGGAATCAGGATGGCTAGATCCACACCAGAAACAGAGGGAGCCAGGGCGGATTCCGAAGATAAGATCGTCAAGGGTCTCAAAGGGATCGAGAGAACCCTCTCCATCATGTTGAAAGCAGAAGGAGAAGGGACCCCAAGAAAGGGTTACAGGCAGGTCCGCAACCCTCTGAATCAACAGGGGAGCCAGAGTCAAACCTCCAGGTGCCGAGATTCCAAGAGGAAGGCTCTGCTCTGAAAAACTTGGAGACGATACCATCCCCTTGGATCTGGCGCTGAGGCTTCAGCTCCGAGAGCTGGATGCATCTGAGCTCATCGGATCTGACCTACTCAAGGTAATGGCTGGCATCAAGGTACAAGGTACCAGTGGCACTGACCCCAGCCCTCAACGTCGAGGGTACTCGGATCTGAAGGCTCCAAAAATGGGGGTCGGATCATAGCAGGAGTAACTGGTATGAACTTGTACTGCCTGCCCCCTGCTCCGGAGGAAGAGGGGGCAGGCAAGACTCCCATCTGTATCTGGGTGCAGATAAATATCCACATCATCCTGTCCACCTCTGCTACGGAAAGGCTGTGGATGGATCTGGATGAAGAGGCCACCGACACCGGCTTAGAAGGGCGGTGAGGTGAAGCCTGAGCCGGCGAATGGTTCCGAAATTCCTCCAGCTCCGGAGAAAATTTAGGGGAATGGAGCCAGGGAGACTCCATTCTCTGAGCCAATTGGACCTTGGCTGGTGGACCAGCGGTGGACGAGCGATCAGGGGACCGCTTGTCCTTGTGTTTAGATGGCTTGTCCCTGTCCCCGGACCTCTTGGCAGGACATTGAGTGCCAGTGGCCAGGGTGGAGACAGACGTAGAAGCCTGGGTTGAGGAGACCTGGACCCCGGAGGTAGGAGGGGGAAGAAGGCCCTTGATAATCAGCTTGTTACTCCTGTCCATCAATGTGTAGGGATTGAACCCCATGCAGACAGAACAGGAGGACTCTAAATGAGCAGCTCCTAGGCACTCAACTCACAGAGTG
This sequence comes from Protopterus annectens, assembly GCF_019279795.1. NCBI lineage: Eukaryota > Metazoa > Chordata > Ceratodontiformes > Protopteridae > Protopterus > Protopterus annectens. The sequence continues at coordinate 610,645,424 of NC_056749.1, read as the reverse complement.
TGGTCATAAGCTGGGGTGACCTTATGGCCACAGTCCATGCACTTAAGGAACCCTGGTTTGGAGGTCTCAGACATGACTGATACTGACAGGCCCAACCAGATCACACACACATACACACACAAACAGTCACGCATACACGCTCGATAGAAAGGCAGAAAGAAGGATTTTTTTTTTAATTGACACGAACGCACGAGGGGAGGTAGAAAAGATAAAAAAGAAATTTAAGTAGAAAAAGTCATATAGATAGAAGAAAACACAGTCACTTACCACAACAGAAGCTCAGAGCAAAGGATCACAATGCTTACTCCAAGCATGGCAAATGAGATCTGAAGGGAGACAGGAGACAGGGATATTATGGGTAGGGGAGGAGCTTGGAGCTCAGATCAGATGCTGGAAATGCGGCTGAGTTGATCCATGCTGGATCAGAGTACCTACAAGTCGAAGAGCAAATGAAGACAACTTCAGATTGGAAGTTTTCTCCCCAAAGAGAACTTATCTGTTCAGCAAATGAAAGCACAAGTCGAATGTCAATCCTCGAAAGCCTCACAGGAACATACTCTTTGAAAGCAGTAAAGCTCTGAAGGGCTTTCCACCCAGTCTTGTCTTTTATTCTGCTCAGCTCAAGTTGCTTGACAATTTGGGTGCGTAAAAGGTCCTTTGAAGCTTTGGAAGCTGGGTGGCTGTTATATCCTTGGCAGGATATAATCCATATAGCTAAGGCTACTGCAGTAGTGATCAATATGATTGACATCACTGCAGCTTATGACGGTTTCAAAAAACACATATTCTAGCACAATAAATCATGTAATCTACAATCCAGTACTTTGTGTAGTATGGTGATGTGACAAATTTGCAAACTAACTAAACATGCAGTAATAACTAAACACACAATAATGATGGAAATGAGTGTTAAAGGAAGTGGCTAAGTTCTTCCTCTCTCTTATTCTGAAGTAAGGGTCTGACTACACCCATTTAATTCATCAAATTAGAGACTTTAAAATACATAAACAAGACAGTCAAACATGCATGTTTTCAAATCATGTAATACCAAACTGTGCATCTCAGCCAGCTAAGTGTGTTAAATATAAAAGAATGCATGCAATACAATAACATTTTAAGACACTCACATTATCAGTTACAGCATTCTATTTACTGGCAATGAACAGGAAAGCTGCTCTGAAATTAGAGTTTCAGAAAGTAAGACTGCCCTACCTCATCCCATTCCAAAAGATAGTTGATGATCTTCGATCCATTGTCATTTGGTGCCTAGATAACAAAATAAATAATCAATCAATCAATCAATTAATTAATTCACTTTAAATTATTTCAGTGTGTTACTTGCAAACAATTTTGAAAATAAATACATACATACTTTATTTTTCAACTAAAAAGATCATTTTTCTCTACAAGTAGGATTTATACTGCTGTTGAATTAAATCTTATAGAAAGTCACATTTGCAGTGTTATTGAATTTTAGGTGGAAAGGAGGGGATGTAAAGTGGACATAAAAAGTTTACACATCCCTGCTAAATGCCAGATTTTTGTGATATAATAAAATGAGACCACAATAAATAATTTTAAAACTTTTCCCACCTTTAATATGACCTGTACAATTCAATTGAAAAACAAACAAATCTGTTAGAAGGAAAAAAATATAAAAAATAAAAAAGTACAATAAGCTGGTTGCATAAGTGTGCACATCCTTAAACTAATACTTTGCTGAAGCAGCCTTTGACACAATTACCCACTCAGGCATAGTAGAAAAGCTAAATAAACTGGCAATAACCCCCTATTGTTACCCACTGAATTGCCAAATGGTTCACAGATAGGACACAAAAAATCAAAGTGGGTAAGTTACCTCTACAAACAGACCAGCTACTGACATAACTAGAACACCCACAGAGATACCTTACTAAAAGATAAAAGGCCTAAACAACAAGTCCTACATGCACAGACTCAAAGTCCTGTCAATATACTCCGTACCCTACAGACTTGTCAAGACATGATCTGTGTCTAGCATACAAGGCATCCTCCAACTCAATACTAATGGATTTACCGGACATTAGCAAGTCAAATGGCATCAGAAATACTAAAGTTAGAGATCTAAACCTCTTATGAAACATCACCAGAACGGTTTGGTGGGAGAAGTGTAGCACTAAGAGGATACTGCTGCTCTGGCACAGATTCCTCATCCATATAAAACCTAGTTCATCCCTGTCCATATTTAAGCATAACTTGGATCTATGGATGGGACACAGGACATTTACCCCAGAACTGTCTCCAGTACTACTACTGGATACAGGCAGCTCATAAACGCTCTATCCCATGCATGAATTTCCTCAAATTATCTACGGTATGATCCCAGGAGTAATATATAACTAATGACCATGTGATACGTAAGGCCAATCTCTAACCACATAGGATATGTTCAAGCACCAAAAGGGACAATGGCTAGGCTTAAAATGGCCCACAAGGGCAGCTAGCCTAGTACTTAGCTATGAACTTATGACGTGAAGGACTATTTTGTAATCTACGCAGCTACTACAAATATGATAAACATTAATGAAGAGGCAACTAAAGAAGATTAACAAGTTGAAAATAATGTCCACTGCAATGCTATATTATGAGCAGGTGAAAAAGGAGGAAAAGGAACAACTGGCAATAGAGAGAATCATCGCAACAGAAGGATTTGTTGGAGCACTGACTGGCATAACATACTAATTGGCATCCATTCATGATGCAGATACAAATGTCTGTCAGCAGCAGCTGCTATGTGAAGTTTTACCATTACAACAAGAAGGCCCTTCATACTGAATCTAAAGAAGCAGTGGATTGTTGGTACAGCTACAAGAGGATGGAGTCATCACAAATAAAACCCGAAGCTCCACTTGTGAAATTATACAGTACAAGTGGTTTAACATCGTCAGTTTTCAGATATGCATTTATAAGACTGCCATCTATCTGTACATTTTGGGGTAAAGACTACATTTTTATTCCCTCTAAACATGCTAATACACTTACAACATTTACAAGTTTTCATGATTATGATGATGATACAAACAAAACTGAAGGTTATGAAGGCAGATAAAAGTGATTCAGTAATCAAAGTGGGGAAGTAGGCCAAGAAAATATTTGAAATGTTTTGTGATGAAATATTTTACATTCAAGTATATAAACTGATTTATCTGTGGCATATAAACAGGAAGAAGTGTATTTATGTGATATGTTGATACGAGGAACAACAAATATAACATTATATGACTGTATAAATAAAAATGATTCCCAGGTTACCTTACCTCTGTGGTATACGTAACATTGTAAGAATCCAACTGATTTACCCTAGACCTAGAAGCTAATTGTTTCAGCTACTGGGTCAACATTACTATCTGGTGCAATTTTGTATTGCAGCCAGTGGTAAGGAAACAAAAATTACTTATTTTAGATCTGCAGATTTAATAAGATAAAAAATGTGAAACTGTTACAGGAAGATTTGTTTTGTCATAACTGATGTCACCACACTAAACACTATTATAGCCTAGACTTGCGTCTCAACAACAATACATATATATGTTAAATGGCAACAAGTTGTATAATGCAATGGCTATAAGAATTGTAAGGAACTGTTTGGCTTTGGATTTGAACAACTTTTTATTTTCCATTTTCAGCTAACCTAGTAATGACATTGTAGAAAAAAAAATACATATGTGAAAAGGGGTATCAGGTACTGTGTTATATGTGTGTATTATGTTATCCATCCTTTCAAGAAATGGTTATTGTCCCACTCCAAAAATGAGGGGAGGAAACCTCTGTAAAAGCAACTAAGAAAGGAATAAACAGATGTGGAGTTCAGTCATTCTAAAAATAATTCAGAATGCAAATGCAAGGTTATAAAAAGCGTGCGTGAAAAAGATCACAATCATACAGAGATGTGTTGTCTGAAATAAATAATTAGTACTTCTGGAAGGAAAAGCTGATACAACAGAACGAAACTAAAGGTTTGCATATAACCACAGTGAACATAACATCTTAATATGAAGCAATGGTTCTGGCAACATCACAGGCATCATTATCGACAGAACTAAACTTTACCCCATTTTCTCTGTTTTTGCTTATAATCATCCATTTCTTAATTGGGTCCCACATTTGTCCAGCTAAAACAAAAAAGGCAGCATAGAGTCATGTATAAGAACACTAATAAAGCAATTAAATGATACATACCTTCCACTGCATAGATAGGCTACTTTTGGTTTTGTTGACCAATCTGGGTGGAGCTGGAGGGTCTGGTTCGCTACATTCTGTTGTAAAGCTCACCGTCTCTGATGATCCCCTTAAAGAGTTTGAAAATGCAGAAACTCTGAGAGATGAAAAAAGCACAGTAGTATATTATAAAACATTTCTCAGATAACGTTTTCAAAATAACAAATATGACATATGTACACATACTTTTTTTGAATGGCAGCAACAAATTACATTCCTTTTAAAACAGCAACCTAGCATAGCACAACAGTCAAGTATAGTAATTGTTAAAAGTTTAACTGAATGATTAATAAGTAAAAATGCTGAGCATGTAGTACAACTATTCCCAATAGTTAAATGCTGCTCCTCTTTGCTTTATAAGCTCCAATCTAGCAAAGCAAGAATGCTGTCTGACATACAAAACATAAGATGTGTAAAAAATCCTGGTTAGCATGATATTTAGGCCAGAAAAACAAATGTAGACTCTCCCAGGACCATTTTTCACTGAAGCCAATTTCTCTGTCAACCAAAATCTATCCCTGAACAAGTAACACAGAAAGACACTCATTAAAAAAACACACACACAACAAAAATACTGAAACCATACTTACTTTCAGATTAATTGCTATTAGCTTACTGTTTAATTAGTTTTTGCTGCAAATGTATTGCAACATTTTTTTTTTAATTGCAAGGTGCTTGCCCCTTCTCTACAGGGACATAACCATGGAGCTAGCAAACCCAACAGAGGAGAAGTGTGGAAATTGCAGCTGGATGTACTACTGGGAACCAACCCGATTTTTGGACCCTACAAAAATGGTCAGGTCTCAGACAGGGGGATGGGAACCTGGCTCCAAGTATGCAGTTTCAAAGGCTTCCTTCCAGTCCCTGAAGATCCATACATCTTTTCTGGGATACTGAGAATTCACTGGTTTGAAATGGTTTCTCATTAAGCTCAAGGTTTCCTCAAATTATACGTTCTCTACAGGTTAGAATATCTGGGAGTTGTAATCCAATTCCTCCTCACCCTCTAAAAATGAGTCTTGACTCTCTCTCTTTGGAGACATCTGTTTTCACAGAAGGAACTTCATAAATAGATAGCTGGCAAGGACATGCGCTAAAAACAAAATGGAGGAACAAATGAGGTAATCTAAACTAATCTTGTGGAGGATGTTAGACAGAGAGTGTTAGGAATGATCTGCCATGTGGCAGGAGCGAGACAACAGACATCCATTGACTGGTCAAGAGTCACAGTTAAATAGTTTGCTGTTGTGTATACGTATGGCACCTCTCAGCTGAGCCTCAGAACTCTGGCACTCTCTAACTACTAATACTGTCTTCTGTACCCATAACAGGTTCTTTGAGTTCAAATGTTTGAGAGCTGTTGTGTGACTCAACCAAGATAACTGTTAACAGTAGGGAAAGAAAAAAAAAGTTCCCCAATGAGGTACTTATCAAAATCATGTCCAAACTCTATACTGACCATGTTGCATATACGCTATGCAAACCACAATGCAATAAGACAGAACTAAAGATGTAAAGGGCGGGCATCACCATTTTATTGGCAAAACTAATGTCCCATAGACCTGGAATACTGCAAAACTCCAGAAGTCAGCTCAGTCATAAGATCTTCTACGGCTAAAGTCCAAAGGCTATGTCTAAGCAAGAGTGACCCATACAATGGATATCCTCCTTAAAGAAGGCTTCATCCCCCCAAGAATTGTCTCAATAATGAAAGCCCCCTTCACTATCTGAGCTCCTGATGGGTCAGATGAAGGGGAACCCACTCTATCCCTTGACTCTAGGGTACAGCTCTTTCCAAAAATATTATTAATGCAAATGCATGACTGGTGCATAGCGAGTCAGGGGAGAGAGGTTCACATGTTGCCTCATGGATGCCAGGGAGGTATGGGGAAAAAGAAATACCTGCACTGGACAGATGATGGCATTTATCTCTGGCTGCATTTGCTGAAGTCCCTCATCTGTGACTGTACATACCACCAATGGCTGAAGAAGCACCCCGTCTTTTGAATTCAGGTCTCAGACTCTGGTGGAGACTCCTCCTGTGACTCTTTTACTAGGGCCAATCTGTCAAACTAGGCTGTGGGAGAGGCCTTAGAAGAAGAAACAACTCAAAGTACCTTGATATGGGGCCAGATGTCTCCGGGGTCATTTCCCACAATCAGTTTGCGCAGATACAGGACCAAATCAGTCAGGTGGGGAAAAGGTGGAATGAACACAGCAGGACACTCTCTCCCAACAGACAGAATGTGGGTGTGCCATTCTCAGGCTTCAGGACTCCAGAAAGATGCACGGCAGAGCAGACCTGTCTCACCTTCTCCACCAAGTCAGGGAAGATAATCACTCTTGGGAGACCTGAAAAACCATGAACAATATGGTACTTTCACTAGTAGGAATATAAAAAGAAGCCATCTTATAACCAAAATCTGAGGTGAAACCAGACTTGTACTCCACTACTATTCCTTCAGGTCTAGGCTGAAAGAACACCTAACCAATAATTGGACCTGCCCGGCTCCCTACCATCTTAGTACTCTTTCCTATTCCCTTCTTCCCCATCTTAACAGACTTTCTCTTTATATATCCTGCTTTCCTTCCTGCATTACCTACTTCCTAGCCTCACCTCTCTAATTCCTTAATGTTCTAATGTCATTTATTTATATTCTTAAACTAACCTTTACTTAACCAAGAATTTAGGACTGAAATGTACTACCTAGTTCTCCTGCCAGAAACAGTATATGGCTTTTACGACCTCTTATTCTGTTATACATTTTTCATGCATCATTATGTGACTTGCATATTAGGAACTCTCTTCTATCTTGTATATAATGTATGGTCAACTTTACTGCTTGCCTTATAATTTGCCTATTTTCTTTTATTGTATTCACAAATCGTACTGCTTTATTATTGTCTTAATATTTATAAACACTGTTCGATTTTTTTTCATTTCTGTTTAATGTGTACTGTGAAGCTTTTCTCCTTGGGCCTCCACTGAAAATGGGCTCATACCCATATGGACTTTACTAGTAAACAAATGGCAAATAAACAAACAAATAAACAAATAAATAAAATCCCCATTTATCCACCATAAACTGAGAGGGACTCTCACGGATTCCTAGGGCGCCTCCTTCTGCCATTCTTTTCAAATTCAGAAATATATCCAAAGAAAAAAGCAAAGGGTATGTAAGAACAGGAATATTTTACTGTCAGCAAGGATTGAGATCATAATGGCATGAACAGCAAAAAACAAAATTAAACAAACAGACAAACATAGAAAGTGCAGGGGATGCTAATGAAGTCCACACCTGAGTCCATAGGAAATTCTAGAGAAAACAATGCTGGCTGATACTGGTAGACAGGACAAGTGTGACCATGGTATGCATCAAGGAGCATTCACATTGTCTCAGCTCACATTACTTCCTTATTGTACTCACCATAACAACTACTAAATGACATAGCCAGATGTTGGTTAAAATTACTGAGCAGCTAAGACACAGATTCTAGCAACAGGGAAAAAAAATCTGTTCTGGAGCATGACACTAGCATCTCAGCCAAAGTATAACCTATAACTCATGCAGGACCAGCCTCACACCTCAGCTAGACAGTGCTGCATAGAACTGCAGTGATCTGCTTTAAAAAGATAATTCAATTAGCCATTGTTTTATGTTGAGCACTGAAATGTCTATGAGATGACCACTGACACAAATCTGAGGACAATGCCACTTAAGACAAACTGATGCTGTTGACAGTCAACAAAAGCTGGATGTCACAGTTCTCTCAATGTGTGCTAGTGGACAGTAAGAGTCAGTAAATGATTGTTACCTCACCACAGTATACTCTAGGTCCCCATAAACATTATATCTGGAATGCAACATCCTTGAGTGCAAAATTAATTGACATCAGCTTGCATATTCTCATCAGGCTATTTTTGGATATATCAAGTTATAAAATAATAACTTAAAAAGGATACAGGGTAAGCAGTACTTTAGAAAAACAGATATGACAACGTTATAACTATTATTACTATTATTATCAGCATCAGCACAGTCATTATGGAAGCATTCATAGGATCAATGGAGGTTACTAGACTAATTGCCCTGGGGCCCTTACAAGTCTAGCCAAGACTTTAGCCCCAAAAAAGAAACCTCAGTCAGCACCTGTTGCCCCTGTCAATGAGATTGGATTCACTTTGTGAGGTATTTCTGTGGTCTTTCCAGTTGGTTCATGTATTTGGAGAGGTACACTCCAAACGGGGGCATTATACTCAATTATTGGCCTAATGAGGGAGGAGTACAGAGAGGTAATAACCTCCTTTTTTCTGGATGCAATCCCTTTACTTATGAGATGAACCAAGTAAAAGGCTTTGCTAACCACTGCTGCTACATGATGTTTGAATGTGAGATTGTTGCCAACCTGAGTACCCAGGTCTCTCACCACAAGTGTGCTTAGGGATTGCCGTTAATGTGGTAATCAGTAGGGGTGTGTTTTTGCTGAATGGTATTATAATACATATTTTTGCATTTAACTTAAGGCCATGACTTTGGCACCAGTCACTTATTGCTGTGAGACCCTCTTGCAGTATATTAACATTATTTGGGGAGTCAATGACAGCACCCAACTTACAGTGATCTGCAAACTTGGTCAGCCACGGGCCTTTGTCTTTGCCTGGACCTCTGAGAAGTAGATGCCAAACAGTAGGGGTCCTAGGACAGATCCCTGGAGAACACCAATAGTGACAGGTCTGCTGTGAGAGATGGAGGCTCCTACTTTGACCTTGTGGGTCCAATCAGTGAGCCAAATGGCCACCTATCTGATGACATAGGGATTTACGCCAAGTTGTGCTAGCTTTTTGATGATGCCCGAGTGGAGGATTGTGTCAAATGCCTTGGCCAAGTCAAGGTAAGCTGTATGCACTGACTTTCTCTCATCCAGGGCCTTGGTGACAGTCTCAAAGAAGTCAACCAGGTTCAACAGGCAAAATCTGCCCTTGATGAATCCGAACTGGATGTGAGAGGGGCTAGAAGATTTTCAGTCCCCACTATGACAAAAACATGGACACATACATAAATTAACTAGCTGAGTTCAGTTATATGTAATCTTCTGATATGTATACTCCTTTCACCTTATTTGGAAAAAGTTATCATTCCTTCAGATCGGGTAATTTATTGATCATAGTAACAGTAATGGTTGTAGCAGTAATAAAAACAGGCATTTCAATGAGTAAGTAGGTCAGCTTGACTCCGTTAAATTTAGGTACTACTGCTAGCTCAAGCAACACTGTATAGAAGCTTTTCAGTAGCAACTAGTCAGAATTCACAAGGTAAAGTTACCGATGTATACCACCTATGGCACTGTCCCTATAATGGTGCTGAATGACAAATTAATTGTTGAAAGTCATGAGCAAAATGGCTAAAACTACCTACAATGCTGTTGAGGCACCCCAGGAAGGAATGCTGTCTAAATGTTTATTTCTGCATGAAACAAAAAATAAATACATACATAGATTTTTAAGCTCCCATCACCTTTACCATTATGGAGGCTTTCCAGATAGAAATCCCCCTTCCCCCCAAAAAATCAGTTTCTCCAAATCAATGGCTGCACTTACAGGCATTACTTACTATAAAATTAAGGTTATCCATACTGAAGCTTATGTTAAAGCATGTGGTCCCACTGATTATAATCTATTCTTATTTCACTGCTTTTCCCTTCTCAGGTGTTTGCATGCTTTCAGCAAATATTAACTTTTCAGACTTAAGAAAAAGTGCAGTAGCAACCATCAAATACATAACTAGACTCTGCACTTTAAATGCATGAAAGCACTAAGGCTGCTAAGAGGCAATTACATGCAGAATGTACTCACTTGCCACAGTTTCAAACTTCATTTACTTTTTCACTGAATTGCTTGCTAATGTAACTTTAAATATTAATTACATTGTATCTAGCACATTTCATAAAATACTGTTCAGACCTCTTATGACTAACAGCTTGCGCCTGCAGTTTGCTCGTCTCCAACAAAAAGCAGTCGTTAATACAAAAAAAGCAGCTAGTACGTATTCCAATGATGTCTGGGTGGGTAGAATACCATTTAACCTTTGCAGCAGACAGAAAACCTTTTCCATTTTGCCAAACAGTTCTCAGTACTCAGTTTTTTAGCTTCCTTTAATGATGACAACATGAACTCTGAAAAAGATTGTTTGGATGGAATCAGTAACCAATCAAAGCTGTCAACTTGAGTGGTTTTAGGTTTTAATGGATGGCAGAACCCTTGTTCTGGGTTAAGAGGTCCATGAAGAAGGGGAGTGCCATGATTCTCCTTTCACTGAGTGTTATGAGAACCAGTGCTGTCTGGGCCAGTAAGAAGCCATGAGGATCATCCTTGGTCTGTCTGTCCGCACTTTCTGCAATACTCTGGGATTAAAGGGCACTGGAGGAAAGGCATAGAAAAAGAGGTCTAATTTGCTGAAAGAATACATCCGATCTCCATACTCTTCTCTGATGAATCTTTGAACAGAACTTCCCACTTTGCCTATTTTCTGGGGAAGAAAAAAGGTCCATTTCTAGTACACCCCATTTGTGTGTGGCGTTTGTCTAGGAGGGATTTGTTCACACTGTCTACTGGCAGGTTATCTAGCTCCAGTATGCAAGCAGCTATGGGAGGGTGTCCTAATCGTTGAGGAAAAAGCTCCTCCCTGTTTGCTTATATACCACATCACTGTTGTGTTGTCTGTTAGCATCTTTACTGCTCCTGGAACTGGTCTTTCTTGCAATGTTCTTAACGCTAGAATAACTGCCTTCATCTCCCTTATACTGATGTGTTATGTTGCTAGATGCCTGTCCCATGCCCCTTGGACCCTGAGTTTTTCCCCAGCTGCGCCACCTTGGCCAGGTCTGAGCTGCCTGCAGTTAGGGTTTGGACAGTCCCTGGAAGTTGGAATTGGACTCCTGGGCTGGTCCTGACAATCTACTCCCACCTCAGAATTTATCTTTTCAGGTAAGGTAGGACAGGGATTGCTGTTTCTGAAGTGTTGGTGCTGAGACCCGGTATTTTTCAGTAACAACTGCAGTTTTCTCGAGTGCAATTTTGCCAATGGGACCATAAGGATACAAGAAACCCTGTTTCTCAAGACCCTCACAATTCCATGACCTAACATGATGTAAAAGCCATGTATGTATTCACAGACACTGCAGAGGTAGGTCAAATAGAGACATTTAACCCTAAAGAGGGGGAAGGAAAGAGAAGAAGAGCTTATTTGATAAGAAGCACTCTCCTCACTTCTGCTACACAAGGATGAAAAAGCAAGGTCACTCTAGAGGGGGGCCAAGATATAGTTACGGCCACTGGAGTGTACTGCAATCCATTGTTTAATGGCATGCACCACGGCCTTTTTTTAACTGGGAGTAGGGCTGATTATGGCATTATGTAATGCTCCTTAGCATACTCAAAGAATACCTTGATGAGGACTGAAGTGTGGCAAACTGTCGCTTAAGTGAGAACTCAATCCCACAAAAAAACAAACTGGGTGAGACATGGGCCTTTTCTACTAACAATCTGTTTATATAGTAGCACTTTTTTCTCAACTCTTAAGTCACATGTGTAATGTTTTTACTCATAACAAAACAATTAAGAATGGCATTGTAAAGAACATTTCTAAAAAAAATGAACTGTTATGTCATGAACCACCAGTATATGGCACAATTTGTGCAGGGCTCAAAATGTAAAACATAAAATACGTTTGGAAGTGTTTGATGCTCAAGGGACATTATTTTTTTATTTAGCAAGTGTTTATAAACATTTAATTAAATAAAATGAGCATTACTTAACAAAGTAGTCTGTAGCTGGCCGGAGATCAGGTAGGGTAACTGTTGTTTCTTCGCCCCTACAAAGAAAAAAGAATATTCTTTGTAACAATACAATGCAAAAGTACAAGAAATAATTACACAGCAATAAGGCATAACCTAGAAAGAGTAACTGCGCACTAGTCTTATTGTTTGTGACTATGTAAATCAGAAGGCAAAACTTCACCTCCCTTAGATGTGATGTTTTATGTTACATCATCATGTATGCATATATTAAAGTCAGTGGTATAAACCCATAACTCTGACTGGCTAATAAAGACTTCCTGTGAGAGAGAGAGAACTGTACAACAATTTTTGGTTGAAAGCTAAAACCTGCACTGGACAGTTACATGATAAAATGTCTCCAATGATTTCTCATAGTAGTTAACTTTTATCAGCTCCATTTTTATCAGTAATACCCTTCTACAGTGCATCAGTAGACATGTTGCACAGCTGACAGAAAACTACAGGGTTAGATAAGAAAAAAAAACAAAAGTTATATACTTACCATAACGACAGATCCACATAGTCTGTTTTTCATTTGGATCAACTGTGGGTTGTCAGATGTATTGGGATCCAACATCGGCACCAATTAGGACGATCTTGCTCCAGCACCACCCCTACCTATAATTCCCTATTCTCCACCTAATCACCTCAGATAGAGTTTGCCCTGCTTAGAAATCCTGATTACTATCACAAGCAATAAAGGCAACCAGTACACACTAGCAAATCATCCTGTAGCAAATGGCAGGTACACTTTAAGCAAGTGTAAGAGATGCCTAGTTAATCCTAACCCAGTCCTCACGAATACAAATGACAATTTGGGGGGGGTTCGGTGGGTGGGATGTTGAACCAGATGAGAAACAGACAACATGGATCTATCATTATTGTAAGTACGTAACTTTTGTATCCAATGTTATCTATTTTTGTCCTATTCAACTTTGGTACAGATTCCTCAGCACTAAGGCCTGGCTGAATTCATGAAAGAATATCCCTGAGAATGGTAGAGCCAAAGGATGAATGAGACCTGGATTGTTCATCTAATTTACAGTGACAAATAAAAGTGTAAATTGTAGACCAAGTAGCTGCTGTGCAGAAGTCAATAGGAAGTTGGCTTGCATGTGCTGTAGATACAGCCACCTCTCGCTGAATGTGCCTTTGGTTTACATTGCAATACCAAGCCTTTTTTCATATATACAAGGGATACAGTCTGAAAGCCAAATGGGCAATGTAACTTTGAAAAATGACTTCCCCATTTTATGTTTTGAGAAAGCAGCAAACAATTGGTCTGATTTCCTGAATGGTCTTGTCCTGTGAAGGTAAAATCTCAACTGATGATGCACACCCAGCATATATAACACGCATATTCACCTTCATTAGAAAATTTTGGAAAGAAATCTTGTAAATGAATAGATTGGTTCAATGTAGATTTGGATGCCACCTTTGGTAGAAAAGAAGTATTGGTTCTTAAAGAGACTTTATCCTGAAAGACCAGATAGGGTTGTTTTAGAAGAAAAGACTTGTTAATTTAGAAATAATTCTGGCTGAAGTTATTGCTACTAGAAATACATTTCTCCACTTGAGAAATCTGATATATACTGATGTTGAGGGTTTGAAGGGTGATTGAGTTAATACCTATAAAATAATAACAATGTCCCAGGGAGGGAGTGGGTCTCTCATAGCTGGCCTAATATGAAAGATTCCATTTAAGAAGGCTTTTGATATTTTTAAAGAAGCTATGAAGGAATAATCCAAGCCTACATGGAAATTGGAAATGGCTACTAACTGTGCCTTGATTGTGAAACAGTTGGGACCAGCCTAAAAGAATTCTGAAAGAAACTGTAGAATAGTAGGAATTAGAGTTGAGAGTGGGTAGACAGTGCCCAAATAGAAAACGTTTTCCATTTGTTATGATAAGTCTTGGCAGTAGAGTTTTTCTGGAAAGCTGTAAGAATGTGTACTAGTGAAGGGGAAAGCTTGGCATTAATGACTAATGTTAAAATTGGAGGAACCATACAGTCGGCTTCGTGGATTTCTTATCTGGAAATGAAAATCCACGTGGGTGAGAAAGGACATCTGGAAAGTGGTCCAGCATCCAAGGTGGATGAACATGTAGAGGCCATAGAAAGGGAAATCACATTTGTCAAGACCAAAAGGGGATATGACGATTATCCTGGCCTTGCACATCCTTGCGTTCTGCATGAATCTGTTCATTAATGGAAGGAGTGGGAAAGCACAGAGGTGACCCTGAGGCCAATGACGAAAAATATCTCAGCAGGGTTGTTCCCAGGAACTGAATATTTCTACAGCCACTACTGAATTTGGGGAGCACTCTTGAGGCATTAAGATACATCTGCTCAATTTGTCTGCTAGAACACTGGAATTCCATGGGATGGGTGCTGCTAGGAGATGGTCCACTACCTTACCATCATCGCTTCTTGACATAATGGGTAAGAGCCTGTTCCCCCCTGTTGGTTTACATACCAGACTATCGACACTGTCAGTCTAAATACCTATCACACCTCTGGGAAGAGCATCCTAGAAGGCCTGCAATGCTAGGAGGACCGCTCTCATCTCCAGAGTATTGATGTTGAGTTTTGCCTCTGTCTGCAACCAAAACCCTGTGACAGTGTTTCCCTCCAACTGCCCCCCCTCAACCCCAGAAGGGAAGCAGCCGTCATCACTATTGCTGCAGGAGGATCCCTCATGAAGGGAAACCCTCTGTCAATGATGAAAATGCTGCCCACTAAGATATGGTTTCTACAAGTTGAAGTGATTCATATCTTTGAATGAAAAGGATTGTAAGCATATGACCACTGCACTGCTAAGGTCCGCTCAAGCATTCTCATGTGATATCTCGCCAATGGGACCAATAGACTGGTCAAAGCCATTAAACCTAGCATCCAAAGGATTATCAAAAAAACACTCAGAAAAAATAATTAAACACAAAAACGAAGCCAGTGTACCACTTTATTCTCCTGGTACCTTGGCCTTTCGCCTTCAAGGGATAAAGGACACAGAAAACCAGCACCCTTAATTAAATACAAATACTGAATACTAATCAATCCATTAAACAATTAAATAATTACATAATTGAACATTTCACCAAACTCAATGAACATTGTCAAATGCAGTAAAAAGACTTGAGTTAAGCCCAAAAGACCCCACAAAAAGTAACATTTTAAATGCAAGTCCATATTCAAACTTCTACTTATATTTTTTACATATAAATAATGGCAAACATTTTTAACATTTATCAAAATATGTCTAAAAGACAGAAAACTGCACATCATTAACCTCTAACAATTCATGGGGAATTCTAAATTCAACCCCCCCCCGGGATACATAGTTCCATAATTTAAAATATATCTTATTTCCAATTGATTCAATAAAGAACAGAAGTTCCCTTTCCAACCCCCTGGTCTTGCCAAAACACTGAAAAACAGAGATGCCCCATTACCATCATGTTTCTTACAAAAACATTCGGCACATAGTTCCAGGGCTCTCTCGTCTCTGACTTCTGATGTCATCTAAGTGTTCCAACACCCTAATCCTCACCATTCTTTTTGTTTGCCCAATATATCAACAGGTGTCCACACAGCCACACCCCAAAATATAAATTACTCCACAAGATTCACAATTAAATCTCTCCTTTGCAGTATATCTACGACCAGTGATAAAAAACTAGAAAGATTCCCAATCTTGCTACATAAACTACAATTCCCACATCTAAATGAGCCAGCCTGAGTATTACCAAGTTGCACAGCTTTTAAATGTCTATTCAAAAGTTCCTTCAGATTACAATAACGGCTAAAAGAAAAACTGATTTTTTCAGGAAGAACTGTACTCAAAAAATCATCAGAAATGACCATGGGCCATAGTTCCTTCAGAATTCTCATCAAAATATTCAAAAAAGGGCTATATCTAGTGACATAAAACCATCTATCATTTCCCCTTATGACGTTTCTACCATCCCTATCAAAAGCATTGGGAAAGGATCTATCAGTTAATGGTTCATTTAGTGCTTTCCTTTGGGCTTCATCAAGCACTTCCCTGGAATAACTCCTGTTCATAAGTCTAATCTCAACCTCAGATAAATATTACTCCCTAAATCTATAATCAGAGGTATGTAAAATAACCCGCTTGAATTCTCCAAAAGGCAAAGACTCAATTAGATGTGAGGGATGCATACTAGTAGCATACAAAAATTGTTTACAGCTGTGGGTTTTCGAAAAGGTTTAAATTGTACTTTCTCATTCTCATCTACAAAAAAGCAAAGGTCCAAATAAGTTTCCTGGGGGTTGAATTTAGAATTCCCCATTAATTTTTAGAGGTTAATGATGTGCAATTTTGTGTCTTGTAGACATATTTTGATAGATGTTAAAAATGTTTGCCATTATTTACATATTTTTGGGTTTAACTCAGTCTTTTTACTGCATTTGACAATGTTCATTGAGTTTGGTGAAATGTTCAATTATGTAATTATTTAATTGTTTAATGGATTGATTAGTATTCAGTATTTGTATTTAAGGTTGCTGGTTTTCTGTGTCATTTATTCCTTGAAGGCGAAAGGCTGAGGTACCAGGGGAATAAAGTGATACATCCAAAGGATTACCCTGGCTGAGGAGAATGATGTCTCATGAGAGCTGAAGCTGTCAGTTGGATGGAGAGCACCCTATGAGGACTAAGGCTGACTATTTGAGAAAGTGTATTCTAGTGGCATCCGATTAATTCTAAAGTTTGAGTTGGAGTAAGTTGACTTTTTTCCATGCTGATGGTAATGCCCAATTTCTGAAGCAACCAAAGCAAGAGGTCTTTGAGCTGACACAATGTTAGATCCAAAGCAGCTGTTAGGAGCCAGTCATCCAAATATGGGAATACCTGGATCTCTAGCAGATGAAGCCATGCTGCCACTACTGCCAACATCTTGGTGAACACCCTGGGGGCTGTGGTAAGATCAAAGGGCTGTGCCCTGAACTGATAATGACTGGCTCCCAGCTTGAAATGGAGAAATCTCATCGAATGCCTCTCTATCTTTATGTGACAGTACATATCTCGGAGATCTAGTGAGCACTTCCAGACATCCTTCTTTAGAAGAGACAAAATGGACTGAATTGTGACCATCGAAAAATTTTTCTGTTTCATGAATTTATTTAAATGACTGTTTTCTTTGGAACTAAAAAGAACCTTGAACTGACTCCGGATTCATGCTGGTCTTTGCGGACTAGATGGATGACTCTTTTTTTTAGAAGCATTAAAATTTCTGCTACTGCTAGTTCCTGCTGATTGGACACCAGGAACCAATCTCTTCCATTTTGGAAGATGGGAAAATGGAATTATATACCCTCTGGAAATAATGTCTTGCACCCAGGAATTTGCTGTTATACTTTGTTAGGCTAGATGGAGCAATTGCCTCCCCAACTGCCTCTAGAGTGCAGGAGTCGGGCAACCACTCAGGGGAGATAGAAGTGTTTCTCAGAAAAGGACCCCCTGAAATCCTGATTTGCAGTCTGTTCCTGCCCCTGGGGCAATGTCCATTCTGATGTCCTCCTCCGCTGTCATGGGAAGGTCTGTCACTAGAAGTCTCCTGGATAAGATTCTTGTGACTTCCTGAACCCCATCTTCTTACCAGACCTCTGATTTCTAGAAAAGGATATCTGAGGAGTACTGAAGCGGATTCCAACAGCAGAGAGGGTCTTACTATTTTACTGGCTTCTAGTCAAAGTTTCCTTGACCTTAGAATCAAACACAGTGGATCCATCATAGAGGGCACTAAAAAAGGCCATCTTGAAACTTTCAGTGAAGTCACAAAGATGCATCCAAGCATGCCAGTTTACTGTAATGCCAGTGCCTGCTGCCCTCCATATGCCACATCAAACGCATTAAAAATCAGACGTATGGCCATGTTAGATGAGGACTGAAGGGCCGACAATACCACTGTTTTCTGGATATCCACTGGCAGGACCCCCCCTGAGAAATACTTATTTATTTATTTATTCAATTTAGGTTTGTTTGCCAGGATAGTCCGACTTGGGGGGAGGGGGGCACTAGTTACACAGAAAACATAATCTAAACAAACTACAATCACAGGATGAAACAAAAATAACCCCACACAGAATACATAATATAAGAAATACAAACTTAAGTTGAGACCTTCAAAAAAGTCCTACAATTTACAAAAAATACATATGTAATATAAGAAAAATACAAAACATAATAATCATAAATGTGTGTAAAGAACATCACACTACTAGAGAAATATCACTCTTATATACAAATAACATAATATTTAAAGAAACATAAATATATGTCTTACTGGTTAAAAAAGTAGGAGTAAGAGATTTAAGGGAAGCTTAGTAAATTCAAGATCTGTTAACTGGAATTTCTCAGGAAGGATTAAATAGAGACAGTGTTCAGTCAGGATTTAAACAAGAGCAAAGCCAGGAGTTAGATATGTGGGACTTGAGAAGTGTTTAAAATTTTTTGGGGGGGGGTAGCAGTGGTTAGTATATGTTGGAGAGTCAAATTCCATGTCCTGGAGATACAACTGGAGTACAGCCAATCTCCACAGAACTTGTTGGCTTTAGTGACTTGTAACAGAAGCTTGTCAGACGATCTAAGCTGCCTTGTATTACATTGGGTTTTAAGTAGGTCTTGAAGAGCGGGGCATTTTTCAGGTTGATATAATATGTCGTGAGCTATTATTTAAGTTGGGTGAATGTAAGGAGGTTAGGAAATTCCAACCAGTTTAGTTGTTGTAAGGCATTACAATGATGATCTGTATGGGGAGTTATTGGAAAATCTAGCAACCTTGTTATAGCAAGTATCTAGTTTAGCTAGATCAGTTTTCTTCAGGTTGGTGAAGATGGCAGAGGCATAGAGGAAGGGAGACAATAAATGATTCCTGGTAACAGATTGTCTAGTGAAATCAGTGAGATATGGTTTAGATCTGTAAAGAGAAAGTAGAGTTGTGTACACTTACCATAAATGTAGATGTAGAGTGTATTCACTGTTGCAGTCATTACATTTGGGTTATCTGCCTGCAGGTAGCCCTCAGCCGGCCTGAATATCAAAGTCTTGGATTCCTGCAGTGGATGCTGTCTCTTCTTCCATGACGTCAGGTCGTCAGGGGGTATAAAACATGCAGCCGACGCCATTACATCAGTTTTTCTTGCCACAGAACAAGGGCGAGAAAATTCTGCATTCTTTGGACATACACAGGCAGTTACGCTTCTACTTGGACAGAACTAAAGCTTTCAGAAAGACTGAGCAACTTTTAGTGTCATATGCTGCAGGATCACAAGGAAAGGCTATCTCAAAATAGACTATTTCTAAATGGATAGGCCATTGCATCTGTTTCTGCTATTTTCAAAATAGCAAATCAGTGCCTAAGGGCATTAGGCCTCATTCCACCAGAGCAGCAGCCACTTCTGCAGGCTTCCTCAGAGGAGTACCAACCAAAGAAATCTTAGAGGCTGCAACTTGGAGTTCAGTGCACACTTTTACAAAGCACTACCACTTGCCTCTCTACTCTAAGAGCAGGCTTCACCACTGCAGTTCTGCAGGGTCTCATAGCCTCTCCTAATCCTATTTAGCCCAGCCCACCCCTCCTCAGCTTTGGGATTCTACCCAAGAGTAATGACTGCAAAAGTGAAACACGATGAACATAGTATAGTTGTGTACCTACCATAAATGTAGATGTTCGAGTGTATTCACTGTTGCAGTCCAGGTTACCCACCCACCATCCCCCTTCTCTTTGCTGGGACTTATCTGCACTTCTTTATCCTATAAAACCCTTTTGGTGTATTTGCTTGTAGATGAAGGAAATGTTATTTTTAGGCTTGCATTTCTTATTGGTATATTTTACAGCCTACCTTTTGGGGGCACCTGACATCTGGGGCAAGAAAAACTGAAGAAAATGGCGTCGGCTGCATCTTTTATACCCCTGGCGCACTGACGTCAGGGAAGAGGCGACAGCAACCGACGCCGGACCTAGACTTTGGAATTCTGGCCGACTGCGGGTAGCCTGCTAGCAGGATAACCCAAGAGTAATGACTGCAACAGTGAAACACGATGAACATCAGTGGTGTTGTCTGTCTTTACCAATAATTGTCCTGGAAGAATGTGGTCCTTGAAGGCTGTCAGGGAATTCTGTACAGCTAACATTTCTTTTTGATTGATATGCAGGTGCATCTGACTCTGGTTCCATTTACCCTGAATGCACTGTCCTGCCAAGTGAGCCCCCCATGCATAGCCTGATGTGTCTGCTGTTGGGGTTTGGGCAGCAGGGGTAGAGTGAATGGGAGCCCCTTGTTGTGGTAGCAGGCCTCTGCCCACCAAAGGAACTCTGTCTTTATGCAAGGAATGATAGGAATCATATATTCCAGGTCCTGAGAATGTTGACACCATAGGCTTTTTAGATACCATTGTAGTTTCCTCATATGCAGTCTTGCATATGGAATTAGTAGAATGCAAGAGGCCATGAACTCCAGGGCTTGCAGGATTTTCCTTGCAGATAGCTGGGTCTTTGTGGCCAGTAGTTTGAAGTAGGCTGTTAAATAAACTTGTTTCTCTGGCGTGAGGTAAGCCATCTGAGAAGTTGTGTTCAAGCTTGCTCCCAGGAATACAATTTGTTGGCAGGGTACTAGATGAGATTTCTTTTCGTTTATGGTGTACCCCAGTGATGTTAGAAGTTTCTTTGCAAATGCCAGATGTTTTAGTAGCATGTCCTGGCTTTCTGTCTGAATTAGACAATCGTTCAGGTATGGGTATATCTGAATATTTCTTAGCCTGCAAAATGCAATGACTGGAGCTAGACACTTTGTGAATACCCTAGGCGCAGTAGATAAGCCAAAGTGAACTGCAGAGAACTGATCTGAAGTCTAAGTATTTCCTGCAAGATTCCCTTATTGGAATGTACAGGTAGGCTTCCTTTAAGTCTAAGGTTGCCAACCAGGCATCTTTGCCTAGCACAGGAAGCAGCTGTTGAAGTGTTAGCATTTTGAATTTTGGGATTACCAAAAAGGTGTTCAAAATAGAGAGGCCCAGGATAGGATGCCAGGAGCTGTCTTTTCTGGGTACCAGGAAAAGTCTTGAGTAAAAACTTTGTCCCCTTTCTTCTGCTGGGACAGGTTGAATAGCCCTGACACTTAGAAGAGAGAGAACCTGCTGTTGAGCCTCTGCCCACTGATTTGGGGGTAGGTCTGGCCAACCGTTTGGGGTTGGTAAGGTGTGGAAGTGGAATCTCTATCCCTGGAAAACTATATTTAAAACCCATTTATCCTGTGTAATGAGTTCCCATTTTTTTGCATGCAGGGTGACCTTTCCCCCTAAAGGAGCAGGCAGTTGAGCAGGGCTTGGAAGGTTTAAGGTTAAATCACTGTGACATTTTTCCATAGGGGGTGTCTTACTACTTCCAGCTTTGGAAGTGGGAGCCCCCCACTGCTTAGGCCTGTGAGTACCTTGAGACTGTAGCCTAGGTGGTCTGCTGTTCCTGGGTTTCGGCTGAGAAGGCCTGGAAGAGACAGGAAAGGACCAATTCTTAGAAGGCCAATGCCTGCTAAACCTGGGAGGCTGTACTTGCAGGAAATCTTTAACAGTTTGCATAGATTTAGCTTTTTCCTCCATCTTTTTAAAAACGTCTTCTGCTTTGTTGCCAAACAGGTGGTCTTGGTTAAGGGAGCATCCAGTAATTTAGCTTTAACATAATCTGGCAAATTTTGCTCCTTAAGCCAAGCATGCATTCTAAGTACAGACCCAGTGAGAGCAGCCCTGCAAGATGCTTCTAAACAGTCAAAACCACATTGTAAAGTATGTTTACCAACTTGTTCAGCAGAATGCATTAAATCCTGTAATTCTTTGTTTTCAGCACAGTCAGGAATCAACATCAATTTCTGTTTAAGTAGTCCCATAATATGCCGCTTATACTTTAACATATGAAACTGGCAGTTTAAGGCCCTAAAGGCCAAAGCAGCAGAAGTGTATACCTTCTTACACCATCTGTCCAAGGCCCTGGAATCTCTATCAGAAGGGCTAGGGTTTTTGGCAGTAGTAGCCTTAATGCCTTTAGGTCCTTGGGAAATGGTCTCTGGGTCCGCAGTAGGATTCTTGAAGAGGAACTTGTGAGAGTCAGGTACTCTATAATACCTGTCAGGCTTCCTGGGAGCTGGAGGTAAAGTGTCTGGGACTAGGCTAGATTCCAATAAGGCATCATCTACAATGTCCAAGACAGGAGGGATAGCTAGAGCCCTGTGTTGAGGGAGGAGTAAGAATTCCCTAAGCCTCTTTTCAGAGTCAGAGTAGTCCTGCCTTTCCCAATGGAAACGCTCCCTAAGAGTGTGCAAGGTTTCATCAAAAGAAAAATCTTCTGAAGGGGAAGCAGAATGAATGGAATACTCTGCATCAGAATCCTCATGTGTAGATAAGGGCAAATCCTGGTAATCGAAGAAACAGAAATATCAGAATCCTGATCAGAAGAATCAGAAGGAAAATCTGTTCTAGGACTCCTAGAGGGTGAAGGCTGGCTTCCCCTAAATTAAAGTAATAAGGTCTTCAGCCATTCTTATCATTTGTTTTTTAGGCATATGGGCCTGATCATGCGGTTTGGATGTCTGTTTTCTAGGCGTGGGTCAAGTTTTAGGCCTTGATGTAGAAGATGGCGTTGGTTTGAAATGCAAGTCAGTAGGCCTGACTACACCCTCTGAAGCCAGTGCCTGCACAGCGGCTACAGACCCATCCAAGGTAGAGACATCCACAGGTTCCATAGTTGAAGAAGCATCTCGCAGCATACCGGACTCCGAATGGGTCTCAGTAGAGGCCTGTGAATCTGAAGTAGTGGGTATCAGGGGCTGCAAAAGCACCTCACTGAGTACCGGTGAACTGGTGACTAGCTTAACGAAAGCGTCATCGGCAACTTTGGACCTATGCAGTCTATCTCTGTCTTTATCTTTACATTTTTTTTCAGAATGTCAGTAGTCGGATGGCTTAACAAAGCCATTTCTGGATAGTTAAACCGAGTACCAAAATAATTTGCTGCAAAAAGAAACCAACGATGAATAGTCCGGGAGTTGAATAAGGCACAAAACTGACAGCAAGGGACATCGTGGTCTGGGCCTAAGCAAGGAATGCAGTACGAATGAAAATCTTTATGAGGTATTTGCTTTCCACAGGTAATACAATTGTTAACTTTTACTGACATCGGTTAAGAGCAAGAAAAAGGATCCCCAACAGGGTACTTAGCTTTTTGAAGACTTCGGTTCTGAAACTCGAAAACCAAAATTTCAGGAGTCAGCTGACCGGCACTTGCAAACTGCTTCTGCTTCGGGCACCGTGCGGCAAGAAAGATTGATGTAATGGCGTCAGCTGTATGTTTTATACCACTGATGACTTGATGTCATGGAAGAAGAGACAGCATCCAACGTATGAATCCAAGACTTTGATATTCAGGCTGGCTGAGGGCTACCTGCAGTCAGATAACCCAAAGGTAATGACTGCAACAGTGAAACATGAAGAACATCCTAGTTTTATTTGTACTTTCTTTATAACAGTTGACAGATGCTAATAGAAATTGAATTTCATGTTTTTATCAATTGTGATGCCAAGTAGCTTGCTGTGTGATACTGGTTCAGTCTTGTGTTATTAGCTGAATAGATTTGGAATGATGAATAGTGGTCAGAGGTCTTATTATTTGAGAAAATCATTAGTTTTGTCTTATTGGGATTCAGCATTAAGTGAGAGTTAGCAAGTCAGTATTCTACCCCAGGGAAGGTAAGCTGTTTTTTTTTTCTTGAAGTTTAGAGAGAGAGAGGGGGCTACACAGATAAGTGTGGTGTTATTAGCATATTGTATGACTGAAGCCAGGTTTGTAGCAGAGTGTTGCTTTTTTAGTAAAGATATTGAATAAGTTTGGACCTAAAATTGAGCCCTGAGGTACACCTACTGCAAACGGTAGTGTAGGGGAGAATACATTTTGCCATTTTACAGCTTGATGATGGTCTGATAGGTAGTTGTGGAAGATTTGGAGATCTCTTTGACCAAAACTCTCTGAATCGAATCACAAGGCTAAACAGTTCAGTGTTCATAGTGAAAAAGATGCCAAAGCATACGTCCATTTCCCAAAATGATCCAATGCCCTTGACTCCTTGTTAAGAGGATGAACCAAAGAGCTCTCTTCCAAAAGCTCTTTCTTGTTTGTTGCGGCTAACACTATTTCATCCACAGGTGGCTCCTTGCACCAATGCTTTCTGCCTGAAGGTGCTGACAAGATTTTGTCAGACTTCTTGGAAATGGCTTCCTCCCCATCAGGATCCTTAAATGTCCATTGTGCCATGAGGTCAATGGGAGGTACCACCAAGGATGCTGATGGGCCAGAACCAAAGGCTTCCAGGAACACAGACTCTCCTGGAGAAGGATGTACAGTGGACCACCCCCCCTTCTGTTTCAGCAATTCTAGGATTTCACTGAAGGTGACATGTTTAGGCAGGGGTCTGGGGGATCCTTCTCCTTCATCAAAGTCTGTTTCATCAATGACAGAGACTGGAGAGGAGTTAATGTGCTTTTGCTTACATGTCTGCTTTTGGTGAAACTGCTCTGTGGAAAGGTGAGAGGGTTCTAAGTCAGACTGGGAACTTATCTGATAAGTCTCCTGGGGTCTTGGTTTCCACTGTCCCTATTTAGCAGAATGATGATGGATAAAGCCAGATTCAGTGCAGAGTTCTGGTGGCACAGATCTTGATAAAGGTATCTTATCCCTCTGAGCTGAGAGGACTCTCTGAAAAGCCTGAAAAATTGATGATGCTATTGGGTCAGAAGGGATCCTCTCAGATAGCCTTGGTAAAGACCCTTCAGAACCATGAGGCCTCTACTCTGAAGCAGATCTCAGAGCCGAGCTATTAAATGCTGAGGCACCGAGAGGTAGGGGAGGCTCCAAGAGTGTAGGTGTTGACCCTTCTCCTGCTCCCAGGCAACTAAGACATAGTTCTGAGAGTCTTTCAGTTCCATATATATCGGAGCCAAAAGGGGAAGGGATCCAGTTGAAGTGCAGGATGGCATTGACTCAGAAACAGGTTCCTAGGAGCAGACGAGCACAGAGCTAACTGGAGCCAATGGCTGGATTGGTGTCAGAGTGGATAAAGGAGGGGTGGCTGGTACTGTACTCAGTACGTTCATGGGTGATGGTACCAAAAGAACTCTGAGATTAATCAGATCTATAAGGAACCTCCTCATCAGTCTGCTGACATCCTGTTCTGAAAGACTCCTGTAGGACTTGGTTGAATAAGTCAAGAAGGAAGGTCTGGACAGTCTCCTACCTTGTCAAATGGGCGAATGTAGTTTGAGGCTTACTGGTTCTGTTGAGAACCGGGACTGATCAGCGGGTGAATGGATCTGAGTAGCTGATAGATCCAATCACCAAGGAATTTTTGGATTGGGTCCTGGAACATGAGCCGGATCTGGTGTCCTTTTCCTTGACGTTTCTGGCTTGTCTATATAAACTTCTCTCCCTTTTTCCTCTGATTTAAAACATTTCTGTCTCTTTGCTTTTCCTCTATTTCCTGGCTGGAGAAAGTGAATTACAGGGAGTCATCTCAGCAGGAAAAATTCTCTTAACTATCAGCTTTTTCCTTGGCTGTAGTACTCCAGTACTGAAGAAAGCACAAGCTTGAGATGGGATTTGCAGATGTTCTGCCCCCAGCCAGTAAACACATTTTTGATGAGGATCCTGCATGGGCAATTTGTGCCCACACATGGTGCATTTTTTAAAACCGACATGTTGGACCTTAATTAGCAATATGGAACTATCAGTCCAATATAACAGCCTGCACACAATAGCAAAAATCATAAACTGCACATCTAACTACTTCAAACACTATTCATATAACTAAACAGCACTGAACACTAAGAAAATTCTAGAGCTGCAAACACTATACTGCTGAAACTGCTAAACACACTACTTTAACGACTAAAATTACTAACTATCCTATGAGACCTAAGGAAAAAAAACACTAAATTACTAGCATTCTACAGTAGAGGAGCAAGGAAAGGATATAATTTCTTTTGATAAAGAATGAAGTTCAATGCAGCACTTGAAGATGCAACCGAAATCTTTCGCGCAAACGAGATCTGCAGTAACTAGGTGGAACACAGGGAATTACGGTTAGGAGAGGAGCCAGAGCATCGGAACAAGATCTTTCCAATTGGTTTCAAGGTAGGATCCCATCAGATCTGACAACCCCCAGTTGAATCAGATGAAAATAGACAGCACTGGATCAAATTCTTAACAGTCACAAATAGTACTGCTACATTATTCACTGGAAAAAAAAAAGCAGTAAAGGGACATATTAAAATAAAGTAGTGAAAACACACTTGGTCAACACCTACTATAAGTGTCATACTTCTGTCTTCCTTATCGTTTCATACTTTGCTGATGATCTACAATGATAAAAGGGATATCGTCACCTGTCCCATGGTATAATCATAATAATCCATAACAGGGAGATGCAAGTCATAGTGGATCTTACTCCCTTTTGGTCTGACTGTTTGGTAACTCAGGTTTTACTCGTAGCATGAAATCATGGCAACTGGGAGTAAATCTAACAAACTATTACCAGAGCATGACATCAGCAGCTTCGTGAGGCAGTGCCTGACTGCCTGTCTTCTGACTCTCGAAGTGGGAAATTAAAAAAAATAAATAAATAAACTTCAGTTGTTAACAGCCGTCAACTTGCGGGCAGCTTGTGGGGTACTTTCACTTTAACTGCAAATGTAGGATTTCTATTTCTTCCTCATGTCATAGTCAGCTGTGTGAGTAACAAAGACACTTCCAACGATTGAACCTATGATGCATCTCACACTTCAAAGAGAAAGTGGAAGAAAATACAGGAGAGAGACTTTCTGGAAAAAAGATGAGCAGCAATGTGTCAGAACTGGAATTAAGAGAGTAACTTCTTCAAGCCATGAGGTGCAGAGTTGAAGGTGAAGGCAGATTAAGCTGAGTGAGTGAAACAGAGGTCAGACAAATGAAAGAGGCCAGAAATGAACTTAAGGATTATGTGCTATCCTGTAATCATCATTCATAATTCTCTGCAAATTAGAGTAACAAGCACACTCAAGCCACCCACACAGTCTAAGAAGGAATCAGTACTCCAAAACTAAACCAAGGATATACCCTTTGAGCCTGAAGAGCAGGGTCAGTCCACCCAGCCTCCCTGCCTAACGCAGACAATAACTTCAACCTACTGGAAGTGGTTAAGAAGCCAAGTTTATTCTGCCAAGGTCCTACAAAGCCTACCCCCTGAAAGAATTACCTCTACAGCTTCAAGGGAAACCTTTCCAAAGTATGTCTGTATACTCTTGAGATGTGTTAAACTGAAAAGCTATTCCCACAACCCTACCAGGGGGTTAGACCTCACTGCAATTCAGACTCTACAGCAGCCACCCTTCCCTTTCTCTACACCCACTTATCTAGCTTTTTCTGCCCTTCCCAAGGCCACGATAAGACCACAGTTCATAGGCTTCCCAGCCTCTGGCTCTGTAAGGAACCTTGCTGTACTTACAAAGTTTGTCCACTAGAGGGCAGACAGTATCCATCTATTATCCCCTGCCTTACTATCAGCTCATAATTGACTGCCCACAGCATTGTACTCTTTAGTTTTACCTACTACCCCTCCCCCCCACAACCATATCAGCTTCCCCACCTCTAACACTCTTAGCCTATATTCTCTCTCTGTGCACACTGGCCTACTTGCCCAACTATCTACACAGCTGATTGTTCCCAACCCAACCTGTCCTGACACTCACCTTTCTTGGCTTTACCCGCTCCGTTCGCCCTGCGGGCTCACTCCGCTCCCCTACTCTGCCCCCAATTTCCACACGCCCCCAGTACTCCTAGATTTATACTCACCTAACCACACCCCCTCCTTAACCCCCACCCCCACACATTACAACCAGCCAACCAAATACAATCCATCTTTACATCCAAACCCACACTCCTTTACCCACCACTCCCCCATACCTCACTCTTGCATCCATCCACCCATACTCCCTAACACCAACAGTACTTACCCCACAATGTCTCCACCAACTCCCATCTCATCTCCAAAATCTAGACCAGCCTGCTACCTTATACCACCACTTGTCATACTGCATCTCCTCACATCCTATGAACACAGCCTACCTACTTCACAATATTCTACATCCAGTACCACTGCTACCTTCCACAACCACTATCCCACACCATTACAACCCCACCTTTTGTCTAATTCCACTACCCCAAAACCTCTTCATCCCCTAAGACTAAATACTATCATCAACTCCTACTAAAAATCCAAAAGCTACTAAGGAAGTCTCAACCAACACATTTAGTTGATGGGGATATCCACCCTAACCCAGGCCCAACCTTACCTGATACCACTAGCTCCACAAATATCAATGTCTCCAATATACGGAGCTCATATAATGCCCCTAACTCACTACTAGTCTGCCACCTTAACATTAGAAGTATAAATAACAAAATCGACTATATACATGCCCTTCTGGATATGCACTCCCCTGACCTATTATGTCTTACCGAAACCTGGCTCAAACCCTCTATCCCTGATAATGAAATTATACCCCCTAACTACAATAATAATAAGACTTGACTGGCAAGGCAGAAAAGGTGGTGGAGTAGCCATCATGTACAAATGCACTCTAAAAGTATCCATTATCTATATCCCACAATGCCTGATAACTAAGAATTCTGAAACACTCATAATAAATGTCCAATTTAAAGTCAAAACTATCAACATAGGTTTTATCTACATTCCCCCAGGTGACAACATAGTGACCCTAGAAAGTACCCTCCAATGGCTATCCACTACCCACCCCCAAGAAACTATTATTCTAGAAGACTTCAATATCGATTGGAAAACCTGTTCATCAAACTTCCCCACCACCCACATTAACTTAAATGGCTTCTCCCAAATTATAACTTCTCCTACCAGAATCAATAAACCCAACAAAAAAGAAAGCATCCTAGATTGGATACTAATAAACAGCAAACCCCAGTTATATAAATCAGGCACCCTACCAGAGGACATGAGTGACCACTTCCTAACCTATATAATCAGAAAAAGGAATGACATGCCTCAGCAAAATACCCTTAAAACCATTAGAAACACAAAAAACTTTAACCTCACTAATTTCCAGACCGAACTTAAGTCATGCAATAGGTCCAAACTAAAGCTAATTCCCCTTGACAAAGCAGTCTCACACTTCAGTGTTACATTCCTAGCCATCCTAGACAGGCATGCTCCCAAAAGAAATATAAGAACCAAAAGCAAAATAGCTCCATGGTTAACCAAAGGTACTAAACAAAAACTAACTGCAAGGAACACAGCATGGACCTCCTGGAGATCCACCAAATCCTGTCAGGACCACATTAGATACAAACAATTGGGAAACGAGGCAAAAAAATCCACCATGCTAGACAAACAAACCTACTATTTCAACTTACAGAAAAAGCACGAGAATCAGCCACAAAAATTCTGGTCAGGCCTTAATAAACTGCTCCATCCAGGTAAATCCACAACCCCCACTCCTTCATCTACCTTACATCTACCCCCTAAAAGTGTACCAGAGGCCTTCAATACTTTCTTTACAGAAACAGTTCAGTCCCTAGCTAATAACCTACCTCCCAACTCCTCAAACACCTCACCCACTGCTGATAATTTACTTCCTTTCAAATTTGATCCTATCCCCACACACTATATTAAATCCCTATTTAAGAAACTCAAACCTACCACCCTTGCAGCAGACTTATTCCCTGCAGAATTTCTACAAAAGACCGCTAATGAAATAGCTTACCCTATCTCCATCTTAATCAATCGTACTATCCGCGAATCCTATGTCCCCTCCATCTGGAAAATCTCCCACGTTATTCCAATTCATAAAGGGGGCAATTCCACTGAACTCTCTAACTATAGACCTATAGCCATCCTATCTCCCATAGCCAAAATAATGGAAAAATGTATACATAAGCAAATTCTGACTCACCTTATCCAAACAATCTCTTAGCCCCATCCTAGCACGGATTTAGACCTGCCCATAGTACCACAACAGCACTTCTCTCCTTCTCGCACACAATAAATCAAAACCGTAATCACAACATCCTCTCCTCTGCCCTCTTTCTCGACCTATCCAAAGCATTCTATATGGTGAATCACCATCTACTCCTAGACACACTAAAATCACTCAGCCTAAACAACCTTGTAATCAACTGGTTCAACTCTTACCTGCAAGGCAGGCAACAAGCAGTATTATGTAAAGACAATCTATCCCCCCTTCTTCCAGTCACCCTTGGTGTCCCCCAAAGATCCATATTAGGCCCCCTCCTTTTCTCCATATTCATCAATGACCTACCCAAAGTCATCCCAGAAGCAATCTGTATTCAGTATGCAGATGACTCTACCCATATCTCTTCTGCCACCACCTTCTCAGAGCTACAAGCCCCATCCCAAATCACTTTCAACAAAGTAGAGGACTGGCTCAACAATCGTCTCCTACTGAATACAAAACCAAACTATTACTTTTCTCCCCCACCCGTAAACTCACATCACCAAATATTACAATCTAATCCAACAATGGCACCATTATCTCCCCAGACCCATCCACAAAATGTCTTGGTGTAATAATAGACAATAACCTAACATTTGACACTCATATAGACAAAACCATTAAAAAAGTTAACAAAAAACTAAGCTCCTTGTATAGCATTAAATCATTCCTAACCCCACCTGCCAGAACAGCCATAGCGCGTACCCATCTCCTATCAACCCTTCTCTATGCCTCACCCATCTTTGTAAACCTACGGAAATCAAACCTAAACAAATTAGATAGCTGCTATAACAATATAGCTAGATTCGCCACAGCCACAGCCTACAGAACCCATCACTGTCTAAATCTTAAAACACTAGACTGGCTAGAACTACCCAATCAACTACAGTACAACCAACTCATAGTTATTCATAATATCCTCTACCAATCTAACAGTACACCCATTCTGACTAACATTATCACCCCCTACAGCAACCTAGCATCCCTCTGCTCATCCAACAAAATGTATGTGCAATCTGCCAAAGCCAACAACTCAGTCGGAGAATCATTATTCTCCAACTCAGCTGGCAAAAAATGGAACATGCTCCCTCCAGATCTTAACACCATAGCCTCCTTACCCCAATTCAAAATATCCCTAAAGAATCACCTAAACAAGCATTGGCTATGTCCATGTCTAAACCCAGACTAACCCAATATACATACAACCCTAGTAGGTAAACTATGCAATATAAACAACTTCCTTATCCTGTTTGAATCAACTTTCTAAACCAAACTCACCCGACTATTTATAATACTCAACAACCTTTAGAACAATACTAACTAAATCTAACCTAACTTCCTATCCTATCCTTTCTTATGCTTTGTTTCTAACTCCCTATCCTAACCATGCTCATACCTTTTTTAACTCTTCTATATCAACCTGTTTTCCTAGACATTCCGAGCACATGCTTTTTAACCTTCTACATCTAATTTCTTATAACTCCCCTTCTTAACTAACCACCTTTTTTCTCCTGGTTGTCATTCATGACATCTATCTAAGTAACATGTCATTCTATACTCTCACAACCTGTCCAGCAATTTCTGTACATACTTCATACTATAAACCTATAAAGATCTTAAAACTTCAATGTAACCATGTATATATATAATCACCTTTTAAAATGTTTACATTTTTTTTCAATGTAACCATGAATATTGATTGTCATCTTTTGTACATGTGGAGCTTTTCTCCCTGGGCCTCCGCTGAAAATGGACATGTATCCATTTGGACTCTCCCGGTTAACAAATGTCAAATAAATAAATAAATAAAATAAATACTGGTTAAACAACATACAACCCAAGATTGCCTTCCCACCATACAACGGCTCATTTTTTAATTTGTACAGCATCTTTTTTTTTTTTTTGCAGGTAATCCACACACAGTAATGCCTACATGCTACTACTAGCTCAGTCAGTGATGAAGCAGAGATCTGTGACCGAATGGAAGGGCTAGGTAGCCTTCACTAAGTTTCACCCGTACAAAAAAACACATTTGCTGCACAGACGAATACCAATCTGGCTGGTCAATGTTCCTTGCTCTTTTAATAATATTCAGTATTAACCGGTATTTTTCTTGGTGTTTGGCCTGTGAGACTCACTGTGAGAGTTTGGTGTTTTAAGCCAACATTTTCCCATGTCATTATATATGAAACCAGCTGTACTAGAAATTTTCAGCTACATTCAGTGTCCCATAAGTAACTGTCACTTTTAGCTCTGATGCAAAAGCCACTTTTAGATTTCTAATACCATTTCCTGCTACTTGACCAAAGATACAGTTTCATCAGTGGAATATGATGCATAAGCAGACTCTTGTCACCTCTGTTTTTCACTTGACACCTCACTTAGACTAAGGAATTAAAACAGGTATGGATTTTAGAATTCTTTATTATTTTCAAACTATTGGCAAATGAAAAATCAATTACTGACTGAAGAAAATAAGAAACTAGCCATTGAAAATACAATCAAATTCATTCCTTTCAAGAAGCTGTTATATACACAAATTATGGTAAATAACAATCTATATTATACCTTATCTAAATTAAATAAATTCAATCCTAACTTTTCGCCTATATGTCCCCATTGTCGGATCAAACAGCTGATATTTTATATGTCATGTGGAACTGTACTAAGATACACAACGTATGGTGTTCCTTGAGAGTAAGATTAGAGAAGATGGGATATGAAAAATCAACCATTACTTGGGAGACAGCTATATTGCACATTAATATCAATCAACTCCCAAAAATATTAAAACATGTCTTTATTATGTGTGCCCTTATTAAATTCTTTATTACAAAGAATTGGAATGTCATGTCACCAATTACATGGGAAAATTTTAGCAATCTTGCTATCAAATATATCTCATCTCACAAATTAATTTATTCAAAAACAAAAAACAAATGCTATTACCAAAAATATTGGGGTTACTTACTAGATATAATTCTTGACAAATAAAATTTGCCTACAAATTGTCATGAAAAGCTAACCTTTAAATAAGAAATGAATGTAGTATAATAAGAAGTTATGTACCTACCATAACGTTCCATGTTAGTTGTCTTCTTCTCGCCTTCTTTCTTGCTGGATGGGTTCGGAGCCGATCCTCGGCTCCGACTCGGCCAAAACTAAAGCTCGAGAACTAATTCCACCGGCTCGAGGCTCCCCTATATCCCACAATGCTAGGCGGTAACTACTCAGATCTCGTTTGATAGCTATACCAAGCAATCCTAGTCTCCATAGAATGAAGTAGGGAAACCCACCTCAAAACAATCTGCGTAAAAAGTATCGCAGACCGCGGTAAGGATAAAAGAGGTGGAAGAACGTGTGGGAATGACAACTTCCAGAGGAAGAACACAAACTGAATTCCTGTCGGTCTATCCAGGCTTGGGGGAAGGAGGGTGGGACGCAAGAAAGAAGGCGAGAAGAAGACAACTAACATGGAACGTTATGGTAGGTACATAACTTCTTAATGTTAAGTTGTCAATCTCGCCTTCATTCTTGCTGAATGGGACCGTCCTAGCACCTTATCCCGGGTGGCCTATCGGAACAGACTCTTGAGAACAGTGGAACCAAAATTGGCACGGCTTCTGGAAACCATGTCCAATTTGTAATGTGAAATGAATGTACGAGGAGAAGCCCAGGTGGCTGCTGCACAAATGGAATCTATTGGCAGCCTATCCTGAAAAGCTACGGATGTAGCTAATGCCCTAGTTGAATGAGCTCTAGGTCTTGAGGGTAGTTTTGGTGTCTGATCTCATAGATGAAGGTAATTGTAGAGGTGAGCCATCTAGAGAGGGATACTTTAGTAACTGGAAGGCCCAATTTCCCTTCCGCATATGACAGAAACAATTGATTAGATTTCCTGAATTGTTTAGTCCTGTCTAAGTAATATCTAAGTTGGCGATGAACATCCAAAAAATGTAGCTTTTGTTCTGACCTGTTCGAATAGTTAGGGAAAAAGACGGGGAGATCAGTAATTTGGTTTAGGTTTATTTGAGAGGAAACTTTAGGCAAAAAGGATGGATTAGTACGGAGGGATACCCTGTCTTTGTGAAACACTAAGTAAGGAGGACGACTGCACAGAGCATGGAGTTCAGATACCCTTCTCACTGAAGTTATAGCTACCAGAAAAAGTGTCTTCCAAGAAAGCAACTTCAGAGAACATGAAGCCGCCAGTTCGAAGGGAGGAAGAATTAAAGATGCCAGAACCAAGTTCAAATCCCATTGAGGCGGGGGATCTTTGATTGGAGGTTTGAGAAGAAATACGCCCCTTAAAAAGGCTTTACAGAGTTTGTGAGCCATGATGCTAGTCTCTGAAACACCAACATGAAAATTTGATATGGCAGCCAATTGAACTCTAATGGTAGATGCAGAAGATCCTAAATGAAAGAGTTCTGCTAGAAAGTCTAAAATAGTCTGGATAGGTGCAGTAAAGGGATCTATGTTTCTTGATGTTGCCCAAAAAGAGAAGCGTTTCCATTTGCTACTATAAATCTTCCGGGTGGAGGATTTATGAGAAGCTATCAAGATATCTCGGACCGAGCGAGATATTGAGGGAAGCCTGGCTAAGGTTGGAATCGGAGAAACCACGCTGTGAGGTTTAGAGAAGGCAGAGATTGGTGCAACTGACCCGATTGGTGGGTTATCAGATCTGGTACTGGGTCCAGATGCCAAGGCTGCTCCAAAAGGTAACGATGAAGAAAGGGAAACCATATCTGTCGAGGCCAGTAAGGGGCAATGAGGATCATTGTCACTCTCAAGGCGATGGCTTTCTGAATTAGTTGAGATAGTGGAAAGGGGGGAAAGGCATATAGAAGTCCCCGGGGCCAATCGTGGACTAGAGCGTCTCTGGTGGGATGGCCTGGTAAAGGGGAAGAGAGTGAAGAAGTCGTGACACTTGCTGTTTTGGGGAGTAGCAAAAAGATCGCAGCAAGGCTGGCCCCATCTTAGGAATACTTCTTCTAGAACTGATTTCTTTAGAGACCACTTGTGGGGCATGAGAATTGCTCTGCTCAATTTGTCTGCAATAACATTGGATTTCCCGGGAATGTGCGTTGCTATCAGAAAACGCTGAGAAGAGATCGCCCATTGCCAAAGTCTGAGTGCCTCTCGACATAAAGGGTATGATCTGGTTCCGCCTTGTTTGTTGATGTACCACACTATGGACATGTTGTCCGTTTGAATTGCAATAGTCCCAGTGGGAAGAGAGTCGTGAAGGGCTTGCAAAGCTAAAAGCACTGCTCTCATCTCTAAGACGTTTATGTGCAAGTGGCACTCGAAAGGTTGCCACGTGCCCTGGACTGTCCTGCCCTGATAATGCCCCCCCCCCACCCGATCAGGGAGGCGTCTGTTGTCAACGTGGTGACTGGGGGGGGGAGTGAGGGGTCTTCCTTGGAGGAAATGAGGTGATGTGATCCACCAAGACAGTTGATTCTTGCATGATTGAGTTATCAATATGGTATGGGACATCGGGAGCTGTTGAAAGGACCATTGAGTAAACAGCATCCATTGGAGGATCCTCATGTGAAAGCGAGCTAAGGGGAGAAGGGGAATAGCTGCTGCCATGAGTCCTAACACCTTTAAAACTAGTCTGGCTTTGACTTTGTTGCATTGTAAGAGAAGGGAAACTTGGTTCCGAATGTCTGACACTCTCTGCTCTGTGAGTCTGGCTGAAAGATTGAGTGTGTCTAAGATGGAGCCTATAAAGGTAATAGATTGACAAGGCAACAAGGCAGATTTTTCGAAATTTATCGAAATGCTTAGAGCTTGGCAAGATTGGATGGTGAAGTCCCTGGATAGAAGAAGCTGATGTCTGGTGGTGGCGGTAAAGAGCCAGTCATCTAAATATGGAAACACCTGGAATCCTTGACGTCTCAAGTGAGCCACGACCACTGCCATGCATTTGGTAAACACACGGGGGGCTGTAGTGAGACCAAAGGGCAGGGCCCTGAACTGGTAGTGACTGGCTCCCAGCCTGAAGCGGAGATATCTCCTGGAGCGTCTGTTCATCTTGAAGTGGTAGTACGCGTCCTGAAGATCTATCGAGCACATCCAATTGTCCTGACCCAAGAAGGGTAGAATGGACTGTAGCGTGACCATCCGGAATTTTGTTTTCCTGACATACTTGTTTAAGTAGCTGAGATCCAGTATGGGTCTCCAGTCCCCTGTTTTTTTTTGGTACCAAAAAGAATTTGGAGTAGATTCCGGATCGTTGCTGGTCTGCTGGGACTGATTGGATAGCTCTTTTTGATAGCAGCTTTTAAATTTCTAATGCTGCTTGTTCCCTTAGACCGGGTGGAACGTCTGGAAGGGATCTTTTGGGTTGGGATGGGATGTGAACAAAGGGAATTTTGTAACCCTCAGATATTATCGACTGTACCCATTTGTCTTGAGTAAGGGAAAGCCAGGCTTTTGGGTACAGGGATAATCTTCTCCCGACTGCCTCCGAAGGTGGACAGCCAGGCAGCCCCTCAGGGATGCTGAAAGGGTTTGTCAGAGAACATTTCTCTGCTACCCTGGTTTTGCGGACCTCCTCTGCCTCTAGGGCAGCGTCTATTATTATTATTCCCCCCTCTGCCTCTAGAGGAGAATCGGCCTTGTGCGTCAGATGAGACTCCCTGGGACTGTTTGCGGAACCACATCTTTCCTCCCCTCTGACCTTTGGGATAGGGTCTAGAAGGGGTAGAAATACGGACTCCTACGGCAGAGAGAGTCTTACCTTCTACCTCGCACCTGGTCAATGTATCCTTCACCTGTGGACCAAACAAGGATGATCCATCAAAGGGAGAATTGGTGAAGGACGCCTTGAAAGGGTCCGCAAAATTACATAGCCGCATCCAGGCGTGACGTCGTAAGGCAACACCTGTGCCTGCGGCTCTACTCGCCCCATCTGCAGCATATGATACCAGCCGCATGGAGGAGTTAACAATGGAATTCAGGGTTGTCAACTGGGAGTTCATTGTGTCTTTCAACCCCTCAGCTGTAGGATCCTTTATCAGTTCACCCATATCCTTGAGAAAATCTCTCTGGAGACGAGTGAAGTGGCAGAAGTAATTCAGCGAATGCATTGAAAAGGTCGCTGATGAGAACATCCGCTTGCCGTACCTATCCATGGTCCTAGATTCCTTATTAGGAGGATGGACAGGAACCGAAGGATCAGCTAACTCCTTCTTAGTGGCCGCAGCCACCACCATGGCATCAACAGGGACACCTTTGGATAAAAAATCTTTATCTCTAGGGGCAGTAATAAATTTAGATGGTCTCCTCGGGGTGGGTTCCACTGAATCAGGAGCCATCCAAGCCTTCCTTGCCACCACTTCCATAAGGGGGTCAAAGGGAGGGGACACCCAGGAGGTAGAAGGGCGAGAGCCAAACGCCTCAAGATACACTGACTCATCCTCCGAAGGGTTAAGGGCTGGCCAGTTCCCCCTCTGTTTCAGGATCTTAAGGATGTCAGCAAAGGAGACATCCTCAGAGGGGGATCGAGGGGAACCTTCGGATTCCTCTAAGTCAGTGTCAGAGGTGATAGACTCAGGGGAGTCAATGTGCTTCCTCTTGCACTGCCTCTTCCTTGGGGGATCTCCTGCCGGGTCAGGAGAGGCCTCGGAAGAGGAGGAAATTCCCAATGGGGAAACTTGAGGAGTTGGCTCTCTGCGGTCTAAAACAAGGGGGTGAGTAGAAATCACCGCAGGCACTGTAGATGGGGGGGCTGAAGGAGCTGAATGTGGGGCAGAACCTGGTTCTAGCATGCTCCGCATGACCTCGAAGGCACCCCTGTCAGGCAAGGCCAGAGGCACCCGCTCCGAAGAGACAAGGACCTCCCCCGACACCGACAGGGACGGCTCCGAAGCCGATGTCGGAGCTGAACTCACCAACGCCGAAGCCCCGAGAGGGAGAGCGGGGTTGGACAAGGGTCCGATGCCACTCGCCCCCTCGGAGCCGACGAGGGAAGCTCGGCGCCGAGATTCCTCCAAGGAGGAGATCGGAGCAGAAGACGGAGCCGAAAGGGAAGGTATCGGATCCGACGCACCGACAGCCATGGCTCCGACAAGCCCTGGCTCCGAACTCAAAGGAGTCAGAGGAGGAATGTACTGGGGAACGGAAATAGCCACTGACTGGTGAGTCGGGCTATGCAGCATTTGGGCCAGTGCCTCGGACTTGAGAAGTCTACTCACTACCCTTTGCAAATCATGGTCAGATAACCTGGAAGACCGTGAGGAATGAGTTTTATGGCTCCGTTCAGAAAGGAGAGGGGATCCTGGTGCCGAATGCACGTAGCCGATAGAGGGGGATCTGGACCTCTTCCTAGACTGTGGCTCCGATAAAATTATCGGAGCCGACGGAGTTTTATCAGCCTCAGCTCCAGCCGGAGCCGAGGTAACAGTATGAGGCTTGGAAACATCAGCTCCAGCCGGAGCCGATGTCGAAGCCGACTTAGTCTTTCCAGCAGTCGACTCTGGAACCGGAGCCGACTGTTTGGGAGTTTTGGAAGGCTTCCCCGACACAGACTGAGTCGGGGGGCCTTCAGGCTTTAATAAGCCCCACAAGATTAGCTTGTTCTTGCGTTCCTGCAGGACTCTTGGGCTAAAACCATGACAAACAGCACAAGAGTCCTGCAGGTGCACAGGTCCCAGGCAATACACACAAGAAGTGTGACCGTCTGTCAGAGACATTTTCTGACAGCACGAGTCACACTTCTTGAAGCCTGAGACCTTGTCTTTTGACATTGTAAAAAGGAGTGCCTGACACAACACAAACACACTACAGACACACCCTTTACAGAAAAAATTATTAAATTATTAAATTAAATTATTAAAGGCTAAAACAAGCCACAAACACACACACACAAGCCCTTAACAGAAAAAAGGACAACTGATTTAGTCACTAATGGACTGGGGGAAGGGTAGGGGCCGAAGGCCTACAAGATAAGGGAAGAAAGGGAAAAAAGACTCGACAAACAGAGGTCGATTGATCTAAATACTTAAATTAAACTAAAAGGTTATGTATGACAACAAAAAAGGGGGTTTTAGAAGTACCTAATAAGGTAAAAATCTAACTCACCTGCCTGAGCCGGTAGAAAAGCACCTAGTCAGCTATAGCGGCAAACGAGATCTGAGTAGTTACCGCCTAGCATTGTGGGATATAGGGGAGCCTCGAGCCGGTGGAATTAGTTCTCGAGCTTTAGTTTTGGCCGAGTCGGAGCCGAGGATCGGCTCCGAACCCATCCAGCAAGAATGAAGGCAAGATTGACAACTTAACATCCAGTCTTTCTTGCATCTTCTCCCTTCTCTTAGTATATGTGTAACTAGACATTTTCCCTAAACATACAAATAAATGGTTAAATTTCTATTTTTACTTTATATATAGACTATCTCCATTTTAACTATCCCTTATGAGACCAAATGAACATAAGAATTCTCATACTTTGAAAACAAACTGGGCCACCAAACGTTGCAGTCTCTTCCACAAAAAGCCACACTATGAAAAGACAAAATCCAATTAATGAACACTGAGTCCTGTGAGTCGATAGAACGGAAAATTTATTGCTGATAGTAACGACTAAGCGCTTTCGCCAGCAATCTGGCTTCATCAGAGTCGTTTAAAATACATTCAAATGAACCATATATACCCTTTACTCAAACCCCATTGGCTCAATTCAAACAACCCATCCCCACAATTACCTAAATCCTAAAAACTAGACAAATAAATATTAACATGATATTGCACTTAAATACATAAATTACAATATTCATCATAAATAATAATCATAAAATGGTGATGGTGTGCACATAAAATCAAACTTAATGATGTCAAAACTCCTTATTAAAACATTCATAATCTCCTCAAACCACAATATAATATATTATATAAAATATAAAATTAAGAGTCCCCCATGCTTATTTGTAGAGACAACCAGCTAAATAAATAACATTAACTTACAATATTACTCTGAAATATGTTGCATATTTGATACACTGTGTGTTGACATGCTAACCTACCTTAACCATAGAATACAAGTCCCTAGTACTAAATACATCCTCACTATACTAAAAGGGACCTTAACTTTAAAATGGGTTTAA
Organism: Protopterus annectens; assembly: GCF_019279795.1. Taxonomy (NCBI): domain Eukaryota; kingdom Metazoa; phylum Chordata; order Ceratodontiformes; family Protopteridae; genus Protopterus; species Protopterus annectens. The sequence continues at coordinate 610,605,132 of NC_056749.1, read as the reverse complement.
TTGAAATGTAATCGTTTAAACCCGGAGGCTTACAGGCATCTAATCTTAATTGCCATACAGTTTCTAAAGCCCCCACTCTATTGGGTATGTCACCCCCCTCCCCATGATCCAAGACACGTCCAATAACAAAAAATGTAAATTTTTTAAAATCCACACATGAATTACTGTGTAAATAAAGTGCATTGTGCTTGTCCTTTTTTCTGATAGATCTAACATGTTCTGCAATTCTGTCCTGCAATCTCCTAATGGTTTTCCCCACATAGAATGCCTCACATGTTGCACATGTTGCCAAATAAATAATGTTCTTGGTACAGCAATTGCACTGCCCAGGGCACGGAATGGTGTACTTAAAACCTTGTACACAAACATAACTACCCTCGTTGATGTACCTGCACCATCTACAGAAACCACATTTTTTCATTATGGACTTGTATACATTTTTGTTGTTATTATTTCTCTCCAGAATACCTTTAACATTAACCCCCCTACTAAACACAAACACAGGTTCTGAACCCAGTGTTTTTTTGAGGTCGTCACTTAAAACGTAATTCCAAATACTTTTTATTATTCCAACCACCTCTGAAGATCTAGGATTGTATTTAACTATCATCCTTAAATCGGATCCCTTAGGTACACCATTAGTTTCATGTTCTCCATATGTCCTTTTGGTGTTCCCCATGTAACCTAAACCAGTGCATAAAACAGGTGCATAGCGCTCTTTCCTCCCCCTCAAGACATCCCTTCTTACACTTATTAGGAGCTTCAATGGATATCCACAATCCAGAAACATTCCTATAAGCTTAAAAAGCTCAATTCTAAATTGTACATCATTACTAACAAGTCTAGAGGTCCTCACCATTTGCCCCTTAACAATTCCTTTACGCTGGTGAAACGGATGACAACTAGAGAAGTGTAATAGGGAGTTCGAATAATTTTCTTTTCTAAATATATTACTTTCAAACTCACTATCCGTTTTACTAATGGTGATGTCCAAATAATTGATTTTGTTTTTATCCCAATGAAATGTGAATTTCAAAAATTCTGTTGTGTTACCCAGATATTCCACAAAATCCGCCGCTGATTTCTCATCACCTTCCCAAAAAATCAAAATGTCATCCAAAAATCTACTGTACATCAGTATATTGTTCTTGAACCTGTCTGATGCAAAGATATGTTCTCTTTCCCAAGTAAGTAAAACTGCATTGGCAAATGCTGGGGCGCATTTTGCACCCATCGCAACACCTGACCTTTGTTGAAACAGGTCACCCTCAAAATTGATAAAATTATTATTGAGTACTAATTCCATCAAATCACAAACAAAGTTGGCCTTGGTCCCTTCCAATGAACCATCCTTAGTGATAGCCTCAAAAAACATCTCCAGGCCCACTTTATGGGGAATAACTGAAAATAGGTTCACGATGTCAATGGTAAGAAACCCAAAATCCCTATTCCCTATCTCAAAATTTTTGATTCTATCAAGGCAATGCCATGAATCTCTGATAATATGCGGTGCTTGATTGATAATGGGCTTCACCACTGTATCAATATATGCAGCTAACGTTTCAGTTTTAGACCCCTTAGCTGACACAATGGGCCTAAATTGTAAATTATCAGCCCCTTTATGCACCTTAGGTATTCCGAACAATGTAGGCACCCTAGGGAAATTCACAGTCAAAAAATCATACTCAAATTCATTAATGTTTCCTTGAAATAAAGCATCATGTAAAAATACATCAATTTTGTAATAAGCCCTGTTGATCTCACCCCTTGAGACCAGATTATACTTGTCATCACTATTCAAAATTGCAGACATTTCAGAAATATAATCAGTGTTTGTCATGACAACCATACCCCCCCCTTATCTGGTTTCATAAATCTGTATATTCCAGATTTTTTGAGGGAGTCCAACAATTCTCTCTCTTTCCGTGTCAGGTTGTCATTAAATATAAATACATTATCCAAACATTTTCGTATTTGGGTTTCAACCATTTTTTCAAATAACATCACTTCAGAATTGAAAGGAGGTATAAATGCACTTTTTCTTTTAAGTAGAGTTGATCCATCCACACCCCCATTGTATTCACTGGTTGCCCCTTCTCCAATAGCTGAAAAGAACATTTTTAAATTCATTTGTCTCGTGAACATCCTAAAATCAAGTAAAACCTGCGCTGTATCAACTCTAAACATTGGTACAAAGCTCACACCTTTACTAAATAAGTCAAAGTGTGTCTCACCTATCGTAATGACAGTGTAATTGTAAATACAGTACCCACATTTCTTAAGCAACTGATGTCTGGTACCTTGGAACGCTACTATGTCCTTATGGCCATATAAAGGACAATTCACATTCAACATATCAGTGCCCATACTTTGCTCCTGCGACACTGCATTGTTTACTAGTGATGTAAAATCACTCCCATCAACCATGCTTGTGCTGGTATTATTATCACCATCACAATAATTCTCAAAACCATCACAAAACACTTCAAATGTACAACTATCATTTGGCACCATACTTTCTATGTTGTTGTCATTCCCTATTGCACACATCACATCACCATGTAATAAATTGTCCCTCAATATCTCCCCCTCCTGTTCATTCTCCCACCCCTGTGATACTCTTGTTGGGCTTCCCTTCCCAACAAACCCCTGTTCCGAAGCCTTTCCGATCTCCGAGGGCCATTTTCTGTTTCTAAAAAAACTTCATTATCCCCCCTATCATCATTGTAACTCAAACATTCATTAACATCATTAATTTCTTGCATATTACTGTTTAAGACATTTCTTCTGATACCAGGGGGATAGGCCCTTTTGTATTTGTAGTCCAAACAATCTCTCTCGAGCTTCTTTTTCTTTTTAGCCATATTTTTGTTAACAAAAGTACTAATGTTACTCAATGTCTTGTTAAACCTAGCCAAGTTCTGTTCAAAAACTAAATCAGTGGTAATACTCACATGGAGCTGTTCAATCTGCTCCTGTAATTCAGTTAATTTGGTCTCGTTGTTCCTAATAATAATATCCATCATATCCAAGCCGGTCTTGTTAAACAGCGCTGTTAGTTCTTGAAACGCTGCTGAATTGTCCTCCACTCCCATGGGTCTCTTCCACACTCGCAGACCCATTGGAACTTGATTCAACTCCTTGGATTTTTTTATGGATGGCAATTAAGATTAGATGCCTGTAAGCCTCCGGGTTTAAACGATTACATTTCAATTAAACCCATTTTAAAGTTAAGGTCCATTTTAGTATAGTGAGGATGCATTTAATACTAGGGACTTGTATCCTATGGTTAAGGTAGGTTAGCATGTTAACACACAGTGTATCAAATATGTAATATATTTCAGAGTAATATTGTAATTTAATGTTATTTATTTAGCTGGTTGTCTCTACAAATAAGCATGGGGGACTCTTAATTTTATATTATATAATATATTATATTGTGGTTTGAGGGGATTATGAATGTTTTAATAAGGAGTTTTGACATCATTAAGTTTGATTTTATGTGCACACCATCACCATTTTATGATTATTATTTATGATGAATATTGTAATTTATGTATTTAAGTGCAATATCATGTTAATATTTATTTGTCTAGTTTTTAGGATTTAGGTAATTGTGGGGATGGGTTGTTTGAATTGAGCCAATGGGGTTTGAGTAAAGGGTATATATGGTTCATTTGAATGTATTTTAAACGACTCTGATGAAGCCAGATTGCTGGCGAAAGCGCTTAGTCGTTACTATCAGCAATAAATTTTCTGTTCTATCGACTCACAGGACTCAGTGTTCATTAATTGGATTTTGTCTTTTCATAGTGTGGCTTTTTGTGGAAGAGACTGCAACGTTTGGTGGCCCAGTTTGTTTTTATGGTTTTACTGCCCTGGTGGGTGTCATTCGTTCATTTAATTCTCATACTTTACTTGACGATGTAGTGACTTCTTGTGTATAAATTGTACATATATATATATATATATATATATATATATATATATATAATTTTCTCGGAACGAGATTGTTGTCTGTTTTCTTTAGACAGGTATTTGTATTGTTTATTTGTGTTTTTGAGTTATCGTATTGTTATTATTTTAAAAAAAGAAAACTGAAATAAAGAGATTTTGGAAAAAAAAACTACATATCTGATGAAACATCCAGTCCATTTTTAGAAACTTGCTTGTCATTTAATTACCGTTTGCTAGATATGGACTCCAGAGTTAAGGGCAACTTAAAGAAGAGGCTCATGAACAAATATATTTTATATCTACAGAAAAATAAACGGCACCAATGCATAGTATATATAAAGAAAAATTCAGAAGTACAACGCACAGTGCATAGCTACAGTAGATAAATCACTGTGTACAGCAACTCAACAAAAAGTATAAAAATATGAACAGCAAATTCTTTTTAGCAATACAGAGCCATAGCTAGGCTAAGGCAAAGGAGACGGCTTTACCAGGCTCAAGCTGTTCGGAGGATGCAGACATTGTTGCAGAACATGTGATGCTTTTTCCCTGAAAGCGTATGTGGTAGCTTTTTAAAATGCTGAGTCTCTTTGATACAGTTTAGCAAAAGTACTGGCAAATTGCTGTAAGTAGGTCAGTCAGATATTCTTCTCTCTCCTGGATACTGGTCTTGGGGTGAATGCTACAAGGGGACACTGTGTCTGGCACCAGGCAACCTTGCTACAGTGCTTTAACCACATACTACAAAGTTAAGATTTCACAGCTGAACAATACACAACACAGAAAAAACTGTGAAATGTGCTCGATAGCAGCCCAAGTAAGTGGAGTTTGCTTAGAATGGGGGGGGGGGGCGCTGTTAAAAGATACAACACAAAGAGGCTAAAATTCTGCAAGCATGCTGTTTATACGAAGGGAAGGGAAAGGAACACCTGAGGTGCTGGTGGAGGAGGGGGAAAGATTTATAACTCGTATAACATAATGTTATCTTTTCTGTTGAACTGTTGCCAGGCAGTATACTACTCTACAGAAGAGCCACTCTCCCTCAAGTGCTGGATTTAGAAACATTACTACACTGGCTGTTACAACTTGTGGAAATTGTAAACATTAAAAATAGAAATAAAGTTAAACAGGTAATAAAACGTACTTACGGTGTTAAAAAAAAATACATATATATATATATATATATATATATATATATATATATATATATATATATATGTATATATATGTATATATACATATATGGGTCTACTTCATTTGATCGAAAGACCATTTGACCTAAATCCATTTGATCAAAAACCAGTATTCAAGGCATAAAACTGGGATTTGTCCCCCTCCCCAATGTCGTGCGACCCTGGAGTTGGTATATATAGTTGGGGGGTGTGGGGGGGAAGCCCCCCACCTACTTTTGTTTAACATCTGTACTTTTTGTGTTATTTTCTTCTTTTAAAGGAAACTAGGTGGGGGGCTTCACCCCCCCCCACACCCCCTAACTATATATACCAACTCCAGGGTTGCATGACATTGGGGAGGGGAGGGGAACAAATCCCAGTTTTATGCCTTGAATACTGTTTTTGATCAAATGAAATGTTGATCAAATGGGTTTAGGTCAAATGGTCTTTCGATCAAATGAGGTAGACCCATATATATATATATATATATATATATATATATATATATATATATACATACATACATATACATATATACACATTCACATGTATATACATACATATATACATACATATACATATATACACATTCACATGTATATACATACATATATATGTATATACACATATGTGTGTGTGTATATATATATATATATATATATATATATATATATATATATATATATATATATACACACACACACACACACACACACACACACACTGTGGCCCGCAATGTATAAACCACAATTACAGCAGGGCAACATCATAAAATAACAAACTGATATTAAATGTGTCGACTCCACCGCCTCAAAACTTGCAGCTCTGTTTCATTCTTGAAACATGAGGTCTAGACAAAGTATTTATCCAGTATTGTAAGGGAAGAGGTTATTCAAAAGATTAGAATTTGGTCAAGAAGAATACTGCACAGAATTTCCAACAAACGTAAGGGTTAGCAAGATTTTTTTTTCTACTTTACCTGAGGATGTAGTGACCTCAGAGTTTATGCTACTGTTTAGCAGGCTGCAAGAGGCACAACCACCTGCCTGGGATAGGGATGAAGACTGTCTCCTACAAAAACAGAACTTTGTTCTGACTGAATGCAGAACGTGGGTTTCAGATTGTAAATCATGCACAAATCTAAGCTTCATAACATTTTTCTTGATCATACCTACATAATAAGGCAAGACATTTATTTATTTTTTCTTCTAAAATAAGTGACAGTGCCCCAACAGCTAAGATCAGAAGCATTACATAAACATCTTTCAGTATTTTGGGGGTTTGATTCCCTCAGTCTCCACTTGCATATCATACAACTACCAGCAAGTCATTTAATTAGTCTACACCTTCCATATCACCTCTGCAAAAATGTACTTCTGCTTTATAGTTCGTCTTAATCTAGTTAAGAAAATAATCAAATAATAAACAATGAACACAGAAATTTGGCAGCATTAAAATGATCATGACAGTATACAACAAGGGAAGCTGGGAAGAATTTAACTTGAATATGTATGGGGTCCAAAATGTCAAAGCAGATGTACAATTGCTCAACTTCAGCTGTCTTGGCTGGTTTCCAAAGGCTTAATTTCTAAGACTGGTCCTATTTATCATACTTTTAACAGCTATCACAAAGAGGATGGGTAGCAAGACCAGCCTGTTTACTGATGTTACTAAGATTGCCGTGTGGCGTTACATATAGGAAAACTAGTCTCTGATGAGTCCTTCAGAGGCTTGTATGGTAAGGAAACAAGTGTCAGCTGAGGCTTACTATGCAGAAATGCATGGTTATGAACATGGCTGTGTTATCCAGAAGAAGATATACAAGCTAGGTGGAGTATCCCTAGAGATGACAGAAGAGGACAAGAATCCCACAAATTACAATCATCCAAGAATTAATTTTGCAGAACACTGCTACAGCCAGCACAATGGTGGGCTGCACTTCTAGAAGACAGGCTTCAAAATAAGCTGGGGTTACCTTTTCATTACACTCAGCATTAAGTTCACATCTGGATTACTGCATCCAGTTCTGGCACACAAAAGGGATATGATGTGTTCACATGCACGTACACACACTCAAATACACACTATAAGGGAGCCGCTAAAATGAAATCAGTGATATCAGGGCTCAACTATGAGAAGAGTCTTAAGGTTCTTCGCATTTTCACAAAAGAAGAGAGAGATCGGGGGGATAACAGATGGATATGCTATGCTGTCTCAGAGTAAGCAGATGGTGTGGAATTAAACAAAAATCCAAGAGGATGAAAGGGTACCAGTGCCAGCTACAAAGAACTTTATTCTAAGTTGAATTAAAAATATATATGTCATAGAGGAACTGATAGAGTTCTGGCAGAATGACAGAAGGAACCACGGAACGTATGCCAACAGAAGCATTCAAGGGTGTCAGGGAGCAAAAGAAATCAGTTTGACTAGAGTAAAGGAAGGTCCATCTGCATGAAGACTAAATGCAACAATTGTCCAGGTTCAGCAAATAATGGGGTATCTGTAAGGATCTTCATATGTACCTATGGAAAAACATTTATTTATTTGTTTATTTTAATGCTTACTTACACAACAAACACCTAAACAGCAAGTAGAAGGGAAAAAAAGGGCTTCACTTATAACCAGCATACATACTACAGAAAATATGAATAGTACTTATTATGAGAGAATGTTATCACAAAGATACCACTCTAATTACTGACAAAGATCTGCTTACGTGTAAACAGATTTGAATTTCCCATTTTTTCCATTACTGGAAACCGCAACTTCATATGTAAATTTTGTCGGAAGATGATTAGTCTGACTTTCGCTATTTTGGGAAGTCAGAGGAGGACTCCAAGAAACCAAAGCTGATCTTGCCTGAATACTGGACACCTGAAAAAATTAAAAAGGTTAGGAGAATTAGTCAAGGACCTTACTTCAAGCAACAAGAATACCAAAAATCTACAGGCTATCAACCAAATGGATTGAAACTCAACTGCCATTAAGTCTAACTTCAATTTTTATTTCGGAGGATTTCCACAGTTCGCCAAACAAGATCAACTTTCATGGTTTTGAGCAGAAATGCTGCATTACATACCAACAGTTACCTAAATCCATGTCATATGCACAACCTGAATCAAAGCAAAGAACAAAGTTAAAAACAATATGTCTGCATTTTAATTCCTCATACCACAATGCTTCCTCTTCATGCCACTAATTAAAACTTTATCCAAACTTCTATAAGACGTGCTGTGACGATGACCTATGACCCTTAAATCCTTTATGTTTCTTGCAATTAATGCAAACTGTGTTTTTAGATCTGTACATATTTCCTTTACCATTTTCAATCTACCTGAAATATCCCAGAACACTTGTGAGACATAAGCAAGCAATATTAGACATGGTGGGTATTACAGAGAAATAATGCACAACCCAGGGGCTTATGAAACTTTGGATCCCAACAACCATGGAAGCTTATTATTTTTCTGCATTGCCAGACACAGAGGGCAATGTTGCACTTAAAAGTAAACTGATTTGTACTTGTTTTATTTTTAAAATATAAGTTTTTTTTTTAATATTTTGATGTAAAACAGTACCTTCATATAACGTTTAAAAGTTTCTGCAAGATATGTAATTGCTGATGGACGTTGTTGGAAATATTTTACTTCCAAACATACCTGTTATGCAAGTATTTATATCTACACACAGTTAAATATACACACAAACAAACAGATGCAGAGGTTATGAAACAGTCTCTCTCACATACACAGAAATCCTGATGAACATGCACACAGAAAGTCTCACACACATACATACATACATACATACATACACCAAAATGCTCCCATATTAACAAAAAGGCAAACACATGCAGAAATTTGCACAATAAGAGCCACTTTCTCGACAATGCACACCTCAGATGTCTTATTGTTATCATTTATTAGTAGTATACCCATATTTTTTTTTAGATTTGTATGTAAAATAGGTCCTCCACCTAATGTTTCAAAGTTGCTGAGGGATACGTAATTGTTGCTGGAGGATATATGTTACTTACAAAATAAGAAGCTATGTCTTACCATAATGTTCCATCTGTGTTGTTGATCTTCATCTATTCTTGACTAATAGGTTATGGTTCTGATCCTTGGAAAGTACAGTTTTGTACCTACCATAAATGTAGATGTTCGAGGGGATCATGCCTGATCCTAACTCTATTGGGTAGTCCGCCGCTCAGTCGCGGTAGAAGTATAAGTCTCGAGGCTGGCGTCCAGCAGGAGACGCACTAGCGTCAAGTCGTCCCGGGTACTGCGCAATCTTGCCATCCATATCCTCAGTCTTTTCTTGCCCCAGATGTCAGAGACCCTAAAAGACAAGGCCCAATATACCTGCACCAAATACTATTACAATATATATATAAACAATATATAATACACCCTCAACCACACCTACACAACACAGGGAAGGAGGAGGGAGGAGAGGAGGAGGGGAGTGGAATGCATCTCATCTAATGGATCTTTAGGTGGCGGTAGGTACTATGTACCTGGTTCTCTTCTGCTCCATTGCTGCAGTCCCTCCTAACCAAGAGGTAGAGGGAGGCTGGCAAATCATAAAGCTGGCAAAAAAACAAAGAGCAGGAGCTGACAACATGCCTTGCAAAATAGCTGTGGCAAAACCGACCTAGTAGTAGAGGAAGGAGGAAATGCTTATGCTTGAGAAAGTATACACTGAACCATTCTGTAGCTGCCTCCAAAATATCCTTAGTTGCCACCCCCTGAGCTGTTGAAGTGGAAGTGGCCTAGTGAATGGGAATAATCTAAGCCAATGGGAATCTGCCATGATAAAATAAACAAAATGCAATGCAAAACCCAATCACTAGACCACCTAGAAATAGTTTGTTTTTTGCCCTGCAAACCTCAAAGAAAAAACTAAAACAAAAACTGAGACTGCCTAAAATCTTTTAATCCAATCAAATGCTAGCAGCTGTGCAAAACATGCAAATGCTGCAAAATCTTTCTGCATTTTGTTTTCAAATTTATATAAAGTTTGGGGGTAAATTATAAAAGGTAGGCAAATGAATAGATTTGCATTAAAGCTAGTTAATGAACCAATGATGCCCTATCAAACATGGAAAATCACTGCCATGATACCCTATCACTATGCCAAAATTCTAAGTACCTTCTTGCCAAGTAAGCGCCAACTCTCAGACACCCTTCTGCAGAAGTAATAGCCAACAGAAAAACTACCAGGCTCAATGAGGTATTTCCTAAGTTTTCCCAACACAAATAGAAAAGTTGACAGGAGTAGGAATTTTCATTCCAACCTCTTATTTTGCCTCTAAGAAAAGGACAAGAGGATGCGAAAACAATGGTGGAATCACTTGGTGAGATAGCTGAAATTAGAAACAATGGTGGGTCACATGGATAGTGAGCTGAAATTGCTGCAGCATGAATCTTGATGGAAGAGAAGAAGAGACACACTCAAATATACAAACAAAATCTCCAAGAGCCACACACAAATTCAAAATAAAATCTCTTCATTTTCTTGTACAATTTCTTTGTATAGGTCTTCTACACATCTAATTACACTTTCCTTGTACTTGAGGAAGTTGGACCTGCTGTGTTTCAACACCGCTATGCCAGGATGAAGGATTAGAATTGTTGTCAACACAGAATATGCCAGACTGTTAGATGAAGAGAGATAACAGTAAGATTGACAAAAGGAAAAAGGTATTCCTTCTTAGACCGAACTAGTCAAAGTAAAGGTGTTGGGAGGCAGATAATCTGGAGCTAAACATCTTATCTGACCTTTTGTGTTGTGCCTGGAAGCTAAGAGCGCCTTCAAAAGAAAAGGCAGAGAAAGATTTTGATACACCTTTAGATTTTCCTTTGAGGCTGAGGAGCAAAACCAAATAAGCATGATGATGAAACCACTGAAGCAAAATTTGGCAGCTGGTGGTTTAGTGGACCCTTTGTGCAAAACTTTGGCAGCTGGTGGTTTACTGGGAATTTAGCAGACTCTAAGATCCAGTTTCCCTTTCGTTGGGTCCAACATCTGTCTGCTCTGCACATCACGAAATGCCTCTGTGCTCGTTGCAAACTTTGCCTGCTTAGTTAAAATGCAGAAGCTGGCGCAGCTCCATAAAATCATTGAAACTTGTTTTCTGAGATAAGGAGCCTGTGCCCCCCTTGTTTGTTGATCATTGCATGCCTGGAATTGTCTGTTAGAATCAAGCCACCCCTGTTAAGGTATGACAACTCCTTTGTTTGTCATGTTGCAAACTGGATGCCTAAGAAGAAGTAATGCTTGATATTTAGATGCTGTTCCAACTGCAGACCACTCCTTTTAGATGACTTGTCCATTCTGTGCTCTCCCCAAGCAGTCCATCTCTTGTGTCCGTTAAAATCTGACTACGGCTCCATCCGACCCATCAGGAATCCTGTTTTAGGTGACAAAATTAGGAGCACACCAAAAATTCTGTCCTTTGAATTTGTGGTGTTACATTGAGCCATCACAATCCTGGCAATTTTAGTGTCCAATGCATTTTTTGAACCACCAGAGCTTCCTCCTGCATGTTGTCATTTGGGAAGAGGAAGAATCCCTGAATGCCATGAACCCCTATAGTTGGCATTGGGAAGCACTTGCAGGTAAGATGCCATGAACCCTAGTGTTGAAGGACTGTGGATAGACTCAGCACTTGGCCGGGGTTAAAAGTACCAAGTGGGCTGCTGTATTCAAGTGTCACACAAGGAAAGCACATGGCTTGAGGGTACCCAGAGCTGGACTTTATTTGCATTACAGAAGAGGACTAGGCTAGATAGCACTGCTATAACATATTCAGGATGGGCCAGAAGTCTTCACTTTGACACTTCAGGATGCTGTAGAAGGTCTTCCTTTCTTGAGCCAGAATCAGGCAATCGATCAAGTAAGGGATAGATTTGAATTCTTGTAGCCTGAAGTAAGCTATCACTGGAGCCAGAACCTTGGCAATACAGAGAATAGATAATGAAATTTCAGCTTCAATGAGATCTATAACAACAAATGAGCTTAGTTGAATGAGGTAGTGCATGAGTTGTTAGTTTTTCATCTAAGTGATTGGAATGTTGCTTGAGGATTGAGATCTACGCGTCAATGTCTTGATCTTGAATGTCAGATAGAAAAGGTAGGAGAGGTCTCCAAAAATTGGTCTCCAGAATTTCCCTCAACGTGTTGAGGATAAAAAAATAGGAATTGGTCTCTAGGCCCCTTTCTTTGTACAGGGACTGGCTGAGAATAAAATCCTGGTGTGCCCCTGATTTGCTTGGACTGGCTGAATGGCCCCTATTTGGAGTAACAGAGATTGCCTTGGAAACCTCTCTGTCTTGTGAAAAGGAGCGTCCGTGGTGAATGATTGAAGGGGCAATGTATGGAAATAAAACCTGTAACACTTTGAAAGATTGAAAAGGCACACCAATCTGCCTGCTTCAAAAGAGATCTACTTTCTTTTGAAGAGAGCAGGTGAAGGGTCTGTCTGAGCCTAGGACGGCAATCTGTCTGCCAGAAAAAAGGGCAGGTCATTGGGTCTGTTTTGCCTAAGAGACCTATGTCTCTGCCCCTACTGCGTCTGGAAACTTGACCTAGACTGGGAATCCTTAAAAAGGACCCTTCCATCCTTAGCCCTACCATTTTCCTACCTTTCCCTGGCCTTGGAAGCAAAAAGAGGTATTGGTTTACCCCCTCTTAGGCTGTCAAAATCTAAACCTTAACATGCTGCTGCAAAAAAGCTTTGTACAGCATCTGTAGACAAACCCTTTCCTTGTCTTTACATAAAAAACACATCCACAACGTAAACCTAGGGCACAAAGAGAACAGAACCAGCATCACAAGCCCCTCGGGGAGGCTGGCTCAGCATCAAAAGCATCCCCTGGGAGAGACCCTTGTTCAGACCACCGAACTAGAAATCCATGCTTACCCACACATTTATACCTTCCCTAGCAGCTTCAGCAACAGATTTCTTCCTCAAAAGAATATACTTAGATTATCACCACTTTAACTTTCAATTCAACGCCCTTTTTAATTTTGAACAATTTAGATTTCCTTTCTTTTTCCAGTTCAAGCCCCACCTTTTTAAGCCCTCATGGGAACAGAGGAACTTCTCTTATCTAAAACAAGATGCCCATGAACTGAGAAACCCTCTCGGGTCTGCCCTGGCCTTCTTAAAAAGATACTTATGAGCCCTTAGGACCCCTTGGTAACTGATCAGTTTTTACATTCCTGCGAAACAAGAGATTCAGGGCCTCTGCTGCCCAAAAGGTACCATTTCAGGAGTTTAACAGGAGCAGGGCTGTAGTAGGGGTAAAAAGGAGAATTAAGCAAAATTCTAATGGAAGTATAGAGTCTCTCTGGAAATCTAGTGTTCCCAGACAAATATTTCCTAAGCCTTGGAATGAAATCTCAGAATCGCTATGGGAGTTAATCATCCCTTTCAGAATCAGAGCAGAATCATACCTTCTTGAATCAATCAAATGAGGACTCAGAAGGTTCTGAACACTGTTCAAATCAGAGAATCAGAATAGCCACCTAGGCCTAATCAAATTCAGGGCCAAGACTCAGGAATTTCTTCTTGCAAATATTCAGCCATTTCAAGCATATGTTTCTTGCTAAACTCTTATTACCTCTCAAACCAGCCCCCACTGAAGGCTAAGCTTGGGACTGTGGGAAGAAAGAAGTTTCTTAGCACAGAACCTGGCTCTGCTAGGAGAAGCCCCCACTGGAAGACAGTTACCTGCACCTCCCCCTGGTTTTGGAGAACCTCTGGAGAAGGCACATCCTGCAAGCCTACCAGTCTGCCTGAGACTCTGAAACTCCCCTTTCCTCTGCCCTACACTGGGAGAGGCAAAAAGAACCGGCCTCTGGCAACTGCGGAACCTGGCTTCGACTTCTCTGTTTGTCGTGCTTGGGTTTGAATGACGGTAAGACAATCGTCTGCACATTTATAATTTCAGCAACTTAGCAAACACTAACCTTCAACTTACAACTTATTCTCTTAATAGTGCGTAACTGGGGTATGGTTTATTCTGCGGCATCCAACATTGTCGTGCTCACAGCTAAACAAGGTATACACAATTGTAGTAAACTGGTATCAAACAAAAAAAATACAAGTTATTCACTTTTCCTAACATCTAGTTATTAACTACTGCAAGAAAAAGAATCCAAATGACAGAGCGTAAATACTGAAGCAAAACAGTTAGGTCTGAAGCTTCGATGTTAAAAAAGGAGAGCAGCCTGCATATGACTGCTTCTGCATCGGACCCAACTTCCACTAAGGATATCTAATGGTCCAGGCTGCTCTCACATTAAATGGCATAACCTGCACTCTGGACGCGCTACCTGTCTAATTGGGACTGCAGGATGACCGACTGGCGAACATCTGATTTGGCCGTCATAATGCTTGCATCAGCCAAAAAAAACTCTTGAGCTACAAGTCTACCCACAATACCCCTCTCCACATTACCTCAGATCAAGTTTGCCAATAGAAAAAAAGACTACACAATATAAAGAGTACAAGTCAGAAGCCTTGTCCAAGGTATTCCTAACCATAAGAACCACGGACAGGATGTCGCTCCACCAGAAAATTACAGTTGTGAACCTACCATAAATGGAGATGTTTGAGTGTATTCACTGTTGCAGTCATTACACTTGGGTTATCCTGTTGGCAGGCGACCCGGAGTCGGCCCGAGTTCCAAAGTCTTGGTCCGGCGTCGGTTGCCATCACCTCCTCCGACGTCAGTGCGCCAGGGGTATAAAAGATGCAACCGACGCCATTTTCTTCAGTTTTTCTTGCCCCAGATGTCAGGTGCCCCCAAAAAGGAAAGGCTGGAAAAAAATTGTCAAAAAACATGCATGTACCAAAATAAAATTTCCTTCATCTACAAGCAAATACATCACATAGGTTGTAGAGAGTTGAGAAATACAAAAAGGACCCAGCAAAGAGAAAGGGGGATGGTGGGTGGGTAACCTGGACTGCAACAGTGAATACACTCGAATATCTACATTTATGGTAGGTACACAACTGTACTATGTTCATCGTGTTTCACTGTTGCAGTCATTACACTTGGGTTGAATCCCAAAGCTGAGGTTGGGTGACTGGGTCTAAATGGGATTAGGAGAGGCTACCAGGCCCTGCAGAACTGCAGTGGCAAAGCCTGCTCTGGATTTAGAGTAGAGAGGTAAGTGGTAGTGCTAAGTAAAAGTGTGCACTGAACTCCAGGTTGCAGCTTCTAAAATGTCTTTCATTGGTACTCCTCTGAGAAAGGCTGCTGAAGTGGCTGCTGCTCTGGTAGAATGTGGCCTTATGCCCTTAGGCACTGATTTGCCATATTGTGCATAGCAGAAGTGAATGCAGTGTCCTATCCATTTTGAAATTGTCTGCTTTAAGATAGGCTTTCCTTGTAATCCTGCAGCATAAGCTACAAACAGTTGCTCAGTTTTTCTGAAAGCTTTTGTTTTGTCCAAGTAGAATCGTAGCTGTCTGTGTATATCCAAAGTGTGCAGAAGTCTCTCCCCTTTATTCTGGGGATTTGGATAGAAAGTTGGCAAATTAATGGTTTGGTTAAGAGCCACACTGGAAACCACCTTTGGCATAAACGTTGGGTTCGTCCTTAGAGAGACCCTGTCCTGATGAAAAATGATAAAAGGTTCCACTGCCATTAATGCCTGTAACTCTGAGACTCTTCTTGCTGAAGTTATTGCTAGGAACAGAGCGGTTTTCCATGATAAGAATTTTATATCAGCTGTGTTGGCTGGCTCAAAAGGAGGCAGTGTGAGCTTTTCTAATACAAAATTGAGGTCCCAAGTAGGTATTGGTGCTCTCCTTGGGGGGGGTCTTATGTTTCTTGCCCCTCTGAGGTACTGCCTTAGCAGTGGATGTGAAAAAAATAGGAGGTTCCATATTGTAATGAGCTGAAATGGCAGAGGCATGGATTTTAATAGATGAAAAGGATAGGCCTTTGTCCAGCATCTCAGTTAGGTATTGTAAAAACTGAGGTATATTTGGAACAAGCGGTTTGAGTCCTTGTGCCCGATTCCAAGCACAGAATTTCTTCCATTTTTCTGCATAAGATTTCCTAGTGCTGGGCCTCCTGGCTTCTAAAATGACATCCATAACAGCTTTAGAGAGAGGAGTGGTCTGAGTGGCTAAATTATCTGCCATGCAGCCAGATTTAAGGTTCTGAGTTGACTGTGTAGAATCTGATTGTTTTGTTGAGTCAGAAGATGAGGAATTTGATGTAAGGGCCAGGCTGGGCCTCGAGACAAGCTCTTTAGGATTGGGTACCAGTGCCGGCGTGGCTAGTCTGGGGCAATCAGGATCATTTTTGGCTTCTCTTGTCTGACTTTTAGGAGTACCTTGGGAAGAACAGAAAGTGGAGGGAAGGCATAAACTGTCAGGGTTTTCCAGCTGAATGAAAGAGCATCCACTTTCCATGCTTGTGAGTGATAAGTTCTTGTGCAGAATTTCTGTAGTTGGCAGTTGTGAGGGGAGGCAAAAAGATCTATGTCTGGGCGTCCCCATTTTCTTGTTATCATGCTGAAGACCTGTGGATTTAGCTTCCATTCGTGCGGATCCATGAGATTTCTGCTTAGTTCATCTGCCAGTGTGTTTTGCTTTCCTGGCAGGAATTGTGCCTGCATATGTACTTGATAGGTCAGTGCTGTGCTCCACAGAGTCATGGCTTGCCTGCTGAGGGGGTAGGAATGTGTGCCCCCTTGCTTGTTTATGTACCACATAACTGTGGTGTTGTCCGTCTTTAGTAATATTTGTCCTGGACGTAGTAGATCCTTGAAGGCTGTCAGGGCATTCTGTACAGCAAGCATCTCTTTTTGATTGATGTGAAGATGCATTTGTTCCTTGGTCCACGTGCCCTGAATACATTTTCCTGCCATATGTGCCCCCCAGGCATAATCCGATGCATCCGTTGTTATTGTCTGCCTGGCAGTGGGTAAGGTGAAGGGCTGTCCCTTGTTGTGGTGACAGAATTTTTCTTGCAGGGAGCTGGGTCTTTGTTGCCATCATTTGAAAGTAATGAGTCAGTTGCCTTTGTTTGTCTGGCGTGAGATAAGCCATCTGGGCAGTTGTATTTAAGCTTGCACCCAGGAATATTATCTCTTGAGGGGCACTAGTTTTGATTTCTTTTTGTTTACTGTGTACCCTAGGCAAATTAGTAATCTTTTTACAAACGCCAGATGCTTTAATAGAATGTCCTTGCTCTCTGCTTGAATAAGGCAGTCGTCCAAATAGGGGTATATGTGAATTCCTCTTTGTCTGCAAAATGCAATTACTGGTGCCAGACATTTTGTGAAGACCCTGGGTGCAGTAGATAAGCCAAAGGGCAGTACAGAGAATTGGTAATGCATTGAGCCAGCTATGAATCTGAGGTATCTTCTGCAAGATTGTCTGATTGGGACATGCAAGTATGCCTCTTTGAGGTCCAAAGTAACTAGCCAAGCCTTCTTGCCCAGCATGGGTAGAAGTTGCTGCAGTGTTAACATTTTGAATTTTGGAACATCCAGGAAAGTATTTAGGGTTGACAAGTCCAGTATTGGTCTCCAGGCCTTGTCCTTTCTGGGAACCAGGAAGAGTCTTGAGTAAAATCCTTGTCCCTGTTCTTGCTGTGGTACTCTTTGAATAGCTCCCATGTCCATGAGAGCAGCAATTTCCTTTTGTGCCTCTGCCCATTGGTTTTGTGGTAGGTCCGGCATACCTTTTGATTTTGGAAGAGTGTGAAAGTGGAACCTGTAACCCTGAGAAACTATATTCAGTACCCATTTGTCCTGGGTGATTATGTGCAAATTTTGTGCGAAAAGTGCTAGCTTTCCCCCTAGCGGTGCTGCCAAAAGGTAAGTGCTTGGCTTTTGTAGAGGAAAGTCATTGGGACTGTTTCCTATAAGGTTGTGATTTGTCTTCTCCTCCTTTGTGGGCAGAAGCACCCCATTGTTTAGGTCTGTAGAAGCCTTGTGGCTGAGATCTGCCTCTTGGGCGTCTGTATCTGCCTCTTTGAGGCCTGTCTGACACCTGAAAGGACCAATTGTTTGAAGGCCAGTTTCTATTAAACCTAGGTGGTTGAACCTGTAAGAAATCCTTTACTGTCTGCATAGATTTTGCTTTGTCCTCCATTTTCTTTAACACCTCTTCTGCCTTAACACCAAACAAAATATCATGCTGTAATGGAGCATCCAATAATTTTACTTTAACATGTTCAGGTAAACTTTGTTCTTTCAACCAAGCATGCCTTCGAATGACAGAGCCTGTTATTGTGGCTCTGCAAGAAGCCTCTAATGAATCAAAACCACATTGCAAAGTATGCTTTCCCACTTGTTCAGCTGCATGCAATAATTCCTGCATTTCCTTATTGTCTGGATTCTCTGAATTTATAAGTATTTTCTGTTTTAACAAATACATGAGGTACTGTTGATACTTAAGCATGTGAAACTGGCAGTTTAAAGCCCTTACAGCTAAAGTAGCAGAAGTATAAACTTTTCCCCCCATCTATCCAGAGCTCTAGAATCCCTATCAGAGGGAACAGGGTTTTTAGCTGTGGAAGCCTTAACCCCTTTGAGACCCTGAGAAATTGTTTCAGGGTCAGCAGCAGGGTTTTTATAAAGAAATTTATGAGAGTCAGGGACCCTGCAATACCTGTCTGGCTTGACTGGTGCAGGGGGTAAAGAATCAGGAGACAGACTGGATTCAGAGAAAACATCATCAACTATATCAAGCACAGGGGGGATAGCTATGGGCCTGTGCTGAGGTAGTAAAAGAAAATCTCTGAGCCTTTTCTTGGATTTGGAAATGTTCCCTCATGGTGTGCAGAGTTTCCCCAAAAGAGTAATCCTCAGGTGGAGAGGCTGAAGGTATAGATTCTTCAGCATCAGAGTCCTCATAGGGAGGAAGAGAATATCCCTGATCTGAAGAGGAATCAGAGGAAATAGAAACCTGGTCAGAGGAATCACAGTCAGTGTCTTGCCTAGGCCTTTTATCAGGAGGGGGATGGGAACCCCTGATCAAAGTAATTAAGTCTTCGGACATTTTAAGCATCTGTTTCTTTGGCATGGTTGACTGTCCAGGAGAATGCTGCACTTGTTTCTTTGTCTTTAATGGTGTCTTTGACTGTACTTTGGCTGCTGCAGAGGATCTAATAGTAAGCTGTGAAGGTCTGAAAACACCCTCAGAAGCCGATGCCTGCTCAGCGGCTCCGGACCCATCTGAGGGAATATTTTCCGTAGGCCCTATACCTTGAGTATCCAGAGGCCTAGCTGTCTCCACGTGGGAGTCGGAAACGGCCTGTGGCTCTCAGGTAGCAGGTGTCAGGGACTGCAAAAGTGTCTCACTGAGAACCGGCGAACCAGTGACTGGCCTAGAATAGGCTTCGTCATCGGTTTTGGACCTCGGATGCCTGTCCTTTTCCTTGTCTTTGTGTTTTTTATGAATTCCGGTCGTCGGTTGTTCCAATGGCATTATATAGTTAAACCTTCGGCCAAAGTAATGAAATACAAAATCAAACCGACATTTAATAGTGCGTTTGTTGAATCTAGCACAAAATCGACAACTGGTAACGTTGTGGTCAGGGCCTAGGCAAGGAATACAGTAAGAGTGGAAGTCCTTATGAGGTATTTGCTTCCCACTCAAAATACAATTGTTAACTTTTACTGACATCGGTCTGGAGCAAGAAAAAGTTTCCCCAATGGGGTACTTAGCTTTATTGAAGACTTCGGTTCTGAAACTCTATTTCGAAAATCTCAGGAGTCGGCCGACCAGCACTTGCGAAATGCTTCTGCTTCGGGCACCGCGCGGCAAGAACGACTGAAGAAAATGGCGTCAGTTGCATCTTTTATACCCCTGGCGCACTGACGTCAGGGAGGAGGTGACAGCAACCGACGCCAGACCAAGACTTTGGAACTCGGGTCGACTGCGGGACACCTGCCAGCAAGATAACCCAAGTGTAATGACTGCAACAGTGAAACACGATGAACATCTTACAGGAGGGTGCAGGCAGGAGGGACGCAGGAATAGATGAAGATCGACAACACAGATGGAACTTTATGGTAAGACACAACTTCTTTATCTGATGTTGTCAATCTTAATCTACTCTTGACTAATGGGACAGAGTCCCCAGCTACCTTGCATCCTGGGAGGCCTTATGGAAGAACATTCCTGAGAACCATAGAACCAAAGGATGCTCTCCCCCTGGAGACCATATCCAATTTGCAATGCATGATAAAAGTATGAGGTTTAGTCCAAGTTGCAGCCGTGCAAATTTCTGTCATGGAAGCATTGGAATGGAAGACAGCAAAAGTCACCACTGATCTAGTAGAATGTGCTTTGACAGGCTTAGGGAGTTTCATGTTCAGTCTCATGTAAATGAAAGATATACAATCTCTTAACCAGATGGACAGAGTCACTTTGGACACTGGTCTGCCCATAGTTGCAATGACAAAGGATATAAACAACTGTTCAGACTGTCTAAATTGTTTAGTTGTATCTAGGTAGAAACACAACTGTCTGTGTACATCCAGAAGGTGGAGGCAGTACTCTCCTTTGTTTGAAAAGTTTGGGAAGAGTACAGGTAAATCTATGGACTGACTGATAATGGTCTCTGAAATCACTTCAGGAAGAAAGGTTCGGTTTGTTCAGAGTGACACACACTGTCTTTATGGAAAACTAAGTATGGTGCTTTAGAAAGTACAGTTGTGTACACTTACCATAAATGTAGATGTTCGAGTGTATTGACTGTTGCAGTCATCACATTTGGGTCATCTGCTTGCAGTAGCCCTCAGTCAACCTGATTATCAAAGTCGTGGGTTCTGCGTCGGTTGCTGTCTCATCTTCCATGACGTCAGGTAGTCAGGGGTATAAAGCATGCAGCTGACGCTATTACATGAGTTTTTCTTGCCCCAGAAGTCAGGGGCCTCCCTAATGGGAAGCAATTAAATATAAATATACAAGGTTACACCTCCAACAAAAAAGCAAATACACCAAAAAGCTTTTAAGCATAGTAAAGGAGAGCAGAGGTATAGCCAAAAAAGTTAGGGGGCTGGAGGGAGGGTAACCAGGACTGCAACAGTGAATACACTCGAACATCTACAATTATGGTTAAGTGTACACAACTGTACTATGTTCTTCATGTTTCACTGTTGCAGTCATCACATTTGGGTAGATTCCCAAAGCTAAGGATGGGAGGAGGAATTCAGATAGCATTAGGACCTGCTATAAGGCTCTGCAAGACTGCAGGGGCAAAGCCAGCTCTGGATTTAGAAAAAAATTGGTAAATGGTAATGCTTGGTGAAAGTATGTACAGAACTCCAGGTAGCAGCTTCTAGGATGTCCCTGGTAGGTATACCTCTGAGAAAGGCTGCAGAGGTAGATGCAGCCCTGGTTGAATGGGGTCTAATCCCCTGTGGGATAGGTTTTCCATGGTGCTTATAGCAGAAATGAATGCAATGGCCTATCCATTTAGAAATGGTTCGCTTTGAAATAGCCTTCTCCTCTGCCTCTGCAGCAAATGCCACCAGCAGTTGTTCAGATTTCCTTTGAGGTTTAGTCCTGTCCAAGTAAAATCTAAGTTGTCTGTGCACATCTAAGGAGTGTAGTATCCGTCCCCCTTTGTTCTGTGGATTAGAAAAGAAGGTTGGCAAATGAATGGACTGAATAAGACCCACACTGGATACCACCTTGGGCATGAAGGAGGGATTGGTCCTGAGGGACACCCTGTCTGCATGAAAGATGATGAAAGGCTCCACTGCCATAAGGGCCTGTAGTTCAAATACCCTTCTTGCTGAAGTAATTGCCAAAAGGAAGGCTATTTTCCAAGAAATAAATTTTAACTCTGCACTTGCAGATGGCTCAAAAGGAGGAAGAGTGAGTTTTTCCAATACAAAAGTAAGGACCCAGGCTGGAGTTGGGGCTCTCCTGGGTGGTCTTAAGTTTTTGGCCCCTCCGAGGAACTGCTTGAGCAGTGGATGAGAGAAGAGAGGTGGTTCTGTGTTGTAAAGATCTGAAATGGCTGAGACATGAATTTTGATGGAGGAAAAGGAGAGGCCCTTGTGCAACATCTCAGTTAAGTATTGAAGAATCTGAGGTAACAGGCGCTGCTGTGCCCATCCCTTGAGTTTGGTTCCAGGCACAGAATCTTTTCCATTTTTCAGTATAAGATTTTCTAGTGCTAGGCCTCCTTGCCTCCAAAATCACATCCAACACTTGTTTACTGAGGGATGGTAATGGAGAGATTAGGTAATTAGCCAGGCTGCCAGGTTCAGGGTTTGAAGCTGAGGGTGTAGAATCTGGTTCTCCTGCTGTGACAGCAGGTTGGGGTCTGAGGCAGGTGCCATGGGGCCAGCAGTGACAAACTGCGCAAGAGGGGGTACACCAGTGTTGGTGTGGCCAGTCTGGTGCAATCAGTATTGTCCTTGGTTTGTCCTGTTTGATCTTTAGTAGTACTTTGGAGAGGAGTGGCAGAGGAGGAAAGGCATAAACTGATAGATATTTCCAGCTGAAGGACACAGCATCCACTTTCCAAGCTTGTTTGGGGGGAGTCCTTGTGCAGAATTTGTCCAATTTGTAGTTCTGGGGGAAGGCAAACAGGTCTGTATCTGGGCTCCCCCATTTGTTTATCAACATGTTGAAAATATTTGGTTCTATTTTCCACTCGTGTGGGTCCATGAGATTTCTGCTTAGTTCGCCTGCCAGTGTATTTAGATTTCCTGGCAGGAATTGAGCCTGTAGATGCTCTTGGTAGCTCAAGGCTGTGTTCCACAGAGCCATGGCTAGTCTGCAGAGGGGGTAAGAATGGGTACCCTCCTGCTTGTTTATGTACCACATAACAGTGGTGTTGTCCGTCCTTATCATTAATTGTCCTGGAAGAATGTGGTCCTTGAAGGCTGTCAGAGCATTCTGCACAGCTAACATTTCTTTTTGACTGATATGCAGGTGCATTTGGCTTGGGTTCCATTTGCCCTGAATGCACTTCCCTGCCAGGTGAACCCCCCCCTATTCATAGTCTGATGCATCTGTTGTTAGGGTTTGGGTGGCAGGGGGTAGAGTGAATGGTAGTCCCTTGTTTTGGTGGCAGGCCTCTGCCCACCAAAGGAACTCTAACTGTAGGCAAGGTATGATAGGGATCATTGCTTCTAGATCCTGAGAATGTTGACACCATAGGCTTTTTAGATACCATTGTAGTTTCCTCATATGCAGTCTTGCATATGGAATTAGTAGAATGCAGGAGGCCATGAACCCCAAGGCTTGCAGCATTTGCCTTGCAGATAGCAGGGTTTTGTGGCCATTAGTTTGAAGTTGTCAAATGAATTTGTTTCTCTGGCGTGAGGAAAGCCATCTGGGAAGTTGTGTTCAAGCTTGCTCCCAGGAATATAATTTGTTGACAAGGTACCAGATGTGATTTATTTTCGTTTATGGTGTACCCCAGACAAGTTAGCACCTTTTGTACAAATGCCAGATGATTCAGAAGTATGTCCTGGATTTCTGCCTGAATTAGACAATCGTCCAGGTATGGGTATATTTGAATATTTCTTTGCCTGCAAAATGCAATGACTGGAGCTAGGCACTTTGTGAATACCCTGGGTGCAGTGGATAAGCCAAAGAGCAGTGCAGAGAACTGATAGTGCATGTAGCCTGCTTTGAAGTGTAGGTATCTTCTGCAAGATTCCCTGATTGAGATGTGCAGGTAGGCTTCCTTTAAATCCAGTGTTGCCAACTAGGCATATCTGCCTAGCATAGGAAGTAACTGGTGAAGAGTTAGCATCTTGAATTTTGAAATCACCAAAAAGGTGTTTAATATAGAAAGGTCCAGGATAGGATGCCATGAGTTGTATTTTCTGGGTACCAGGAAAAGTCTTGAGTAGAAACCTTGACCCTTTTCCTCCTCTGGTACAGTTTGAATAGCCTTTATGCTTAAGAGAGAGAGAGTACTTGCTTTTGAGCCTCTGCCCACTGATTTGGGGGTAGGTCTGGCCAAACGTTTGGGGTTGGTAATGTGTGTAAGCGAAATCTGTATCCTTGGGAAACTATATTTAAAACCTATTTGTCCTGGATAATGAGTTCCCAGTTTTTTGCCTGCAGAGCAATCTTTCCCCCTAAAGGAGCAGTCAGTTGAGAAGTGCTTGGAAGTTTTAAAGTTAAGTCATTGAGACAGTTTACCATAAGGGGGAGTCTTACTACTCCCTGATTTGGAAGTGAGAATGCTGAGATCCAAAATTGGTCTCCAGTCCCCTGTTTTCTTTGGCACTAAAAAGAATCTTGAGTAAAACTCGGATCCTATTTGGTCTGGAGGGACTCCTTGGATGACCTTTTTCTAGCAGCTTTTGAACTTCTATTTCTGCTTGAACTCTCTGACTGGGTGGAACATCGGGAAGTCTTGCTGGGTTTTTCAGGGAAAAAGGTGAAGAGGATTAGATAACCTCTGGAAATTATCCTTAGCACTCAGGTATTGGTGTTGTGTGTCGCCAGGAGGGCAGGTGTATGGAAAATCTTCCACTGACTGCCTCCAGAGGTAAGCAATCAGGCCTCCTTTCAGCAGCACTGATAGGGTTGACCAGAGAACAAGTCCCTGAAACCCTAATTCTGCAGACCACCCCTGCCTCTCGGATGGGGTCTTGCACTGTAACTCCCTCCTCTGCTTCAAAGGGAGTCCAAACCACGTGTGTCCTGGAAAGGTTTTTGGAATTTTCTGAACCACATCTTACCTCTCCTTTGATTCCTGGAATAGGACTGATGAGGAGTGGAAAAATGTACGCCCACAAAAGACAAAATTTTTACATCCTTTTCACAGCTGGACAGACTTTCCCATACCTTGGGACCAAACAAAGAAGCATGCTTATGTTTGTTAATGATCAGAGCCAATGGAGAAGTCGGCACCGAATGAGAGGACTTAGAACCAGAGGCCTTAAGGAGCCCTTTGAGGATAAGTTTATTCTTTCTCTCTGCCAGGGTTCTATTACTGAAATGCTGGCAGATGGAGCAATCCAGACTCAAATGAGGTAAATCAACACAATACACGCACTTCTTGTGACTATCTGATTTTGGCATTTTCCTGCCACACTCAGAACACTGCTTAAAGCCAGTAGAAGAGGATTTTTTTCTGCTATATTTTTACCAAAAAAGGAACAGGAAGGCAGAAGAAAAAAAAAGAAGGCTCGCACACTTTCATGGAAAACTACTAACAATGGTAGGAAAGTTACCTAATGGTAAAGAGAAAAGAGGGACTACCAACGATGGTAGGGGAAAGAATTTACCAGTGGTAAGAAGAAAGCACTCACTCTAAGGGGGGACCACGTACGAAGTAAAGATAAAACTTTTAAAGGTTAGATTTGTAAAAGAAAAATAAGGTACTTAGCTATGACAGAGTCGGCTGATGTGTCTTATTCGCAAGAGCAACAAATGAGATCTGAGGTAATGTGGAGAGGGGCATTGTGGGTAGACTTGTAGCTTGAGAGTTTTTTTGGCTGACGCGAGCTTTATGATGGCCGAATCGGTTCTGAGAATCGGAACCGTAACCCATTAGTCAAGAGCAGATGAAAACTGACATCAGACCATAAGTATTTAATAATGTCTACATTTACACAATTATGTGTGTGTGTGTGTGTGTGTGTGTGTGCAGATATACGTATGTAAACATGTGGGTGTGTGTGTGTGTATATATATATATATATATATATATATATATATATATATGTGTATATATATATATATATATATATATATATATATATATATATATATATATATATATATATATATATATATATATATATATATATATATATATATATATATATATATATATATATATATATATATATATATAGTTCCCGTTCATATGATCGAATTTCTCTAAACTTCAAAGTCATAAACTCGAAACCAAAATCTCGAATTTAGAAAACTCGAACATATGAAAGGGACAAAAAAAAAAAGTAACACCTTTCAAATGTTTTCGCAGGGCCCCCCTGCACCCCCCACACACCCCTACTTAAATATACCTACTCCGAGATCGCACTATAGTGAAGGAAAGGGAAATCTCCCATTCCGTACTATAAACGTAAGCGCAAAATGGAAGATTTTCCATTCCTCCGCTATAGTGCGGTCATGGAACATTCACATTTAAACTGCTAGGGTACAGGGGACCTGGCCCCCTGCAATAAGGTAATTTAACTTTTTATTTTTTTTAAACCTAAGGCTCCCATTCACAATTTCGAGTGAACGGAAGTTCGAGATTCTGGTCTCGAGATTATGAATTTCGAGCTTCCATCCATTCGATCTTGAGAAGGGGAACTATATATATATATATATATATATATATATATATATATATTTATAGATACACACACACACGTATATATATATATATATATATATATATATATATATATATATATATATATATATATATCAATACATGGCCAAACACGCACCCAAGTCTTTTTGTTGTGTCTTTCGGCTTTTCCCGGTTAGGGGTTGCCACAGTGGAACTCTGGTCCGCTAATGATTGGTAGTTGATTTTTACGTGCCGAGTTACCAGCCCTGATGCACAACCTTCAATGAAGGTACGCCCATTCACCCATGTCTCCACGCAGAAGATGCTCTAGCTGAGAATCGAACCGGACAGCGTCTTACTGTGAGGCGACAACGCTACCATAGCACCACCACCTAAATATAATTGACAGACCCAAATATCAATGTTGACAGCATCAATGATGATGCCTTACTATGCAATAACAATAAGATGTCCAAGACAGCACAATACCAAGTAAAGGGCATAACCCCAGCCATGGGAATTGCGTGATCTTGCACATCTGTTGACCATTTCTTTTATCGAGCAAACTGCAGCATTTTATTTAGTTTGTGAAAGCAATGGTACCAATGACCAAACAACTATCAGTCTGACAGGTGCGCAACCTATGTTTGGGCTGGCGGTTAGACAATCTGAGGAGCGCATACATCCACCTATATACCTCTATACTTGCAAGCTGAGGTCATATGTTGGAAGTATGATCCAGGGAAGGTTAAGCTTTGGTACCCCAGTCAGACATCACAGGAGATAATCCATTTGAAATACTGCAACAGTGATCTCAGTCTGGATATCATGTGTATGTGTATAAACACACACACACACATACATATATACAGACATATATACATATATATATATATATATATATATATATATATGTGTGTGTGTGTGTGTGTGTGTACATTTATACACACATAAGCATATATACATACATAAATATAATATATATATATATATATATATATATATATATATGTGTGTGTGTGTGTGTCAGCTCTCAACCTTCCATCTCCAAAATGAGGAACACTAGCCCTCATAATGTGGAACAAATAGGCAAATTGTGGAACATATACTAATGGCTTACTAACAACTTCAACTAGGAAGGTCACAGGTGGTTAAAATATGCTGGTTTTACTTATAAAGAAGATATTTTAATGAATTAATATGATTAATTTCTATTTAGCATGGATTTCACTTAAATAAATTCCTAACACTTAATGTGTGACAGACTCTTTCAATGTGGAACTTTGAGGAACATGAACTTTTTAAGACTCCAAATGAGGTACACTTGAGAGGTATGGTGTGTGTGTATGTGTGTGTGTGTGTGTGTGTGTGTACATTTATACACACACACACACACACACACACACACAATATAAAAAGTGTACACACTGCTGTTAAAATGCCAGGTTTTTATGAGACCACAATAAATCATTTCAAAACTTTTCCCACCTTTAATGTGACCTATAACCCGTACACAAAAACCTGGCATTTTAACAGGGGTGTGCACACTTTTTATATCCAGTGTGTGAGTGTGTGTGTGTGTGTGTGTGTGTGTGTGTGTGTGTGTGTGTGTGTGTGTGTGTGTGTGTGTATATATCTATACATATACACACACACACACACACACACACACACACATATATATATATATATATATATATATATATATATATATACACATACATACATACACAAACATATGTGGAGAAAACAGCCTGTCATGCATACCCCGAAACTCATTTGCATACACATGTACATAAACACACACACAGAAATGTACCCCACAATTACAGCCAATTTTTTACTTTGTACACGTTAGATGTTTTACTGTATCAAATTAATTTAAAAATACATACAGTACAGAGCACTGTAACTCTCCCCAACACACGTACACACACAGACACACACACACACACACACACACACACACACACACACACACACACACACACACACACACACACACACATCTTTGTAACTGGTTTGCTTTATTTATAGTTTCTTCTATCAGTTAAGTCAGGCTTTTTAAGAGCCATGGTTAGTGAAGGAAATGACAAATAGCAGGTCCTTGTAACTGCCGCTACAGTTATTTTTGTCACTTGAGCTTCATTTTTATCTTTTTATTATTATTTTTAATTTATGCTTGATCAGCAGCTAAGTGGTAACATGGTTGGCAGTCATCCCCCCCCCCACATCTATGCTTCCCAGTAGCTTCATATGCTGCCATGATGAAAATCCTACAGTTCAAAACAGCATTTGCACTTTATCTTCCAAGGGTCATAAAACCAGCAAAAAGATAAAAAAAAAAAAAATTCCAAAATTCTTATGTGACTGCGTAGATAATAAGAGGTGCATACCTAGTAGAAAAGTGACATGGAAGTAACATGGTAATCAGCTTTCACCATCACTGGAGTTTGGCCCTAAACTTCTATCTAAGCCAAATAAAGCTGTTTTGAAGAAAGTACCTGCAGAGTAACAGCTGTATCTTCTCAATGTACACTATGAGACAATTCATATAGTCAGAAGTCTTCATCAACTCTTGTGTGTACAGCATGCGCTCAATTACAACTCAGCTCTTTTGTTATTTTAGTCTGTAATGAATGCAAAGCACAGAAAATAGAGTTGTGTAAAATATTACAATAACAGTTGATATCTTTCTCTTCAGTATTGCAGTATTCTTTACTGTGGGGATCTCCTGCCCAGGGCAGTCCAACGTTCAGCCAGTATACACATATAAAAGAACAGGAATTAGACACTGCTTCTTCAATTCATGGTGGCTACTTATGTGCTTTGATCTGCTATGCAACAAATTAGAGGTGCTCTTCCAGAAAGTTATAACAGGAACTAAAGCCCAGCAAAGTATGTTTTTAACTTGAGCAGAATGGAGGGTTTTGAGGGATTTTTTTTAGACATGCAGCTCTGTCAATGAGATAATAAAAAAGGGACACAATGCTGACCCTGAAGGACAGTCCGTTTATGGCCTGAGGGGAAAATGTTGTGGGTTGCCATAATTGACCATTAATCAGTCCTGCAGAAGACTGTATATATTTTTTTAATAAGCTTGGGTAGCAAAATGAGGCTTATAAAATGTTTTCACTCTGACATTGCAACATCTCTCAGCCACAATCCACACCAATTTTTATTTGGCATCTTAAGCCACGTGACACCAAAAATAGCAAACTTTAAACAGAAGGAGGCACATGAGGACTAACAACTATAGGCCTAGTGACATATTCTAATTCAGGCAAACAATGAAAACCATATTATTAAATATTATAACAGATGATTTAAGTAAGAGGATTTACTAACATCTATCATTATTCTAACATTAAAGAACTCTCCTAAACAAGTTGTAACCAGTTCTTTTATGAAAGTGCGCAACAACTACATTAACAGCACCATGGCAGAGGAAATATTTATGTATTTTACATTTGTTTCCAGGAAAGTCTGACTGGACACAGGTCCTTTTTCAGCGGAGGCCCAGATAGAAAAGCTCCAAGGAATGCACATATAGTAAAAATACAGCATACATTTGTAAAAGATATAGAAGTAAAATTACAAAAGGAAATTACTAAGAACAAAATAATGATTCAATAAATGATCTATATAAAACTTTGACATTTGTTCTGATATGATTTTTACATATATGGCCATATGTATAACAGGATTCAGAGGATTTATACATTATGCACATATAATGGCTTAATTCCGATTGTTTCTATGGGAAAAGTCGATTTAAAGGTTAAGAACAAATATCAATATTGTTGTTCAGCAGAAACTCAATTTGCAATTTAGCAGACAGTAATAAAATATCAATAAGAGGTAGGCTACTGTAGCTCTAAGTGTACTAGAGGCTAGCCAGGGGAGAAGCACGAGCAGAGCCACATTTCAGTTAAATGTGTCTTTAGTAGCTTTTTAAATTGTTTTGTGGAGGAGTCGGATGCAATTGAGGTTGGTAGTTTGCTCCAAATTTTGGGACTGTAGTTTGAGAAGGGTGAGTCTCCAGCCGAGTTGTTTGCTTGTGAGATGTTAAGAAGTAGTTATTTGCTGCAGCGGAGAGAGCGATTGTTGGTGTGTGGTTGTATTAGATTCTGGAGAGCAGGTTTTTTTCTGGTTGATACAGC
This sequence comes from Protopterus annectens, assembly GCF_019279795.1. NCBI lineage: Eukaryota > Metazoa > Chordata > Ceratodontiformes > Protopteridae > Protopterus > Protopterus annectens. Next base: position 610,574,568 of record NC_056749.1, on the reverse strand, counting down.
ATTTTGTGGGTGAAGGTTAGTTGCTTAAGGAGCACAAGCTGTGGTAGTTCAAACCAATGTAATAGTTTTAGAGATGTGCAGTGGTGTGATCTAGATGGGGAATCTGTGGCAAACTTGACAATCTTATTATAACATGATTTAAATTTAGCTAGATCAGTTTTTCTTAGGTTGATTAGAATTGGGGAGGTATACAGGAGTGTTGCCAGGAGGTGCGTACGAGCAATGGTAGCCTTCGAGTTTGCGGTTAGGAACTGTTTGTTTCTGTAGAGAGTGCCAGACTTCTTATGTACTCTTTTGATGGTTTGAGAGATGTGCAAGTCAAACTTCAAGTTATTGTCAATTTGAAAACCTAAAAGTTTGGTGTGGGTAACAGGCACGATATTAATTTTATCTTTAGATGTGATGTGGAAAGACAGGTTTGATGGGGAGTTCTTGTGGGGTAGAAGAGAAGTTGTTTCATTTTGTTTGGGTTGAGAATAAGATGAGTGTTAGTGACCAGGTTTCAGCGGCAAGGAAAAAATCATGGGTTATAGTCTGAAGGTCTTGTAGGGATACAGATACATTTGTATTATTATTAATTCAATATTTCACAGAGTGGATCACAGGCTGCTGGTAGGTAAGGTACATCAGATGGGTCCACTCTACAAACTTGGTATGCTAACTTACTGAAAGGCACTGGCAAGCAGCAGCAGGAGACTGTTTAGGTAAGGAAATGGGCTACGGAAAAAGAGTACCTTAGGGAGTCTGTTCTGGACCCATTCTTCTTTGGAATTTGTATGTCTGATATCTGGATACCTTTAGAAATACTTTGCAGGTTCTTTGCAGATGACTTAATAGTTAGTCAAATATCCAACATATGGGATTGCCACCTATCTGTTTTTTTCCGGACTACCTAGAAATCAAATTGATTCTCCAGTGGTCAGGAAAACACTGTACAAACTCTGGTATTCTGTTTCAATAAAGGAAACAGACTATTGGAGTTTGTGAAATCTGCTGATTTACTATGCTTTTTTACAGAAAAGCATAGTAAATCAGCTAAAAGCAGGCATCAGGAATGGAAAAAGAGGGCATTCCTGTCTGCTGATGTCATTGTGGTGTCACAAAATGGGTGGGACAAGGGTGGGGAATGGGTGGGGTTATGGTGATGTGAGGGGTGTGGCCTTACTCTAGTTTTAGCCACAATGAAAGGTGGCAACCCTAGCAACAAACGAAGCAGACAAAACAAGCTCGTAATTTTTTTTTTTTTTTTTACAAGTATGGTTTACTATTATTTGAATGAGCAGTATTTGACTGAAAATTAAATGTATGAAAGAACTGACTGAAGACTAATTGACTGAAATCCCATGTGACTGAAAAGCAATTGACTGAAAACCTGTTAGACTAAAGCCCTTTCACTAAATCACAAATCACTGAAAATATTTAACACAAGAAAATAGAACATAAAATAGTGTTTTGCAGGGTGCAAGCACCACTGTACCCCCTTAATTATATACAACAAACTCCATGGCTGTACAACCATAGCTGGCCTTAGGCATAGGCCAACTAGGCGGCCGCCTAGGGCGCTGGTCTAGCAGGTGTGCTTTTTCCAGTATTTATTTGGTGTAGGTAGACCAGGATGGGGGCACCAGGTAGTACGGTGGGGGGTGCCATGGAGCCCTTTTGCCTAGGGCACCAGTCGACCTAGGGGCCGTTCCTGTGTACAACCACTTGAGAAAAGAAAAAACACCAAAGACAGTGAATCAGTGTTGCTGCACAAGCACTGATTTACAGTGTATGGTGTTTTTTAATTTTCTCAAGTGATTGTGCAACTGTGGAGCTATTAAATATAATTAAGGGAGGTGTGGAGGGGGGCCTGTATTTTCTTTTAATATTTTCAGTGATATGTGATTCAGTGAAATGGGTTTTCAGTCAAGTGGGCCTTCAAGTCAACTAGTGTTCAGTCAAATTCTTTCAAACATTTCATTTTCAGTCAAGTACTGCTCAATCAAATGACAGTAAAGCAATAAATATCAATAAGACCAAACATACACTTCCTATCAAGCATAAAAATAGTAGTAACTATTATAATAAATGAAGCATGGCATTCCTTAAACATTTGACAGTCTGAGTGGAAAGCAAATCAAGTTTTAAGCAACAGGTTAGCCAAGTTGCTTAGACAGTGCAGTACAATTACTGGATATGTAAGGAAATTCTTAAAAATTACAGATGTTAAACTGCTTTAAACAGTTTACATAACATCAATAAGACTAACACATGAAAACAGCAGGTAATTATGTTATCCTATTACAAAGATGAAAAAGGCTGAAACTACAGGAAGTACATTGTAGACTTACCAAATGAATGAATGAATGAACAAGTTATACTAAGGCATGATGATTAAGAAAGAATGACTTGGTTTCCTTAATTTACAGACTACAAATGGCAATCTAACACAGGTGTTTAAAGCACTTAAGAATCCCTTTTCACAGTAATGTCTTGGTCTATGGAAAGTGAGCAGCTTGATTCACTTAACTTGATATGTACATAATGTAAGAATAACAGCACTAACAAATGGCAGACAGATGACATAGTTCATGAATGCAACCTCCTAGCCAAGAATTGTAAAAACCTGAGGAAATGTGGCATCATTTAAAACTGCTATGGACAACTTTTACAAAGCCTGCTGCTATGGTTTTCTGACAAGCTAAAAGATGCAATCCCATATCCAGTGATGGGAGTAATATATTATAATATGTACTATATTACTGTAATATATTACAATTTCTAGTAACTTGTAATATAACTAGTTACTTTTTCAAAATAGTAACAAAGTAATAGTAACATATTATATTTTTAATAACTTAAATGTGCGTTACTTTTGAGTTACTTTTGCTTAAACCACTAGTTCTCAACGTGCGCGATATCACCCCCTAAACAGCAATGGAAAACTTCCAGGAGCCCTGGATAGTAATCAGATGTTAGGAGGTAATAGAGACTTTGAAGGGGCAATTTGGATAAAAAAAATTGCAGCGTAATGTTGGCACAACTCATACCAAGTAGCATTCAAAATAGATCATTAGAATTAGAATGGAGTAAAATTTATTTCATTTTATTTATTTTTTTAACACTGCAAGGAGTTGAAAGCTAATGACGACCAGACTCGGACTCTGCCCTGGTACTGTGGGACTCTCACCCACTAAAACATCCCTTAACATTGGTATATATTATATATATATATATATATATAAATAAACAGCAATATATAAAAATGCACTTTTAGCCACATAAACTTTACCTTCATCTAGAAGCAAATACACCACAAAGGCTTTAGAGTACAGTGAAGGAAAGAGAAGTTATAGAAAAGGGGGATGGCGGGTGTGTAACCCGGACTGCAACAGTGAATACACTCAAACATCTACATTTATGGTAAGTGTACACAACTGTACTATGTTCTTCATGTTTCACTGTTGCAGTCATTACATTTGGGTAGAATCCCAAAGCTATGGATGGGAGGATGGAACTAAATAGCATTAGGAGCTGCTATAAGGCCCTGCAGAACTGGAATGGCAAAGCCTGCCCTGGATTTAGAAAAAGAGAGGAAAATGATAATGCTTGTGAAGGCATGAACACAGCTCCAATTAGCAACTTCTAGAATGTCTTTGGTTGGAACTCCTCTGAGAAAGGCTGCTGAAGTAGAGGCAGCTCTGGTGGAATGTGACCCGATTCCCTTGGGCACAGGTTTACCATGATGCAAGTAGCAGAAACAAATGCAGTGGCTTATCCACTTAGAAATAGTCTGCTTTGATATAGCCTTCCCCTCTGATCCTGATGCAAATGCCACCAGTAGTTGCTCAGACTTTCTTAGAGATTTGGTCCTGTTTAAGTAGAATCTTAGTTGTCTGTGTACATCCAATGAATGCAGAATCCGCTCCCCCTTGTTCTGCGGATTTGGGTAAAATGTTGGCAGATGAATAGTTTGGTTAACAGCCACACTAGATACCACCTTAGGCATAAAGGAAGGATTGGTCCTGAGGGACACCCTGTCTGGGTGAAATATAATAAAAGGCTCCACAGCCATGAGAGCCTGTAGTTCTGAAACCCTTCTTGCTGAAGTGATTGCCAAAAGGAAAGCTGTTTTCCAAGATAAAAACTTCATATCCGCAGTAGCTGCTGGTTCAAAAGGAGGCAGGGTGAGTTTTTCCAGCACAAAATTGAGGTCCCATGCAGGAGTTGGTGATCTTCTGGGAGGCCTTAAATATCTGGCCCCTCTAAGATACTGCTTTAGCAGAGGATGAGAGAAGATAGGAGGCTCCGTGTTGTAATGAGCCGAAATGGCAGAGGGATGGATTTTTTTTGAAGAGAAGGATAGGCCCTTGTCAAGCATCTCAGTCAAGTATTGTAAAATCTGAGGGATATTTGGTTTTGCTGAGTCCGTTCCTTGTGCTTGGTTCCAAGCACAGAATCTCTTCCATTTATCAGCATAAGATTTTCTAGTACTAGGCCTTCTGGCTTCCAAAATGACATCCATAACAGATTTACTGAGAAGTGTTGTTTGAGTAACTACATAATCAGCCATGCTGCCAGGTTCAGAGTTTGGAGCTGAGTGTGCAGAATTTGATTGTTCTGCTGAGACAGTAGATGAGGAATTTGAGGCAAGTACCAAGGAGGGAGTTGAGACATATTCCTTAGAATTGGGTACCAATACTGGCGAGGCCAGTTCGGAGCAATTAGGATCATTTTTGCTTTTTCCTGTCTGGCCTTTAGTAAGACCCTGGGAAGAAGAGGCAGAAGAGGAAAGGCTTAGACTGATAGGTTTCTCCAACTGAAGGATAGGGCATCCACTTTTCATGCTTGTCTGTGATAAGTCCTTGAGCAGAATTTGTCCAGTTGATAATTTTGGGTAGAGGCAAATAGGTCTATGTCTGGGCTCCTCCATTTCTGTGTTACCATACTGAAGACTTGTGGATCCAGTTTCCACTCGTGAGGGTCCATAAGACTTCTGCTTAGGTCATCTGCCAGAGTATTTTGTTTTCCTGGCAGGAACTGAGCTTGAAGATGTACTTGGTAAGTCAAGGCTGTGTCTCACAATGCCATGGCTAGTCTGCAAAGGGGGTAGGAATGTGTGCCCCCCTGCTTGTTTATGTACCACATAACCATGGTGTTGTCCGTCTTTATCAGTAGTTGTCCTGGATGAAGTAAGTCCTTGAAGGCTGTCAGGGCATTCTGAACAGCTAGCATCTCTTTCTGGTTGATATGTAGATGCATTTGGTTTGGGTTCCATATGCCCTGAATGCATCTCCCCGCAGGGTGGGCCCTCCAAGCATAGTCTGATGAGTCTGTAGTTAGGGTTTGGGTGGCAGGGCGTAGAGTGAATGACAGTCCCTTGTTTTGGTGACATGTCTCTGCCCACCAAAGAAACTCCTGTTGTAGGCAGGGAATGAGTGGAATCATTGTTTCCAGACTGTGACAATGTTGACTGCATAAGCTTTTTAGGTACCAGTGAAGTTTCCTCATATGCAGTCTTGCATATGGAATTAGTAGAATGCAGGATGCCATAAACCCCAAAGCCTGCAGAATTTGTCTTGCAGATAACTGGGTTTTTGTTGCCATCTGTTTGAAGTATATAGTCAGTTGCCTTTGTTTGTCTGGCGTAAGGTAAGCCATCTGGGCAGTTGTATTCAGGCTTGCACCCAGGAATGTAATTTTTTGAGAGGGTACCAGTTGTGATTTCTTTTTGTTTACTGTGTACCCTAGGCATGTTAGAAGCCTTTTTACAAATGCCAGACGTTGAGGAAGAATGTCCTTGTTTTCTGCTTGAATTAGACAGTCATCCAAGTAAGGATAGATTTGTATGCTTCTTTGTCTGCAGAATGCAATTACTGGTACCAGGCACTTTGTAAAGACCCTGGGCGCAGTAGATAAGCCAAAGGGCAGTGCAAAGAATTGGTAAAGCATAAAACCTGCCTTGAAGCGGAGGTATCTTCTGCATGATTCCCTTATTAGGATATGCAGGTATGCCTCTTTTAAGTCTAGAGTCACTAACCAAGCGTTCTTGCCCAGCATGGGCAGTAGCTGTTGTAAAGTCAGCATTTTGAATTTTGGAATGTCCAGGAATGTGTTCAAAATCGATAAGTCCAGTATAGGATGCCAGGCATTGTCTTTTCTGGGTACCAGGAACAGTCTTGAATAAAACCCTTGTCATTTTTCCTGTTCTGGTACTGGTTGAATAGCCCCCAAATTCATGACGGATGTAACTTGTTTCTGAGCCTCTGCCCATTGATTTTGTGGCAGGTCTGGTCAACCGTTTGGAATTGGCAAAGTATGGAAATTAAATCTGTACCCCTGGGATACTATGTTTAATACCCACTTGTCCTGGGTAATTAACTGCCAATTTTGAGCATGAAGTGCTAATTTTCCCCCCAAGGGGGCTGCCAAAAGATAAGTGCTTGGTGATGGCAGAAGGAAGTCATTGAGACTGCTTACTGTAGGGTTGTGCTTTGTTTCCTCCAGATTTGTAGGTGGAGGCACCCCATTGCTTTGACCTGTAAGAATCCTGTGATTGGTATCTAGAGCCTTTTGAGCACCTGGATTTGCCTTGAGAGGCTCTGTTGGACACAAGAAAGGACCAGTTTTTAGTAGGCCAGTGCCTACTGAATCTGGGTGGCTGCACTTGTAAGAAATATTTTACAGTTTGCATAGATTTAGCTTTGTCTTCCATTTTCTTTAAAACCTCTTCTGCCTTATTACCAAACAGAGTATCATGCTGTAAAGGGGCATACAACAATTTAGCCTTAACATGATCAGGCAGATTTTGCTCCTTGAGCCAGGCATGCCTTCTAATCACAGATCCAGTAACTGCAGCCCTGCAAGAGGCCTCCAAGGAATCAAAACCACATTGCAAAGTATGCTTTCCAACCTGTTCTGCTGTATGCAATAATTCCTGTAATTCTTTATTTTCCACACAATCAGAAATCAACATAATTAGGCCCATAACATGCTGTTGATATTTAAGCATATGAAACTGACAGTTTAAGGCCCTAATTGTCAAGATTGCAGACGTATAAATCTTCTTTCCCCATCTATCCAGCGCCCTGGAATCTCTATCAGAGGGGGTAGGATTTTTGGCTGTAGAGGCCTTTACACCTTTGGGACCCTGTGAGATAGTTTCAGGATCAGCAGCAGGATTTTTGAATAGAAATTTGTGGGAGTCAGGAACCCTGTAATATCTGTCTGGCTTACTAGAAGCTGGAGGTAGGGAATCAGGAGCCATCCTTGATTCCGAAAACACATCATCAATATGTCTAATACAGAAGGTATAGCCAAAGGCCTATGCTGAGGAAGAAGAAAGAAATCCCTAAGCCTCTTTTTTGATTCAGAGAAATCCTGACTCTCCCAATGAAAATGTTCCCTTAAAGTATGCGAGGTTTCTCCAAAAGAATAATCCTCAGGAGGAGATGCAGATGGGATGGATTCTTCTTCATCTGAATCCTCATAGGGTAGTATAGAAAATTCCTGATCAGAAGAGGAATCAGAAGAAATAGAAACCTGATCTGAAGATTCATAATCAGTGTCTTGCCTAGGCCTCTTAGCAGGGGGGGTTTGGGAACCTCTGATCAAGGTAATTAAGTCCGCAGCCATTTTGATCATCTGTTTTTTAGGCATAGGGGCCTGAGCACGTGGCTCATGCATCGTTTTTTTAGACTTAGAAGTTGTTTTTGTTTTTGAAGCTGGCGTCAGTTTTATATAAAAATGTTGAGGCCTGAAAACATCCTCAGAAGCCGGTGCCTGCTCAGCGGCTCCGGACCCATCCAAGGGAGAGACATCCACGAGTTCAATACTCTGAGAATCTCGCAGCATACTGAACTCCACATGGGTCTTGGTAGAGGCCTGCAACTCAAAAGTAGCGAGTATCAGGGGCTGCGAAAGCACCTCACTGAGTACCGGCGAACCGGCGACTGGCTTAGGAGAAGCTTTGTCATTGATTTTGGACCTCGACAGTCTGTCTCTGTCTTTTTCTTTGCGCTTTTTCTGAACCCCGGTAGTCGGATTGCTATCTGACGACATTTCAGGGAAATTAAACCTGGATCCAAAATATTTTGAAGCAAAAATATACAGACGCTTAATAGTGCGTTGGTTAAATCTAGCACAAAACCGACAGCAAGGCATGTTATGATCTGGGCCTAGGCAAGGAATACAGTACAAATGAAAATCCTTATGAGGTATTTGCTTCCCACAAGTAATGCAATTATTAACTTTTACTGACATCGGTAAGGAGCAAGAAAAAGTTTCCCCAATGGGGTACTTAGCTTTAATTGAAGACTTTGGTTCTGAAACTCGAATGCGAAAATTTCAGGAGTCGGCCGACCGGCACTTGCGAACTGCTTCTGCTTCGGGAACCGCACGGCAAAAAAGACTGAATAAAATGGCGTCGGCTGCATGTTTTATACCCATGACGACCTGACGTCTTGGAAGAGGAGACAGCCACTGACGCAGGACCCAAGACTTTGTTATTCAGGCCGACTGAGGGCAACTTGCCAGCAGATTACCCAAATGTAATGACTGCAACAGTGAAACACGAAGAACATCTTATTACTGTTCTAAGTAGGCCATGCCTGCATGTGATCACGTTGTACTGAGCTAAAGTAGGCAAAGATCAAAAAAAAAAAAAATCGCAACTTAACTTTTAAGCACTTACAAGCACATAGGATATAATGGGATTACAGCAGAATTTTATTGTAGCTATAATACCTGCCAGGACAAGGAGTTACTGCAGGATTTTCTACAGACTGACCGACTTCTGCTTTCATGGTGAAATGTTCTATCCATGATGGAGAAAATCCTAATTATTACCCTACCCCTTACAGGAACTATAGCTGTTACACCACGCCTATGCTACATATGTTTAGTTATGAGTTTTTCAGTTTCTTTAAGTCAGATCATATGAATATTCAGCATCATTTTAACTGAAGCAACCAAGCAGCTAACATGAAAAAATGACAATCTTTGCATAGGATATGCTTCCTGAACTTAAGGCAGTTACTAATTTTTTCAAATTTACTATCAGACATCAAGGCAATCAGTTTTGCAGATAATAGACTTCAAAATGAGGTGCTTATCTGAATCGCTGGAAGAAAACATTCTTGACTAATTATGCTTGCTCAAGAATGCTCTTTCTAAACTGTAGCAAAAGAGACTTGAAGATGAATTTGTCTAACACCCTTTTAAACCAGCGATGTCTTGGCATCCAGGTGATAGGCAATCAGCCAAAACCAGGATGGGAAGATACAACTCTGGAAGTCGGCAAAGCCAATGGGCTCTCTTCAAGCAGGAAACCCCGATGCCATGACAGTAGCAGCTGCTGCTATTCATAGCAGAACTATTTCTGACAGACTATTTTTGCATCCTGGGAAAGGGAAATGTAGAGTTATAAGTTCATAGGAGTATACCACACTAACTGCCACTAGGGCCCTTATAAGCCTGGTCAGGCAACTCAAATATCACCCACAAATTTGATTTATATGGGGGTAATTAACTAATTGCCTATGTCCATCACAGACACTGATGCCAGACCAGGGGTGAATTTCCAGTTATCAATCTACTGGGTCAAGTTGCACTTAAATAGGGATAAGGAGGAACTCCTTCTTCTCATGGAGCAGGAGCTTTTTCCATAAAATGGGAATTCTCTGAGACATGCACCTCTCTCTCCATAATGTCCTAATTATGTTGCAAGCAAAATTTAGGTCTTTTGCTCTAATAGTTCTAATGCAGTTTGTTTTGCAGATGAGCAAAGACTCATCAAAAAAGGGTCCATGGATGCTCTGTATGACAAGCACAGATCACCTCTCAGTAGTCTGTGTGACACCGAGTAAAGTGACAGGGTTTTGAGGCAATCAGAGTAGGACATTTTTTATTCCCTGTATTCTTTTTATAAAGAACTTTTGTGGAAATTTCAGTTGCTTCATGTGTCTCGAGAGATACATGCCAAAGGAGGCATTTATACTCTATCATGGGTCTGTTAAAGGGCAAGCACAGTGGTACAATGAACTGTCTCTGGACCTAGATGGCATACCCTTACTTATAAGTTCAGCAACATGAAAGTATGTTCTTGCTAACTTTGACACATGTTAGTTGCAGGCTAAGTTACTATCTACATGAGCTCCCAGATCCCTGACTACCTGACTAGTAAATCAACTTTGAGGAGTGTTTTACTGATGACATAATTACTCAGGGTAGCAGACTTCCAAAAAGGTACTATAGTGCACATCTTGGCACTGAGTTTTAAAGCCATGGCTTGGCACTAAGTTTCCATTCTGCAATCATTAGCAAACCTGGTCAGCCAGAGGCCTTTGACATTGGCTTTGACCTCTGAGAAGTATATGCCAAAGATGAACAAACACAGCCCAGAGCCCTGAGGGACTCCACTGGTGACCAGCCTCTTTGTGGAGGTGGCCACATCAATCCTAACCTCCTCTTGGGTCCTATCCATGAGTCACCTAGTAATCCAGCATGTTGCAAAAGGATCTACGCCTAGTGCCATAAGCTTGTTGACAATGCCCAAGTGGGGGTATAATGTCAAATGCTTTAGCCAGATCATAAACTTTACATCAACAGAGAGGAGGGGTTTACCTTCCTCTGTCAATTCCAAGTTTATTTATTTTTGTAATTCCCTCATCATTGTTGCACAGCTTCTGGTTGTTTCCCACTGACTTCGGCTTACACCAAAACCTAGATTTTTCATTCCTCCCTACATGGAACCTCAGAAATGTTCCTTCACCAAGAGGGCTCCAGATTCCTTGGTAAGCTTTTTTGTATTTTTCCTCGGAAGTGAGGAATCTGATAGAGTGTTGCGCTTGCGGAGCCAGGAGCCTAGACAAAAGTTGTGAGAAGCTACTGCAAGGATGTCAGGGCACTGTCGGTCCTGACAGGATGACGTCTAACGCATTTGGTCTCCAAAAAATGTCACACAGTCATCAGTGCCTCTCTAGCCCACACACTGGAATAAAGAGCAGACTGTCAGCTATGTCATCCTAGGTCCCCATTGAGCCCTACCAGTGGCCAAGGCTACTTCCAAATAAGGGTCACCAACAACACAGATGGAAGTCCTGTCTTGGTGCAGTCTTGTGACCTTTTCACTTTCCTCCAGTTTAGCCTTAACATGAGGTCAGAAAAGATTGGAATGATTAAATGGGACATTAAGAAAAGAGGCCTTGAAATTCTCTGCAAGATCTATAAAGGGGAACCAGGCATGTCAAATATTAGTCTATATGGCACTAGTTGCCCTTGCTGCACCATCAGCTACATTATGACTGAAGCACACAGTGAGAATGCAGGTAATACACAGAGTAACTCTATGGTCGAGAGCTTTCTAACAGCTCTTCGTCGCACACCTCATCCAATCTGTTATACAGCTATCAATAACACTACACTAGAAAGTCAGCAAATGTGCCTGATAACTAAGCATTGTGAACTCTGGAGGAACAGGATGCAAAGGCCTGCTCCCCAAAGCAGTCCATCTCCTTCGATTCCTTTTCTGGAGGAAATAAAATCACTGAATACTGTGGCACTGAAATCTTCTATAGGGCCACAATACTCTCCATTTCAGAAAAAAACAATCACAGTCATTAGTGGGCCAGCAGATTCTTTCAGACCTCTTAGACACAGGTGTCTCACATCTGGTTCTTTTCATGCTTCCAATGTGACGAATGTCATCATGATGTCTTTAAGGGAAAATACTCAGGAAGGTGAGGGGAGAACTCTTAAGGCCTACCACAGACCCTTATCTGAAGCCACAAGAGGTTTTAGCCACCCAACACTTTCTTGAAGTAACTGTAATATATTTACAAACTTGGGTCACAGAAGGGGCTGCAGAATCAGCTTAGGGTTGTCACCTGTGTCTGGCTTGGGAGACTCCAAACAGGAGTCATTGTGCTTCCTCTTGTACTGCCATCTTGGCATGCCTCCTCAGCAGGAAGCTGTTCAAAGAGGATGATGCAGTGGTAGAGATCAGCTCAAGTCTTCTTGAAAACACTTCTGCCAGAATTCTTTGGACCTTTTGTGCTAGTGCTTAGAAGCTCTCAAGGACTCGGACACAGGTTGGAAACTGTACCCGTGTAAGGCAAGCAGAGTAGCAGACCCCAGGGATACCTTTTGCAATACAAGTTGCAGTACTGTAACTGATGTTGAACAGAACGCCTCTGCCAACACCAGGGGGCCAGCAGCAAGAGCTTGATGCTAACTTGCACTAACACTTAAGTTGATGGAAAACCAGTAGTAGCCCATGGCACCAAGCAAACATCTGGAAACAGTCAATTCTCAAAAGCCAGAACAGAAACCTCCAGACCAGTAACACAGAGGTTGCTACGGATATACGAGCCAAATCCTGTACCCAGGAACTGTGGACCAAAAGAAAAGTACAGTTTTGTACCTACCATAAATGTAGATGTTCGAGGATCCACATTGCTGCAGTCCTAACCATTGGGTAGTCCGCTGTCCCAGTCGGCCCGAATACCAAAGTATATGGCTGACGTCGGTCAAGGCGCATTAGACTGATGTCAGGACGTCAGGGTACTAATGCGCATGACTGACGTCATATCCTCAGTCTTTTCTTGCCCCAGATGTCAGAAGACCCTAAAAAGACAAGGCCCAAACCAAAAAACCCTGCACCAAACATATATACAATATATACAAATGTACAAGAATATATCCTAACCCACACCACCACCCCTAAACACAGAGGGGAAGGAGGGAGGGTAAATTGGACTGCAGCAATGTGGATCCTCGAACATCTACATTTATGGTAGGTACAAAACTGTACTATGTTCTTCATTCCACATTGCTGCAGTCCTAACCATTGGGTAGAATCCCAAAGCAGAGGTAAGGGAGGCTGGCAAATCATAAGGAAGCAGGAGCTGTCAACATGCCTTGCAAAATAGCTGTGGCAAAACCAGCCCTAGATTTAGAGTAGAGAGGAAGGTGGTAATGCTTAGAGAAAGTATGCACTGAACTCCAAGTAGCTGCCTCCAAAATATATTAGTTGCCACCCCCCTTAGAAATGCTGTTGAAGTGGCAGTAGCCCTAGTGGAATGAGGCCTAATCCCAGCTGGAATCTCCTTGCCATGATGGGAATAACAAAATGAAATGCAAAACCCAATCCACTTAGAAATAGTTTGCTTAGACACAGGCTTGCCCTGAGAACTCAAAGCAAAAGAAACAAACAACTGCTGAGACTGCCTGAAATCCTTAGTCCTACTTAAATAATAGCGCAACTGCCTATGTACATCTAAAGTGTGCAAAATCTTTTCCCCCTTATTTTGGGGATCTGCATAGAAAGTAGGCAAATGAATAGTTTGGTTTAAAGCCACACTAGAAACCACCTTAGGCATAAAGGAAGGATTAGTACGTAATGATACCCTATCCTTATGGAAAATCAAAAGGGCTCTACTGCCATAAGGGCCTGCAACTCAGAAACCCTTCTTGCAGAAGTAATAGCCAACAAAAAAGCAGTCTTCCATGACAAGTATTTCAATTCAGCAGTAGCCGAGGCTCAAAAGGTTGTAGAGTAAGTTTTTCCAACACAAAATTGAGATCCCAAGCAGGAGTAGGAGCTCTACGGGGGTCTTATATTCTTTGCCCCTCTAAGAAACTGCTTGAACAAAGGATGCGAAAACAATGGTGGGTCACAATCATAGTGAGCTGAAATTGCCGCAGCATGAATCTTAATGGAAGAGAAGGACAAACCTTTGTCCAATAACTCAGTAAGATATTGAAGAGCCACACTCAAATTAGGCTCAGAAATCTCCAAATTCTTTGCTGCACTCCAAAATAAAAATCTCTTCCATTTTTCTGCGTACACTTTCCTTGTACTAGGTCTTCTGGCTTCCATAATCACATTTAAAACTTGTTGAGGAAGTTGAGACCTGCTGTGTTTCAAAACAGAATATGCCAGGCTGTTAGATGAAGAGAGTGAAGCTTGACATTGAGCAGGTGACCGTCCTTCTGAGATAACAGATGTGGAATCAAAGGTAAAGGCCATGGAGGCTTCCTTACCAGACTCCTTAGTAGTGGGTACCAGTGTTGCCGAGGCCAATCTGAAGCTATTAAAATCATCCTTGGCTTGTCTTGTCTGACCTTTAGGAGCACCTTTGGAAGAAGAGGCAGAGGTGGAAAGGCATACACATGAAGATTTTTCCAACTGAAAGAAAGAGCATCCACTTTCCAAGCTGTGTGATGAAACCCCTTTGTGCAAAACTTTGGCAGCTGGTGGTTTAGTGGAGAAGCGAACAGATCTATGTCTGGAGTTCCCCATGACACTGTCAATTTCTGAAATACATGAAGATCCAGTTTCCACTCGTGGGGATCCATGATTTGTCTGCTTAACACATCTGCTAAGGAGTTCTGTGCTCCGGCAGAAACCTTGCCTGAAGAGTTAGTTGCAAGCTGAGCGCAGTCTCCCATAAAATCATTGCTTGCCTGCATAGAGGATAAGAATGTGTTCCCCCTTGTTTGTTGATGTACCACATGACAGTTGTGTTGTCTGTTAGAATCAACACCTGCCCTGGAAGAAGAAACTCCTTGAAAGCCATTAATGCAAACTGGACTGCTAACATCTCCTTCATGTTGATATGTAGATGCTGTAGTCTGGCAGGCCACTTGTCTTGTATCCACTTTCCATTTAGATGAGCTCCCCAAGCAATGTCCGAGGCATCTGTCGTTAAAATCTGACTCGCCTCTGGTCGGGTCACAGAGAGTCCCTTGTTTAGGTGACATTCCTGAGCCCACCACAAAATTCTTTTTGAATGCAAGGTATTATTTGAATGACAGTGTCCAAATCCTGGCAGTGCTGTGTCCATACATTTTGAGATACCATTGCAGCTTCCTCATATGCAGTTTGGCATTGGGAAGCACCAGAATACAAGATGCCATGAACCCTAAGGCTTGAAGGACTGTCCTTGCAGTCAGCCCGGACTGAAGAGATAGTTGATGGAAGTAACTGGAAAGATTCTTTTGTTTGTCCGGGGTTAAAAGGCCATCTGGGCTGCTGTATTCAGTCTCACACCCAGAAAGCACATGTCTTGAGAGGGTACTAGACTGGACTTTATTTCGTTCACAGAATACCCTAGGCATCTTAGCACTGCTATAACATATTCCAAATGCTGTAGAAGGTCTTCCTTTTCTTGAGCCAGAATCAGGCAGTCGTCCAAGTAAGGATAGATTTGAATTCCTTTTAGCCTGAAGTAAGCTATCACTGGAGCCAGAACCTTTGTGAATACTCTGGGCGCAGTAGATAAGCCAAAGGGCAATGCAGAGAACTGATAATGAGAATTTCCAGCTCGAAAACGCAGATACTTTCTGCAACTTAGTCTTATAGGCACATGAAGGTAAGCTTCCTTGAGATCTAAAGTTACCATCCAGTGATCTTTGCCCAGCAGAGGTAAAAGCTGTTGTAACGCCAACATTTTGAACTTGGGAATGTCCAGATAAGTGTTGAGGATAGATAAATCCAAAATTGGTCTCCACGTGTTCCCCTTCTTTGGTACTAGGAACAGGCGAGAATAAAATCCTAGGCCCCTTTCTGGTACAGGGACTGGCTGAATGGCCCCTATTTGGAGTAACAGAGAAATTTGCTTGTGAGCCTCTTTCCTTTGTGGAGGAGGAACGTCTGGCATGCCTTTGAAAGGGGGCAAGGTATGGAAATAAAACCTGTAACCGTGGTGAATGATATCCAAAACCCATGTGTCTTGAGTAATTAAATTCCAATTTTCTTTGAAAAGAGACAGTCTTCCTCCCAAAGGAGCTGCCAGACGAGAATGTACTGGCAGCTGAAAAGGCAGGTCATTGGGTCTGTTTATGAAAGGACTGACCCCTGCCCTCACCAGAAGTCTGAGCAGGAGAACTCCCTGTTCTAGGCCTAAAAGAACCTTGAGCTCTGCCCCTACCACGTCTAGACCTACCCCTAGACTGGGAATCATAAGCAGGATATGTCCATCCCTTAGAAGGGTAATTTCTGCTAAACTTTGGAGGCTGCACCTGCAAAAAATCTTTAACAGTCTGCATAGATTTAGCCTTGTCCTCCATTTTCTTTAAAACTGCTTCCACAGGCGAACCAAACAACACATCAGACTGTAAAGGAGCATCCAAAATCCTTGTCTTAACATGCTCAGCTAAATTCTGATCTCTCAACCAAGCGTGCCTCGAAGAACAGAACCAGTGGCAGCCACCCTCGAGGAGGCCTGCACAGCATCAAAACCACATTGCAAAGAATGCTTACCCACTTGTTCAGACACATGAACTAAATCCAGCAACTCTTTACACTCAATACCTTCCGCCAGAGCATCCACCTTAGATTTCAATTGTGAAAGGAGATAATTTTGATATTTTAGCATGTGAAACTGACAATTCAACGCCCTCATGGCTAAAGTGGAAGAAGTATACACTTTCTTTCCCCATCTATCCAAAGCCCTAGCCTCTTTATCAGAGGGAACAGGATTTTTAACAACAGAGGCCTTAACACCTTTAGGCCCCTGAGAAACAATTTCTGGGTCTGCCCTAGGACTCTTAAAAAGATACTTATGAGCTTCAGGCACCCTATAGTACCTATCAGGTTTAACAGGGGCAGGAGGCAAAGAATCAGGGTTCAGGGAAGCCTCTGCAAAAACATCTTCCACCACAGTCAACACAGGAGGTATAGCTAAGGGCCTATGCTGGGGTAAAAACAAGAATTCCCTAAGCCTCTTCCTGGAATCAGAGAAATCTTGGCCTTCCCATTTAAAATGCTCCCTCATGGAATGCAGAGTCTCTGAAAATGAAAAATCCTCAGGAGGAGAAGCTGAAGGAGTGGAATCATCCACATCAGAATCAGAATAATGAGGAAACTCCTGCAAGTCTTCAGCCGAAGACTCAGAAGCCTCTGAAAACTGTTCAAAACTCTCAAACTCAGGCTCCACCCTAGGCCTCTTATCAGGAGGGGGCATAGAACCTCTAATCATAGTAATCAAATCCTCTGCCATTTTAAGCATATGTTTCTTAGGCACAGAACCTGAAGTGCTAGGAGAAGCCCCCACGGAAGTGAAACTTGGCCTACCTCTCAAAGAAGTCTTGGAAACAGAAGGAGAGGCTCTAACTACCTTAGGAAGAGAGGGAAGAACAGCTACCTGAGAAGCCCCCTCAGCCTGGCCTACCTCCTGAGAAGGCACATCCTGTAACAGTAAAGTCTCTGCCTGAGACTCCACAGAAACTCCTGGCAAAACCTCTGGCTCCACTGAGCCTTCTAAAGAACCGGCGTCCGGGACTGCCGGTTCTTCAACCCTAGGCTTTGCTGCTTTGTCCTTGCGCTTTTTAGACGAAGCGTCGGAGCATCCGGCGGCATTTTATAATTACAACGCTTCCCAAACACTAACCTGGCACAGTCTAACCTTCTCTTAATAGTGCGTTTGTTAAATCTAGCACAAGAGCGGCATCCAACAACGCCGTGCTCAGGCCCTAAACAAGGTATACACAAAGTATGGTAATCCCTATGAGGTATCTGCTTCCCACAAGAAATACAGTTATTCACTTTTTCTGACATCCGGTTAAATACTGAGGCAAGAAAAAACCAAAATGTTCCCCAACGGGGTACTTAGCCAACTTTGATTCGGTCTGAAACTCCGACTTCAGAAAATTTCAGAACGCCAACCTGCACTCGCAAAACTGCTTCTGCATCGGACCATGCGGCAAAAAAGACTGAGGATATGACGTCGGTCATGCGCATTAGTACCCTGACGTCCTGACATCAGTCTAATGCGCCTTGACCGACGTCAGCCATATACTTTGGTATTCGGGCCGACTGGGACAGCGGACTACCCAATGGTTAGGACTGCAGCAATGTGGAATGAAGAACATCTAAGCACCAAAGACATAATGCTAAATGCAGTATCAACAAGGAGAGAACAAACTTTGTTGGAATTAGAGTATGCAAGGAACTAGTTGATCTCAGTGATATCTCTGCATGATCCATTCTCAGTGATACCTCTGCATGATCCATTCTCAGTGATACCTCTGCATGATCCATTCTCAGTGATATCTCTGCATGATCCATTCTCAGTGATATCTCTGCATGATCCATTCTCAGTGATATCTCTGCATGATCCATTCCCAATGAGGAGGATGGCAGCAAGGACTGGAGGGCACCATTAACCATGTCTGAGCCAGAATGAAAGGGGGACAAGAGAAGTCCCAAATCTAAATGTGTTTGTAACAGTACCTTGCAGAGCTTTAAGTGGTCGATGGGAAGGGAAACAGACACAAAAATGGGAAGACCTGGCAAAATGTGGGCATAAAGAAAGAAGCCCTGGGAAGATTAAGTTCAGATAGTGAAGAAACATTGTCCTTTCTCACTGAATCCAATCTAGAAACTTTAGGAGGGCAGTTTCCCTTCACTAGCACAACCAATTTAGAGACCCCGATCTCAGTCCAATATTGTCTTTCCTCCCTTCTCGGTAGTGGGCAGGAGACTCGCTGGAAACAGAAAATTAAGACTACAAAAACTTCTGAGGACCTGTTGAGCTGAATGGTTCATAGACATCTTCCCTTGGCAGCACACCCTTAAGATAAGTTTATTTTTGCAAACCAGTGAACATTCTGTTGTCAAAATTACTGGAAATATCACAGTTTTGCTCAAGGAGACTTACCTAAGCACGCCACTCACTTCACACATCTGTCCTATAGAGGAACCTTGCGTGCATAGCACTTTCACCTTATAAAACCAGAAGTTGTGTCCATGATCAAAACCCAAATGATACAACCTAAATTTCCAACTCCAACTTATCATTCTGTCACTATGGCCCAAATTAACATAAAGTAACTCGTATATGAATTGTATAATACCTTAGTGTTGGGTAGATTTCTGCTTTGTTAGTTAGACTTCTAGTATGTTGATATAATGCTTTTGCATGTTAGATATAACGTTAAATAAATTCCCACTATGCTAGACATAATTTTAAGATGTTGCTATAATGTGTTTGTTTAATTAATGTTGTACTTGTACAACTCTTATATACTTAAAGTACTCTTCTGTCTTGTATTACACTCTTCACCTGTACTGTAAACTACTACTTTGTCTTCAGGCATTTCAGGATGTTATGAAAGGTAATATTACACTCACGGCCTCTACCGCTGGTACCCAAAATAGTAGGGCATCTGTACGGCAACAATAGTGGGAAAGAATTTTTATCACAGTCATGAAGTGGATCTTTTTACTAACTCACCCCTCCCTCTGACAGCACAGTCTTTATCACTGGCCACATTTTACCTTGATACAGAGTAATGGTTCATGGACAGACACAGTATTAAAGTACATAACATATATCAACTGACTTGCCCAAAATGACATTAAATTATATGACTCCCATGATCAAAGCTTAATCTTAGGCCAAATACAGGAGACTATATAACATTTTCCAGAATGAGATGAAAGACAGCTGAAGAAGCTCAGTGCTACAGCTGATAAAACTGATGTGCATGCCCTTAAATGCACCTGCAATGCAGTGCACTCCTCCTTCATGTCATAAGTGATCATGAGAAGACCTGTTTGGCTCAAGAGTGAAACTTATGAAGATGTGAAATGTTAATTCTTCGTTGCACCAGTCACCCAAGATTTGCTCTAAAATCAGGCAGCTGAGGATAACACTACAAACTTGGAGAAAAAAAGAAAAGACACGGTCATCCTTCAAGGAAAACTACCATGCTTCCAATTTTCAGTTCCAAAGAAACTACCCAAAAAATAAAAACATTTCACAAGAAAGGTACATCTATCCAGTTATGACCATAAACAGTACAGAGGAAAACAGTCCTCATATGCTTCAGGGTATGAATGAAAGGGAAAATATCAGTAAAGATATTCATAGTAACTGCATGCTGTACACTCCATCAACCAGTCACAATACCAGCTGCATTTATTGGCCTGGTTATAGGAAAATCGAAATGTGTCATCTCAGCATTATAAAATACAGCTAACAGGAAGTGTGCAAAAGTGGCAATTAATTTTGCACAGAATTCACAACTGATGTGGTGATGTAAGTCCAAACACCAACAAATGCATTGCGGTTAAAAGAGAAAGACAGAAAAAATTTTGAGCTAAAAATTTGAATAAAGCTGCTGTGCACAGACAACATCGACATACTATCACTGATCAGTGGTGGCTCAAAATGCTAAAATGCTTGTTATTATACCCCAGACTAACCAAGTTTTCTAAGTGTGGTAAGGACCTAACAAATGTGTACATGTTTTGGAATGCATATGCATACACTTTATAACTACCATAATCCCTCAAACTTTGACAAAGATGGATGCACAACTGTAATTCTCTCTCCCTGAAGGGGAACACAATTTCTGCTTCTTCCGAAGGTCAGATCATCAGTACAGTAAATAAAAGTATACAAATAGCAATGCCAAAGAAAAACAATACCAATTAACTTTACACTTAGAACACAATACTCTTACTTACTATAGGCTTGTCAATACTGGGAAGCATATCTTGTAGTCCCTTCAGGACAGCTGCTGAATCTGCAAAAGTAGAAAGAAAACAATTATGACAGTTAAGCAGCAGCAATGCCATGACCACCAGCTGGGTTGTGCTTCCTGTTAGTATGGAGTGTAAATGCCCTTAAATACTTTACATGTTCAATAACTGGGCTGACTGAATGCGTAAAAAGAACAAGAAAGCAGTCAGAGGTTCTTAACAAATGATTTGCCACTTGGACTCACAGAAGGAGAGGGATATACAAAGCTCAAAGTCAAAAAGAGTTGAAAACTAAACTGCTAACGTAACATACAGTTGTATAAAATTCTACCATAACAGTAGCTGTCCTTCGCTTCACTGTTACAGTACTCTTCACACTAGAGATCTCCTGCCAGGGATAGCCCAAAGTCCGGTCAGTATACCAAAGCCTTTAGATCCTGTATGCACCATACATTACATGTACGCTCCCATACAGGATGTAGGGCATAAAGATGACATATGGACCCAGTTACCCAGAACTGAATTTCCCCATATAAGAACAGTCTCCATAGGACTGAAAAGACTATGCATATCCAGGAGGAAAAAATGCAGATGGAAAAGGGAGACCCTCGACTAGAAAGGGAACCAAAACAAAATCCAAAAAAAAGGGAGGTTGGAGGGAGGGAGCAAATACTGCAACACTGAAGAGAAGGACATCTACTGTTATGGTAAGATTTTAAACAACTGTACTATGTCCTTCCATATCACTGTTGCAGTATTCTTCACTGTAGGGAGAGTACAAAAGCTAAAAGAAAAGGACTGGGAAGAGGAAGGCTAAGAGCCCTCAACAAACCCATACAAAATGGTTCTAGCAAAACCTGCTCTGGACCTAGAAACCATATCCAATTTATAATGTTTAGTAAATTTATGCACTGAAAACCAGGTAGCAGCTTCAAAGATGAAATTGGTGTCCAACCCCTTGAAGAAAACACCAGAAGAGGCAAAAGCCCTAGTGTAGTGAGCTCTAACAGAAGAAAACTATCATATAGTTGTATAAAATCTCACCATAACAGTAGTTATCTTTCGCTTTACTAAACAGTCCATCTCAATACCGGAAGATTGCCAAATTGCGGTAATAATGGCCACACAGGTAAAAAACGCACTCTCCAAAGCTAAGAATACAGCATCCATGGGACCAGATGACATCCCGGGCTGTGTACTACATGAACTACAAAATGAACTGGCACCTCATCTAAGTGTCATGTTTAATCATAGCCTCACCTCAGGCTTTGTGCCCACTGAGTGACGCACAGCTACAGTTATCCCACTCCAGAAGGGGGGATCCACCTTGGATCCCGGGAACTACCGCCCCATCAGTCTGATGAGCCTGATCTGCAAGGCCATGGAATGTATTATCATGGAACTTATAAACAAAGACATTGGCAATCTTCAAACACTGGATCCCACCCAGTTTGGGTTCGTGAAGGGCCAAGCTTGTCTCCTGAACCTGACTGACTTCTTCGAATCAGTCTCCAGAGCCGTGGACGAGGGTAAGGCGGTCCACACAGCCTATCTGGACCTCACCAAGGCCTTTGACACCATCCCCCACTCTGGAATCATACACAGACTTACTAAGCTGGGCATTAATCCCTACGTCACTCGATGGGTTGCCAACTGGCTTACTGACAGAACGCACACTGTAAAAGTAGCCGACTCTAAATCCAGCTCCAGACAAGTGACAAGTGTAGTACCTCAGGGTTCAGTCCTGGGACCGCTCTTGTTTGGCATCTACTTCTCTGAAGTACAGGCCAACACTAAGGGACTCTGGCTAACAAAGTTTGCAGATGACTGGAAACTGGGAGCCATTATTGTATCCCCAAATGATGTGGATACTCTACAAAAGGGCCTTACAGAAACAGATGCTTGGTGCCAGAGCCATGGGCCCAAGCTCAATGCCAAGAAATGTATAGTTATCCCCTTTGGGAAAAAACATGTACCCGTGAATTACCACATAGGTGGCAGTACACTAAGCACCGAAAGTGTGATGAGAGACTTAGGGACACAGGTGGACAGTGGTCTCACCTTCGATAATCACATCGCCACAACAGTCAGAAAATCCTTCTATGTGGTACACCTTATCACTAAGGGCTTTTCATCCAGAAAAAAAGAGGTCATTGTCCCAGTGTACTCATCCCTCATTAGAACCATTATAGAATACAACACCCCAATTGGTATGTACCTCTCAAGACATCTGCAACAAATGGAAAGGCCACAGAAATACCTCACTAAAAGAATCACCGGTCTAAAGCAGATGCCCTCCGCTGACTGCCTTAAAAAATTCCAGCTATACTCTGTCGCATATTGTCTACTTGGAGGCGATCTCTGCTTAACATACAAGGCCATGTCAAACCCAGAGCTGTTGGACATGCTACACTTAAAGAAATCCCAATCTCTCAGAGCCACACCCTCCAGGGATCTAAATCTTGTCATCACAGTAAACAAAACATGCTGGAGGGATGGGTTCCTGACCCAGAGACTCCCCAGACTCTGGAATAAACTGCCCATACATGTCAAGCAGAGTGCCTCTTTGGCCCTCTTCAAAAGGAATCTTGCGATTGGGTGGGAGAAAGGAAATTCACCCCAGGGATCACGTCAGTCTCCCTGCTAGACAGTGGTCCAGGGAAGTAAATAGTGTGGGAAGAAATAACCAGGGAATTGTTATGGCTAGGCTTGTATAGGCCCTAGGGCCGATAGCCTAGTACCAACCTATGAAACTATGAACCTATTTGCCATGAAAAGAGCAACAAAATGAAATGGCCTTAAATATTCAGGAGGAGATGGTTTGCTTAGAAATACCCAAACTCATGTCCTGGGATGAAAAGAAACAAAAAGCTAGTCAGATTTACAAATGGCCTTAGTTTTATCTAAATAATACCTGAGCTGTCTGTGCAAATCCAAAGTATGCAATACCCTCTCACTCGCAGACTGAGAAGGAAAAAAAAAAAGAAGGGAGTTGTACTGCCTGATTCAAAGACAACTCATTGACCACCTTGGGCATAAAAGAATTAGTACAAACAGACACCCTGTCCCTGTGGAAAACAAAAAACAAAAAAGAAGGGATGGCCATAAGGGCCTGAAGCTTAGTAACCCTCCAAGCAGAAGTAACAGCAAGTAATAAGACAGTCTTCCAGGTACAATGCTAAAAAGAAGCTGAATCCACTGGCTCAAAAGGAGCCTGGATTAATTTTTTAAAGCAAAATACAGGTCCCAAGGATGAAGAATATGCTTTCTTGGGAGGCTAAGATGCAGGACTCCTTTAGGAAACTGTTTGACCTCAAAGCAAGAAGTCAAAGGAGGATTCAAGGGTGGCCAGGCAGAAATGACTGACAAATGGGCCTTTACGGAAGAATGGGCCAAGCCAGACTGGAGAAACTCACACAAATAAGAGAGAACCAGAGGGCCCCACTGAAAAAGGATCCTGGTTATAACAAACCACCATACAGAAAATCTCTTCCATTTGGACATACAAGACTTTCTGGTTGCAGGTTTTCTTGTTTCCTGTAAAACCTGAGCATGTCCTCAGAAAAGAGGTGCCTAAACGGGATAAATCCCTGTCACCCACAGTGTTAGTTGAAGAGTGGACATGTAAGAATGGATGAGTGACCCCTTGTCCTGTGTGAGGAGGTCCACTGGTGAGGTAAATTGTGATCATTGCCCTTGGCAAGACACATTAAGAAGGGGAACCAGTGCTGTCTTGGCCAAAAAGGAGTTACTAACAACATTTTTGGGGATTCAAGCTGAATCTTCTGCAGGACTCTTGGAATTAGGGGAAGGGTAGGGAAGGCAAGGCACAGAAAAACATTACCTTCCCAGGAAAAGAAAGGGCATCCATCTTCCATGCCAAATGGTATGGCATTCTGGAAGAGAAAAGAGGGAGCTGCTTTTTCAGAGGGGAGGCAAAAAGTCCCTCGGTGGGGTATTCCTCAGATCTATGTCCATAAACATGTTTCTATGAAGCATCCATTCACAAGACTGTGTTTTGGACCTGCTCAAGGCATCTGCCATTAGACTGTGCTCTTAGGATATATATACTGCCTGAAGAGTTAAATGATAACCTAGAGCCAGATCCCAGGCTTGAGGAGCCAACCTGCAGAGAAGGTAAGACTTTACGCCCCCCCTGCTTGTTGACATGCCACATCACTGTGGTGTTTTTTGTGTAAACCTTCAGAGGGCCTGAACAGTCCATGGGGTAAAAAGCCAAAAGGACCAGAATCACACCTCTCATCTCTTTGATGTTGATATAGTCTGCCTTCTGACATGAGGGCCAAAGACCTTGAACTTTCAGATGATCACAGGAAGCCCCGCATCAAATGTCTGAAGCACTGGTGAACAGTTCTTGAGAAGGAACCGAACACTGAAAGGGCAGGCTTGAGTTGGGAGAAAGTTGCTGAATCCACCACCTGAATTCCTGCTTTAGACAAGGAAGGACAGGCACATGGAAATCCAGTGGGTGGCAATGTCGAAGCCAAAATAACTTGAGGTACCAATGAAGCTTCAAGTATGTGCAGTCTGGCAAGAGGGAGCATTCGAATAGAGGAGGCCATGAATCTCAGGGCTCGAAGAAATGCTCTGGCTGGAATAGCAGGCAGAGGAAGAAGAGACTGAAAGAAATCTGTCAAGGACAGATCATTTGGAGGTGAAAGAGAGGGCAGCAGTGGCACTGTCTGAGTCCTGCAACTCGGATACACATGATCCTGAAAGGGAGTTAGGATGGACTTTTCAAAGTTGATAGTGAACCCCAGACTACTGAGGAGAGATATAATGAACTGCAGAACATGGAACAGACAAATGGGAGAAGGCACCTGAAGCAACAGGTCATCTAAAAAGAAATAGCCTGAATGCCTTAGAGCCTGCAAAAGGCAATCACAAGAGCTAGGCATTTTGTGAATACCCTTTGGGCAGTACAGAAGCCAAAGGGCAAAGCAGAGAAGTGAGAAAGAGAGGAAGAAACAGAGAAATGTAAAACATTCCTGAAAAGAGGGTCAATAAGGATATGAAGGTAGGCTTCCATCAGATCTAAGGACACCAGAAAAGCCTGGGATAGTACAAGAGGAAACATGGTTTGAACAGAAAGCATCCAAAAAGGAACCATAAGAAAGGTGTTGAGAAAAGAATAATCCAGAATTTGTCTCTGAGGGCCCCCCTTTAAAAGGACCAGGGACATCCTAGAGTAAAATTCCTTGCCTGCTTGTGAAAGAGGGACAGGTTGAATAGTTCCCCTGCTTCACAAGGGACCCAAGGATCCCTGAGAAATGAGGCAGTTATTCCAGAGGAGGTTGAGGAATCCCTAAAAAAGGAGGGGGAGACTTCCACATCATGAAGTAACCCTGACTGATGATAGAAGCCAAGAATCCGAGGTGATGATGTGCCAGTTTGGAAGACAGAGTGAGAGCCAAAGGGGCAAAGAAACCTAGCCAAGGTGGGGGCAAAATGTCAAAAAGAAGCAGGCCTGTCCATCTGAGGAAGCTTCTGAGCCACAGGAGTCTGAGAAGATTTAGCAGGAAGAACACACCTTCCACCCTTCCTGCCTTTGGTGGCCTGATGAAGTTGCCTGTGAACAAAAACAGACCTAGTAGGATAGTTCCTCTGGAATTTAGTGATAGGAAACACAAAATATGTTTAAGATCCTGTAAAGCTTTACTTTTTTTTTCTGCAGACTTAAACATATTAGTAGCAGCAGCAGTCCCAAAGAGAGTTTTACTATCCAAAGGAGCATCCAGCAACTTGGCCTTAATCTGCAGGTAAAGACTGCAGGTGAAGCCAAGAATAATGCCTAATGACAGACCCAAAGGCAACTGCTCTGGACGATGAATCAGCAGCATCATAGCTATACTTGAGAGAGTGACGAGCACCTGACAGGTAGAACCTAGAATACACAGAGTAGAAGATTATGCCTCAGAATCAGGGAGAATGGAAATAACGTGACAAGCCTGGGCAATCAAGGCCAGAACATGTGGGTCTGGTAATTGATGGCCTGAAAGGCCAAAGTAAAAGCAGTAAAAACCTCACCAATTCTTTTCATTGCCCTACTATCCTTACCTGAAAGAAGAAGCTTGGAAGAGGGCAAACATTTAGAAGGCTTGTCAGAGCAGTCTGATACCACAGCAAGGTCAGCAGAAGGACACTAAATAAGAATTTACAATCCTCAGGAACCTTATACAACCTGTCAGGTTTGTTTGAAGCAGCAGGCTGAGAATCAGAAGACTAAGAAGCAGCTATAAAGGTGTCTATCAATGCAGCCAATACGAGAGGTACTGCAGAAGATTTAGGAGTGTCCAACAGAGGCAGCTCATAATACCTTTTCTGGACATCAGACACTTGAGAATAATCCCACTTTAAAGCATTCCATCATTCTAGCCATAGTGCCTCCAAAAGACAATTCCTCAAAAGGAGACTCAGGACTCAGATTCTTCTTCATCAGGACCATAAGCCAAAGGTGAAGGCATCTCGGAAGAGTAGGACAGGGACTCATCATCAGACTCTGAATCCTTGTCTGAGGAATTGGGTTCCTTAGCCTCTTTGGAAAGCATAGAAGTCCAAGGGAGAGCAGGCACAGAAATCCCCTGGGGAGGCTTCAGGGTCACCAAGGTATTAAACAAGCCCTGAGTAAACTCCTGCCATTCCCTTTTAGGATCCTTAAGGCATACAGAAGTATGTTTTTCTTGGTAGGGACATCAGCCCTAATAAACACTGGAGTTTCAGATCCCTTGATGAGATTCAGTAAGAGTACCTGGAACCTCCTTCCTGACCAGAATCTGCAGAATCCCCCTAGGGACCTCCGTGATGATCTACAGCAGTTCCCCCTTGACATCTGGAGCAGATGCCTGCAAAGCCTCACAGGATGTGCAAAAGGAAGGACCCATGGCAGCCTCCAATGGGGCTGTGGCACAGGAATCCCATGTAGACACCGGACAGCCTATAGAGCTATCACCTGCTTTTAGAAAAACATTCAGTGGAGGCTGGTTGGCTAAAGAATTTGTCTGAGATTTCTTGGCCACCTTCTTGCTTAACAGTATCTCGGGTTTAGACGATTCTACCATGCTACCTTGAGCTAACAGTTAAAGCCTCTGGTTCTTAAGATAATGGCCAGGGGAGACAACCAACTTCTAAGAGTCTTAAGCACAAACGCTTTACAAGTGCTACAGGACTTATGGTCACTGGAAGCACCCAAACAAAAAAGACACTGTTCAAGTTGATCCTTATGGGGAATCCACCTCCCACACTGATGGTTTCCCTTCTTGAATGACATGAACACTAGGTAACCGAAAAAAAAACAAGGCCAACAAATTAAGAAAAAAAGATCTCAAAGGGGCACTTATTTGATGGCTTGGTACTCAGCCACCAAAAAGGGCATTCAGACTGGCAGCAAAGAAGTTTTGGGTAACTGCATCCATACATCATATTTATGCCCTACATCCTGTATGAACAGTATACGTGTGAGGTACAGTGCAAATGAGATCTACAGGCTTTGGTATTCTGCCCGGATGTTGGGCTATCTTTGGCAGGAGATCCATACTGTGAAGAGTACTGCAAGAGTGATACAGAAGGACATCTACTGAATATGTTAACAGATCATATTCCAATTTCCTAGAGAATGGCATCACTGAAGGACTGAAAGGAGTGTGAACACAGTGACCAAGCATAAGGCTAAAGACTTGCAAACACCTCAGAAAACTATAAAATAAGCCCCACCTCAATGGTTAGAATGTGATAGACAGAACACTAACTGAACAGCTAATGATGTACAGGGCAGTGACCTTTAGAACGGTAGTCAGATGGGCTCATAGTCACAGACTCATGTCACAACAATACGACTAGCTGGCAGGGGAAACTGTCAGGCATGTCCAACAATCATTATCTTTTTGAAATTCATTAAAGTCTCTAAGTAAGTCCCACATATGAGATTTCTAGAATAGTTAAGGGGGAAACCACTGAACACCTGCAACTTAGACCACGAAAAAATACTTCCCAACCTACTTTACCCTTTATTTTTTCTAACAATTTGTAACACAGATCACAGTCTCTAATCTTTCACATGACTACTTCAGGAACTGTAAAGCAGAAGCAGCTCAAGGGTCATTTTTCCGCTTGCCAATACATACTTACAGCAAAACAAGTTAGGCGATGGAATGAACTAATGGGTGCCCATTTAATCTTCAAGGCCCTTAAAGGTCAGAGTGTATTACTCTGCTTTTTCTGTAAAAGTAATTTACTCCAGTGATGGGGTAAATGTTGAATGATAACAAATCCCTCCAGCATGTGAACTGTACTTGCTGATGGATATCTAAATACTGAGTTTAAGTGTTTATGGAGCTGTTTGTTTATGGTGGTATAAGAGATTAAATGTGACTGAGTCCTTGATGGCAGAGAATGCAAAACAAACTACTATGCAGAAGTCTAAAAGAGATATTGTACAGAGGGAGGGCTTTAGCCCTATCTTGGTAGTTAAGGGTTTTTATACCTTCTTCTTAGGTTCATAGATTTTAGGTTCATAGATTAGTACTAGGCTAACTGCCCTTGTGAGCCATTTTAAGCCTAGCCAATTATCCCCTGTGAGATTCAAACCCTGTACTTTGTGTTTGCAAGGCAAACACCTTAACCATTAGGCCATCCTCCCAACCCTCTTTCGGCTTTTCCCGGTTAGGGGTTGCCACAGCGGATCACCTGTCCTCTAATGATTGACAGTGGAGTTTTACAGTGTCGAGTTGCCAGCCCGGCGCCCAACCTTCCACAGAAGGCACACATACGCACACAGTCACACCTAGGGCCAATTTAGAGTGTCCAATCCACCTACAGCATGTCTTTGGGATGTGGGAGGAAACTGGAGCACCCGGAGGAAACCCAAGCGACCACAGGGAGGACATGCAGACTCCGCACAGAAGGCACTCAAGCCAAGGATCGAACCGGAGAACCTCTTGCTGTGAGGTGGCAATGCTAACTGCTGCACCACCATGGCCACCCAGTTAAGGGTTTTTATACTAATATCTTTTAATTACGAGCCTCTGGGGTCTTTCTAACCATGTAATACGTCTGGACAGCTATATACCACAAAGGGTGCCCTATTTTATAATTTGCCCGATTAAGTCTGAGAGGGATGACAAGTTCTTTTGACTCGATGAGTTGCCCTTAAACATTTCCTGGGAGAGGTAGAAGGCTTTCCTGAGTGTAGGTGCATGGTGGTTAAAGCAGACAAATGAGAGAGAGAGAGAGAGAGAGAGACAGCTGTCATTCACTATGAAGATTGGTGAAATGTGACAATACTGCATCTTCTCTACATTTAATTTAGTCATCTTTAGCATCCAAGTTTTAGTCCTTGCTTTAGTGATTCCCTAGTGAACAAATGAAACACCCATCTTACAGTCATCAGAAAATGTGGCTAACCACTAGATTGTGGTCTGGAGGTCAGAAAAAGAGCTGCTGAACAGAACAGGTTCCAGTAAAGAAAGTGGAGGCACTCTGCTAGTCACATGTTTGATGTCTGTAGTCATACCTGCTACCTTAACTCAAGTGAATTGGATGAATCAGTCATTAAATAGACCCACTACAAATGTAAGAGCCTACATTTAAGTGTTCTGGCTTATTTATAACACCAGCATGGGAATGGTGTCACAAAAGCTATGGGATTTCAGTAGCCTTCACCAATGGTTTCACTGACTTTTTCAAAGAAGTTTAGTAAATTCAGTAAACATAATCTGCTCTTAATAATAGAGAATTATTGTAGGTCTACAACAGTGACATTTTTTAACTCAAGGTTCAGGAAGTCAGATAAGATGGGTTTCATGACTTTTCAAATTAAATTTGTTAGATTAAAGTATCTATCATTCTTTGAGTCAAGGGTGGGGCCCAGGTTGTAGTTAGGCTTTACAATGGCTGTTTTTCATAGCTAAAAAACATACCTTATGGATAACGTCAAGTTAAAAATTTTAACATGTGACCAATTAGTGCATTGTTTGGTGCAGGTAGTCAGGTATCTGAATATATAATCTGGGCCCAAATGAGTGGCATTTTTAGCTTTTGAAAGTATAGTTAGAACATGCTCCAGGATAATCTTTAGTTGAATAAGGAGCACAGGGAAATTATGGAATTTTGACGACCATTTCTGGAGTGATGTTAGCATTAAAATCAGCAATACCCCTAGAGTCACTGTGGGTGATGCTGAATCAATTCATAACATTGGTGGGTATTACTTCTCAACTTCCTGATGTAGTTGAGGAACAATTTATAATTGTTCTGGGCAACATGTCAGTTTTAACTCATATTTCTCTTCTTTCTCCATTATGGTAATTCTTGGCTGTCTACTGATCTTTTTGATAGTCTGTAAAAGTGGCCAGCTTTTGACTTGTCATGGGCCTTTAATAGTTTCCTTCCTTCACTACAGAGCTTATTTATGCTAAAAAGAATGGCTGCTGCCAGCTTCAAACATATCTGACTAAAGCATTCTTAAAATGATTGCTACACATCATTTAAATGTAATGAATTATTGCATTCAATACCTATGTAAATGCATATGCATTTATACAATGACAAATGCACAAGAAATGGTATTTAACAAGTGAAAAACAGTGCAAAATAGTACAACATTTAACTAACAAGTAAAATTACTGCTAAAAATCATTTAAATGCAACAAATTACTGTTGTTCAATTCACTGGTCATATTTTACCTATGTAAATGCACGTGCATTTATACAATGCCAAATGTACAAGAAATTCTTTTGACAAGTAAAAAAACAGTGTAAAATAATATAGCATTTTACTAACAAGTAGAATATTTGGAATAACTGAACTAAAACTCTACTACAGATTACCAGCTGGGGATTTCTGTCATAGGATGATAGTAACTGCAAAGGCTGTAGTTTACCTCACTGCAGCCTAATACATTGAAGATCATTTAGTCAAAGCTGCAAGTCCAAGCAGGCAGATCACTACCATTTTGTATAGAGACACTGAAGCATTTTGCCTATGTAAAGGCTGTATCCCTGCTTGCCCCTAATTAAAATAAAATGTTCAACTCTGCTAAACCTTAGAGTAAGTTGTATAATTTGTCAGTGAATGCCTGTTTAAATGCCAGGTTCACATGAAAGGATTTTGACATGCTGGGCTATAAAGTAGTACCTAGTTATCAAAATGATAGCACTTCCTACATATAGTAATGTCAAGGTGCCTGGCAAAGCTAGCAAGTCTTTTGGCTTTTCCTGGTTAGGGGTCGCCACAGCGGAACTCCAGTCCGCTAATGACTGGCAGTGGATTTTTATGGTGACGAGTTGCCAGCCCGATGCCCAACCTTCAAAGGCGGCACACCCATTCACACACGCATCTACCTGCATGCCTTTAAATGTCATTCGACCGCGGGGAAGACATACAGACTCCACACAGAAGGTGCTCCAGACGAGAAATCGCCACTCATTTTTATTTACTTTTTACCTACTCATAAAATGTAAAACAAGTTAATGAAATAGTGTTGCTGAATATCCTTAATCTGCTCACTGACATATGAAACATTTTCAGAAATAATCCATGCACACTGTTTAAAAAAAAGGAGGTAGATGTTTTAAAAGTCTAATCACATACTAAGGCAGGTAACTACAAAAGAGTAAGAGTGCATATCAGAATGTGTCCAAAAGATATTGCTTTAGAAACTAAAAAAGAAAAAGAAAAAAAAAAATGAAACAATTAACTGAAAAATGTTCATTGTTAAATGTTTTTGTTACTTTTGTCTAGTGAAAACTATGCTGTGGTATAGGTGTTTCTCTAGAAAGGAAGCCGTGTTGTGGCATTAGAACTTACATTCCCAAACTATTTACCAAAGTGCAGTCCATATTAATGGAGTAAAAATATGCTGCCAAATGTAATGCTACAGAAAAGACATTCTTCTTAATCAAGAGAACTATACTATACACATAGTTAGCTAAAACTGAAAATAGCTACTCTATTATTGCCATCAAGGAATTAAATACCATAACTGTTACCAAGAAAAAAAATATCAATAAAGCAAAATGGACCTTACTTTAACTGTCAATGTGCTTTAGTAAAACAGTAGCTCATAATACTTACCTCCATTTTCTGTATCAGATGGCGGACTTCCCTGTATTTTATACAGCTGCTTCAGCCTCACTGCTCCATTGCTGATGCCTGTAAAGTGACTTCCTTTTCCATATCCGTTCTGCACATGTGCGTTTAAGTTAGTGTGACTTTTCTGTGGAGACGGAGGAGGGCTACTAAGCTTATTACTGTTAGTATTATTATTATGTCCATTCTGTCTGTCATTCAGTCTTTTTCTTAACTGTTCATGCATTTTAGTATTCCGTTCATCTCTTTGTATAAAATTTATCCTTCCATACAAGCGGGATTCTACAGGAAACACAAGAGTATAATTTGTTAGGTGCACAGCTTTATGTAGCACCTCATACACATTCTAATGTTTTTTTTCCCTCTCACAGACAGCTACTTCTTGCAAAAATTATTTACATGTCATCTCCACACATTATGATATGAAAATGAAGGGCTGTGACAGCTTTACTTGAAAATCAACTGTAAGTGTGCATTTATTGTACTCTTTTCCAGTTAAATCAATCTTTTCTGTAGACAAGTATCTGAAAATAGGACAAAAAACACTACAAACTGAAACAAAATAATTTCCAGAAATACGCATCATCAAATGCACTCAAGCCAAAAGGCACCAGCACTATGTTCCAACAAAAAGAGCCTAGAGACCACCACACAGCTATATTTTCTGTAAGGCATAAGCCTGATTTCACCCCATGTGAAGACAAACATGCCCACCTAACTGATTTAACCAACTTTAGTGCCTTCATTTCTATGAGAAGTGATTATGCTTAGTTTTTTTTTTTTTTGCAGAACATTAGTAGCTTCCAATCTACAAGACAGATATTTCTCAGTTAGAAACAATGTTTTCTACTTCAAAGATGGTCCAAGAAAGTTTCTGGAACTTGATCTGAGGAACTACATTGAAACAAACTATTCTGTACTCAGTACTCACCATATGAACTTTTCCAGTAGGGAAGAAAAAGCTTCATCTTAAGGTTAGATATGGAGAGGTGAGAGCTGATAAGCTACTAATCTAATGGCTACATTCTATTTTATTGTGTCAAAAGACAAAAAGGCAAAACAGGGCACAGGACACAAACTGGAAAAAAATGACTCATGGAGTGCAGGCATTTTTTTAGCATAAATACTTTGGCTAAAACTGTTAGTGAAAGAAACGAAAACACATCCTAACCCTTCAAGCCTTTTTAAAATATTCATATGATGAACTTCTTTTATAAAGAAGTATTTTTCACAAACAACTTGCTGAAACTTTTTACTTTAGCAGTACATTCTGACAACTAACTATTTAAACAACTCAAAAACCTGAGTACCTTGTTCTGCATAGATATGTGGTGGAAGTGCATGCTGGTGAATGAACTGGGTTGGCAGGTCCCCTGGCACAGTGGAATACATAGGATGAGGCTGGTGAGGCAATAAAGGGTGCTGATGCAAGTAGTGTGGCACATGTGCTAGGTGAGGATGCAGAGAAGGGAGGAAGTCCGCAGAATGAGGTAGTACCATGACTTTTCGCATTCCATTTTCTTCCACTACCTAGAAAATGAGTTACAAGCTATAAGTAAAGTCTAAATACATAAAAGCATTACTGACATTAATCTAAATACTACTGTAACAACTCACATGCAATACATTAAAACAAATTCAGTTAAAGACTATGTGCTTAAAAATGAAGAAGGTTTGTATCCAACGGTTAGTATAATTACACCTGTAGATCTAATTCAATACTCAGATATAATATGGGTGTGTAGCACAGAGAATTGAGTGCTATGACAGCTGGCACAGGTGTATTCTCATGTTACCTTGGGTTTGAATCCCTCTGTCGCCACCTCAGGTCAATAAAACAGTGTTCCAGTAACATCCATGAAAAGAGGAGCTTTGCTTGTTGGGTTTACCTTGTTAAACTGCAGGCATCCATGCCAATATCTCTAAAGAACAGTTTTATCAAGTTTGCGATTGGCTACAAATTAGGCACGGTTATTCACTGACACGAAACTACACCGGTTTGCTGTAGACTACAAACTGGGTGCTGTAATCTACTGATACTAAACTATAAAAGTTTGCTGATGAGTACAGTTTGGGTGCTCTTATCCACTAGGCTACTGCAACAAGGGCTGGGATATGCACAAACCTGGTGTACTGAACATGGTTTCAAGCGAACTCCAAAAAATGCAGCATAGCATTCGGCAAAACAAAGCTGTTCCCACGGCACACCTCATCAAACAGATATGGTCATAAGAGACTCGTGAATGTATGTGGACAACTCTCTCTCTCTCATTTTGATTATCATGTCTTCACCATAGTCAGGAAATCCAGTATGGTACAGTTAACTTCCAAGGGAATAGCTTCAAGATCCAAAAAATGTCACCTTACCACTGTACTTTTCCCTTACCGGATCCATCAGTCAATACAGTACTCCCTTTGGTATGTACAAATCCAATTATATCACTCACTTGGAAAGGCCCCAAAATGCTTTTTACAAAAAAATAAATAAATAAAAATAAAGGCCTTAAATCCTTCAGCTATTGGACCAGATTAGCACAATTCTTCTCCACAGTAACATACCGGCTGCTCTGAGATGACCCGTGTCTCACTTTTCGAGGCATGAAAAATCCAGTGCTGTTCAATTACTTACTTCTTCACAAAGCCAGTGGCTCTACAAACACCCACACTACAGACCTAATTTTACACCAACAAAACTCACCAGAGGTCAAGGTTATTATCTTAACATATTCACAACCTACAGAATAAGTAACCACTACAGGTCAAACAAAGCACTGCTTTGTCAGCAAACATTTAAGACAAATTTACACCACGGTTATCTTGTATAGCTCTGCTTAACTGGGAGATGAGGACCAGGAAGTATATATAAAGGGAGGGCAGGTCTAGTTAAAGATGCATACTAAATGAATAAATACCCTACAACCTAAACATGCAGTGATGCTACATATAAGAGTCAGTGGGTAACCTTAGCTGCTGTGGTGATGTCTGCATTTAACTACTAGCAATACTTGTGATTCACCAGTATCATCAATCTTAAAAGGTACATGACCACACAGAAATGGGTTTATAAAAAAGCCACTGTAATGGAAAAAAAAAGACCAATTTAAATTCTTAGCTAATGTGTCCACCAACTACAATAAAAACGTACACTTTTACAGTTGTAATAATTGCAGCAGTGCCACTAGATGTCACTCTAGTAATGCCTACCTTCTTTCAGTAAGCAATGAGTTTATTACTCACAGTTGGAAAAAAGAAAGTTGTTTTGCTTTTAATGACATTATCATGCTAAACCCATTGCACATACGGAGCATTACATCAACTTTGAACTAACTGTTGACTTTAGGGTTACCACCTGTCCCACTTTGCGAGGGACAGTCCCTCTTTAGGCAGTTGTGTCTTGCGAAAAAAATCAAAAAATAGCAAATGTCCTGAGATTTCAGGACAAAAATATTTCCTAAGTTTTCTTTAATAGTTGCATAAAACAGTTACTTTATATATGAAACTTCTATATGTTATGTGAAGTAGCATAAGCAATTCAAATGTTACTAGAATAAGCTTTTATTTGTGCAAAAAGTAAAGTTCTGTACTATGCACGGCTGTATTGTCCTGGAAAATCTGACATTTCTACAGAACATGTCCCACTTTGGCATTTGAAAAGGTGGCAACCCTAGCTGACTTACATTTCCAGTACTGACACTGGGCTTCACTGTGGAGGTGGGTACTGTACTCATGAGTTATCTTCCTTCTGATGAGTCATTAAATCAAAGTATCATCTACCAGAACTGGTGGTAGCACTACTGGATGCAAAATATCCCATGGCACTTCTCAAAAACAGTAAGAGTAAATTGTAAAAGCTGACTGGTATCACATTGTTTATGGTTGTGAAAAAATACAAAGATTTTGGTTTGACTTTCAAGAATATTTTAAAAAAACAGTGTGGTCTGATAACTGCAATATTTCGGAATCCTTAACTTCAGTAAATGCACTACATACTCCAGAATGTACAAAACCACAAGACGTCTCTGTTGGCAGCTGCAAGAAAGGTAATCACCTTACACTGGAAGAAAGACTCTTCTCCAACGTTTAAAGAATTTATCAAAACTGCCACTGAAGTGTGTCACAAAGAAATTTTTAACTATTTCACTAAGATCTAAAAACAAAATAACTTTAAACAAATGGTTGATTATAGATCAGTTGTTTAAAAGTTATACTCACTAGTCAAATATCATTAATATTTATAGAGTCATGATACCTGATGCTATTTGTTACTGTTTGACTTTGTAAATATACATACAGAATTTTTTTCACTTCTCTGCAAATATGATTTATTATATATATATATATATATATATATATATATATATATGAAACATTTAATAAACATTTTTGACAAAGAATAGTCTTTGTAGTTTACTCATAAATTACAGTCTAGATATACCTGACACACACACACACACATATATATATATAATCTATATCTATATATATATATATATATATATATACATATACATATATATATATATACACATATATATATATATATATATATATATATATATATATATATATATACACATATATATATATATATATATATATATATATATATATATATATATATATACACACACACACACACACACGCACACACACACACACACACACACAAATATATGACACTTGGTCATATACTCATATCATCAAATTGTAGATGATCAACAAAAAGTGGTCGATCTATTAAAAAAAAAAAAAAGTTATGTACTTAACATAAAGTACAGTTGTGTACACTTACTATAAATGTAGATGCTCGAGTGTATTCATTGTTGCAGTCATCACACTTGGGTTATCTGCCTGCAGGTAGCCCTCAGTTGGCCCGAGTACCAGACTTAGTATTTCTGCGTCGGTTGCTGTCACTCCAGTACTGACATCAGGTCGTCAGGGGTATAAAAACAGGCAGCCGACACCATTACATCAGTTTTTCTTGCCCCACATGTCAGGAGCTCCCCAAATAGGGAGCTAAGTCATGGTGGGAAAAACACCACCAGTAAAAGGTAAATACCAATACCAATACCCCTGAAAGGGGTGAGTAATAGGCATAGAGAGGAGAGAGAGAAACAAGGGAGCAGACAGGAGGGAAACCAGGACTGCATCAGTGAATACACTCGAACATCTACATTTATGTGTGCACAACTGTACTATGTTCTTCGTGTTTCACTGTTGCAGTCATCAAACTTGGGTAGATTCCCAAAGCTGAAGAAGGGTGGAGGCAGTCAAGAAGAGTTGGGGCTGGCTAGTATGCCTTGCAGGACTGCTGTAGCAAAACCCGCCCAGGATTTGGAAAAGATAGGCAGGTGGTAATG
Organism: Protopterus annectens; assembly: GCF_019279795.1. Taxonomy (NCBI): domain Eukaryota; kingdom Metazoa; phylum Chordata; order Ceratodontiformes; family Protopteridae; genus Protopterus; species Protopterus annectens. The sequence goes on along the minus strand of NC_056749.1, from coordinate 610,536,629 downwards.
CTTGGTGAAAGTGTGTACAGAACTCCAGATAGCAGTTTCCAGGATGCCCCTGGTAGGGACTCCCCTGAGGAATGCTGTAGAGGTAGAAGTTGCCCTAGTGGAATGTGTTCTGACCCCCTGCGGGGCTGGTTTCCCATGGTGCTTGTAGCAGGAAATGGATGCAGTGTGCTATCCATTTGGAAATTGTTTGTTTAGAAATGGCCTTTCCCTATGCCCCTGGTGCAAAGCTGACTAGTAACTGGTCAGATTTCCTGAAGGGCTTAGTCCTATCAAGGTAGAATCTGAGCTGTCTGTGCATGTCCAAGGAGTTCAGGATCCTTTCCCCTTTATTTTGAGGATTACGGAAGAAGGTTGCCAAATGGATAGGTTGGTTGAGAGCCACACTGGATACCACTTTAGGCATAAAGGAAGGGTTAGTCCTGAGGGAAATCCTGTCAGCATGGAAAATAATGAAGGGTTCCACAGCCATGAGTGCTTGTAGCTCAGACACTCTTCTAACTGAAGTGATGGCCAGAAACAAGGCTGTTTTCCAAGAGAGGAATTTTAACTCTGCTGATGCTGCAGGCTCAAAGGGGGAAGTGTGAGTTTTTCCAGTACAAAGTTAAGGTCCCAAGCAGGGGTGGCTGCCCTCCTTGGCAGCCTTAAGTTGTTTGCCCCTCTCAGGAACTGTTTGATAAGAGGGTGAGAGAAGAGAGGTGGCTCAGTGTTGTAATGAGCTGAAATGGCAGAGGCATGGATCTTAATGGAGGAGAAGGATAGGCCTCTGTGGAGTAGATCTGCTAAGTAATTCAGGATTAGAGACAGGGAGGGCAGGTTTGTGGGCTCTCCTTTAGATTGAATCCAGAAGCAGTACCTTTTCCACTTATCAGCATAGGATTTCCTTGTGCTGGGTCTTCTGGCTTCAAGAATGACATACAGCACCTGCTTGCTTAGGCTGGTTACTGGGGGGGGGGATTCCCAGAATAAACTAGGCTGCAATATTGAGGGTTTGCAGTTGCAGATGTAAGATCTGTCCCCCCTGCTGAGAGAGCAAGGTTGGGTTCTGGTGTAGGTGCCAGGGTGGCACCGGTGACAGGCTGCGCAGGAGCAGGTACCAGTGCTGGCATGGCTAGTCCAGGGCAATCAGAATTGTCCTTGGTCTGTCCTGTCTTATCTTGAGCAATACTCTTGAGAGAAGGGGAAGAGGGGGAAAGGCATGTATTGAGAGATTTACCCACTGGAAGGATAGGGCATCCATTTTCCTGACCCTGCTGTGAGGAGTCCTGGCGCAGAATTTGCTGAGCTGGTGATTGTAGAGGGAGGCAAATAGGTCCACCTCTGGGGTCCCCCATTTCTGAACCAGAATGTTGAAAGTGCTGAGCTCTAATTGCCACTCATGTGGGTTTAGGATATTTCTGCTTAAGTCATCTGACAGTGAATTTTGTTTGCTTGGCAGGAATTGAGCTTGAAGATGGACCTGCATGTCCAAGGCTGTGTTCCACAGGGCCATGGCTAGTCTGCAGTGTGGGTAAGAGTGTGTTCCCCCCTGCTTGTTGATGTACCACATAACTGTGGTGTTGTCTGTTTTTATTAGCAGGTGTCCTGGTGAAAGTAGGGATCTGAAAGCTGTCAGAGCATGCTGCACAGCTAGCATCTCTTTTTGGTTGATGTGCAGATGAATTTGACTTGGGATCCAGCGGCTCTGAATGCACTTGCCGTCCATGTGTGCCCCCCAGGCACAGTCTGATGCATCTGTGGTTAGGGTCTGGGCAGTGAGGGGTTGAGTAAAGGGCAGTCCTTTGTTGTGGTTTCATGCTGCTGCCCACCAAAGAAACACTGTCCTTCGACAGGGTATGATAGGAATGATGGTTTCCAGGTCCTGAGAATGTTGGTACCAAAGACTTTTTAAGTACCACTGAAGTTTCCTCATATGCAGTCTGGCATATGGAATTAGCAGGATGCATGAGGCCATGAACCCTAGGGCCTGCAGGATTTTCCTTGCGGATAGCTGGGTTCTGGTGGCCATTTGAGTAAAATAGTCTGTCAGATTGGCTTGTTTTTCTGGAGTGAGGAATGCCATCTCGGATGCCATGTCCAAGCTTGCTCCCAGGAATACAATCTTTTGACTGGGGACTAGTTTTGATTTCTTTTCGTTGATGGTGTACCCCAGGGAGGTTAGAAGGTTTTTTACAAATGTCAGGTGCTGCAACAGCAGTTCCTGACTGTCTGCCTGAATCAGGCAGTCATCCAAGTACGGGCAGATTTGGATATTTCTCTGTCTGCAGTAAGCAATGCCTGGAGCTAGGCATTTTATGAATACTCTGGGAGCAGTGGATAAGCCAAAGGGAAGTGCATAGAATTGATAATGGATAGATTCTGCCCAGAAGCGTAGATATTTCCTGCATGAGTCCCTTATAGAGATATGCAAATAGGCTTCTTTTAAGTCTAGGGTGACTAACCAGGCATCCTTCGCTAGCATAGGTAGAAGCTGCTGGAGGGTGAGCATTCTGAATTTTGATACTACCAGGAAGGTGTTGAGAATTGACAGATCTAGGATTGGGTGCCAAGTGCCCTCTTTTCTGGTTATCAGGAAGAGTCTGGAATAGAATCCTTGGCCTGTCTGTTCCACAGGAACAGGCTGAATTGCCTTTATAGAGAGCAGGGATTGAATTTGATTTTGTGCCTCTGCCCACTGGTTTGGAGGAAGGTCTGGGAACCCGTTTGGGGTTGGCAGTGAGTGGAAGTAAAATTTATACCCCTGGGATACAATATTGAGGACCCATTGGTCTTTGGTGATGGAAATCCATTTTTTTGCATAAAGGCCAAGTTTTCCTCGTAGGGGCACAAGTAGTTGGGCAGAGGTGGGGAGTGGAGTTGAGAAGTCATTGGGAATTCTTTCCATAAGGGGGTGGCTTAGCACTCCCTGCTTTGGAGGTGGAGACACTCCATTGCTTAGATCTCTGCATACCCTGAGACTGTAGTCTGGGTGGTCTGTTACCCCTGGGTCTGGTTTGAAATGGCCTTGAGGGGGCTGGAAAGGACCAATGTTTCAAGGGGCAATGCCTTCTGAATCTAGGAGGCTGTACTTGCAAGAATTCTTTAACTGTCTGCATAGATTTAGCTTTTTCTTCCATCTTTTTAAGAACCTCTTCTGCTTTGATGCCAAACAGATTGTCTTTGTGCAAAGGAGCGTCTAATAACTTTGATTTGACATGGTCTAGCAAGGTCTGTTCCTTAAGCCAAGCATGCCTTCTCAGTACAGAACCAGTGACTGCTGCCCTGCAAGATGCTTCTAGGGCATCAAAACCACATTGCAATGTATGCTTGATGACTTGGCTTGCAGAATGCATAAGCTCTTGCAATTCTTTGTTTTCTGCACAATCTGTAAAGGTTGCTATATTTTGTTTAGTAAGTTCCATAATATGTTGTTGGTACTTCAGCATGTGAAACTGACAATTCAGAGCCCGAATAGCGAGAGTTGCAGAGGTATATAATTTCTTACCCCATCTGTCCAAAGCTCTGGAACCCCTGTCCGAAGGGGAGGGATTCTTAGCTGTAGTAGCTGTGATACCTTTAGGCCCCTGGGAAATGATCTCTGGATCAGCGGCAGGATTTTTGAAAAATAATTTGTGAGAATCAGCTACTCTGTAGTACCCTTTTGGTTTCCTAGGAGCAGGGGGTAAAGTATCAGGGGTAAGGCTGGATTCCATAAAGACATCATCAGCAACTTCCAGGACTGGGGGTATTGCTAAAGGCCTATGTTGTGACAAATCTAGAAATTCTCGGAGTCTCCTTTTGGACTGAGGATAGTCTTGGCATTCCCAATGGAAATGCTCTCTTAAAGTATGTAAGGTTTCACCAAAAGAAAAATCCTCTGGAAGAGAGGCAGAGGGAAAGGATTCCTCTGCATCAGAATCCTCATAAGCAGATAAGGGCATCTCTTCATAATCAGATACCTCAGAGTCGTCGGAGTCTAGTCTGTTGAAGAAAAGTCAGGGCTCAAACCCGGAACTGCAGGTTCCAATACAGTCTAGTAGGTCTCCCCAGAAAAATGGATGGGGGACAGATGGGAGGGAGGGAAGTTGAGGAAGAATGAAAATGGACAACACAGATGTCTAGTTACGGCAAGTAAATAACTTTTAAATCTGATGTTGTCCTTTTCATTCTTCCTCAAAGTATGGGACAGAGTCCCCAGCTACGTTAATCTTGGGTGGCTCTTATGGAAGGATATTCAGGAGTATTGCCAAACCAAAGACAGCTCTGTTTCTGGAAATAATATCCAATTTGTAATGAGTAACAAAGGTATGAGCATTGGACCATGTGGCTGCAGCACACATATCATTAATAGATGTTCTTGACCAATAAGTAGATGAACCTTTGGAGGTTTAGGTAATGTCATGTCTTTTTGAGAATAAACCCAAGAAACACAGTCTGTTATCCATTTAGCTAAAGCAACTTTAAAGCCTGGGCAACCAAGCCTTTTTGGTGAAAAAGAAACAAAAAGTTGATCTGATTTTTTAAATTTGTTTCATCCTGTGAAGGTAAAAACGCAGTTGTCCATGCACATCAAGGAGATGCAGCATGTATTCTCCTTCATTTGAAAAATTTGCTAATAAATCTGGTAAGTGGATGGATTGGTTAATGTTATTTTCAGAAGCTATTTTATGTAAAAAGGAAGGGTTACAACGTAAGAAAACCCTATCCTTTTGAAAAAAAAAAATGATGTAAGGAGCTTTTGGAAAGAGAGACAGGAGTTTAGATATTCTCTTTGCAGAAGTAATGGCTATTAAGAAAACTGTCTTACATGACAGGAATTTTAATTCAGATTTGGCTGAAGGTTAGAATGTTTTTTTGCGTTAAGACCTTGAAGCACAATTTCAGATCCCATGGTGGTGAAAGATCCTTCATCGGAGGTCTTAGAAGAAAAATACCTTTCAGGAAAGCTTTTCATAATTTAGAGGAAGCCAGGGAAAATGTCTGTTCCCCATATGAATATTAGAAATTACTGCCAAATGAAGTTTAATTGTAGAGAAACTAGCTCTTTCTTCAAAAAGAGTTGTCAAAATCCGGAGAAACTCAGAGTGTGCAGCAGAGAAAGGGTCAATTTCCTTATTTGAAGACCAAAGGGAGAATCTTTTTCCATTTGCTTTTGTATACGTGTTTGGAGGATTCTTTCTGATTGGCAAACATAATGTTACATACGGGGAAAGAAAGCCTGGAGTGTCGAATTATTACTAGAAGTGGAGAAACCATACGATTAGTCTGAAGGCCCGAACATTGGGATGTTGGATCCTTGATGGGTGAGAAAAGAGATTCAGAGTTGTCTCCAGTATCCATGGAGGATAACGATGGTGAGACTGCAGGAAGGCAACCATGCCTGCCAAGGCCAGAAAGGGAAAATGAGAATTACTGAGCTCTTCAGCTGACTTGCTTTTGGAAAAAAATCTGGGAATCAAGGGAACAGGAAGGTAAGCACAAAGGAGACAAGGAGACATGAGGGCCAGACGTGTTCTAGAGCATCTCTGCGTGACTCCCCTTGAGAGGGGATAACAGTAGAGTACTTGCTGCACTTGTTGAAGGGAGTGGCAAACAGGTTACAGCAAGGACGGCCTCAATGTCAGAAGATCATTTTCACCACACACCACTTGTGCGGCATCAGAACGGATTTGCTTACACTGTTTGCTAGCACACTGGTCTTCCCAGAATGTGCATCACAATTGAAAAGTGGTCTGATGAGATAGCCCATTCCCATGCTTTCATGGCCACTCTGCAAAGGGGGTAAGATCAAGTTCCTCCTTGTTTGCTGATCTACCAGACTACAGACATGTTGTCAGTCTGAAATGCAATAGTCCCCAAAGGAATAGCATCTTAAAATGTCTGCAAAACTAATAGGACTGCTCTCATGTCTAGGATGTTGATATGCAATTTTGTCTCTTGGGGGATGACATGCCTTGGACTGTTCTTCCCAAGAAATGCCCTCCCCCATCCCAGATGAGAAACATCCATGGTCACTGTCATAGTTGAGTTTGGTAGAACAAAGGCTCCACAATGATGGTAAGCTAAAGAATACCCTGTAGAAAAAAAGGGTAATCAGAAATACCAACAATTTTAACAAGAATTACTATAACAATAGTGGGGAAAAAGAGTTGGAAAATCCTAATGATCAACTTCTTCTTTCGGCTTTTCCCGGTTAGGGGTCACCACAGCGGATCACCTGTCCGCTCATGATTGGCACTGGAGTTTTACGGTGTTGAGTTGCCAGCCCTGTGCCCAACCTTCCACAGAAGGCACACAGATGCACACACTCACACCTAGGGCCAATTTAGAGTGTCCAATCCACCTACAGCATGTCTTTGGGATGTGGGAGGAAACTGGAGCACCCGGAGGAAAACCCACGCGACCACAGGGAGAACATGCAGACTTCGCACAGAAGGCACCCCAGCCGAGGATCGAACTGGAGAACCTCTTGCTGTGAGATGGCAATGCTAACCGCTGCACCATCGTGGCTGCCCGAAAATCCTAATGATCAACAAGAAACTAAAACTAAAGAGAAATTCAAAGAAAAAAATTAAAGTTAAATAACTCACAAAGTATCTTTACTAAACTCAAGAATGACATCTGCGTCTGTTTGCGATGGCGACAAACGAGATCTGAGGAAATGGAATAGGGCATTATGGGTAGAGGGGGAGCACGAGAGCTGGATCCGAAGTCTGGAATATGCGTCTGAGTTGGAGCCGAACTCATATATTGAGGAAGAATGAAAAGGACAACATCAGATGTATTTCTTTTTTTACAGGAGGCAAGACCCCATGCTAATTATATATACCAATTCTATAATCTCTACAGTGGGAAAAGGCAAACTGCTTGATCACCGCTATTCACAATTTCGCACAGAAATATACCAGCATGTTTGATCAGCTGATTTTCAATCATCTGTGTCATTTGTTTTTCTGTGTTATGATCACACAGTTTGATCACCTAAACCAGCCATAGATACATACATGCATATATATAATCTACATATACAATTGTATATGTACATGCATTATGTTAATCTAAGAATGTTTTTCATTCTTCCCTTCATCTTCCACACAAATGACTTTTCAACAAGGTCTGTATATCCCATTTTTGTTAACAGTAATTCTTGACATCTCATTTTCCAAACAAACTTAGCACATGAAAAATTATTCTAACTACATTTTCTACTATTTCTTTTTCCTTACAATTGATAACCATATACAATATCATATCTGTGTTTAGTCTTTCTACATAATCTTCTGCACATTCTTTACCCACTTCTGTATTTCCTTTACAACATTACAATAAAACAGACTTCAGTGTTTCTTCTACTTTACATACATTACACATTGTATTAGAATTGTATATTTCATTTAATCTTTAACAGGTAATTTATCCAAACATTCTCCACAAAGGACTTGCAATTCCATCATCAAATCTCTTATTTTTCTATTTCTAATATTCTTTTGAACATTACTTGGCTTATTCTCCCAGGAATCTTATTGTATAGGATGCCAGCAATCATGTTAAATTGCCATATTTATTGCATTTCATTTTACTTTCTACCCTTAACCTCAGCTGTATCACTTTCGTTTGATACTCATCATTTTATAGTATTTCTATTCCCTTTTGCAGTCTTATACTTTGTCAAAATTGGACTTACTTGCACTTTAAAAGTTACAATTACACAAACTACATCACCTTTAACTATTTAATATAAACATAATATAAATGCAATGATGCTAAACATACTACTGTGTTAAGTAAACCCAGGCCCTTTAGACTGCTCATTATAACATGACACTTTTTTACTGGGGTTCAACCCACACAGTTATGAATACCATCTCCAATATACTTTTTCCTTACTCACAGAATATCAGACATACATATCCAAATTTTCTTAGCAGTAGTGAGTTTGAATGTTCTACGTATAGGTAATATTTTTCTTAGCTATTTCAATACCATCACTACTTACCCAGTAAACATTTCCAAAACCAGTATCACTCCATCTCCCTTAAGTTATATTCTTTCACTCTTTACTTTCATTCACAAACATTTTCACTTTTTCTGTGCAGTTATGACCTACTTGCTTCAACTGCAACTCTACTTCTTTTACTATATTTATTATCCAAGTTTTACTCTTTATAAACAAAGTCATCCACATAGATCACAATTGCTACTATAATCCTGGTAAATATGCCCAGTCCACACTCCTGCTCCACATGCTTATTTTTTTTATAATTTTCTACAACATTCATTATTAAGGTAAAGAGAACTGTACAATCTGACATCTTTTTCACCCCTTTCTCAACAAATGTGTTCATTTATCCAACCATTTACTGTAACTCTGACTAAGCTTTTAATGTATACTGACTGTAAAAATGAATTACTTTTCATCCAATTACATAGGCAGGTAATACCTCCCACATTTGCTTATTACTAACACCACAAAAAGTACAGTTTTGTACCTACCATAAATGTAGATGTCCGAGAGGAATGCATCTGCAGTCTTAACAAATGGGTTGTCCTGTCGTCAGGCAGCCCTTCGGTCGGCCGGATTCCAAAGTCTGGGTCTGGCTTCGGCTGGTGTCGCACTTCACCCGACGTCATTGCGGCAGTTCTTCGGGTATAAAGGCATCAGCCGACGCCATTTTCCTCAGTGTTTCTTGCCCCAGATGCCAGGTGCCCTCTTAGTTGGCTAAATTTGGATAAATGCCAAAGTTTCCAAATAGTAGAGAGCAAACACACAAAATAAACATGTATGTACATATATACAAACAAATATACCATAATAGATCCCCCCCAAGCTAGCTGAAGATTGGTAAGTACCCTAGGAGTACCTCAGAGGGGAAGGAGGGTGGGTAATCCTGACTGCAGATGCATTCCTCTCGGACATCTACATTTATGGTAGGTACAAAACTGTACTATGTCCTTCAAGGATGCATCTGCAGTCTTAACAAATGGGTAGAATACCATAGCTAAACTAGGGGAGGAGGAAATGAGAATAGATTATGGTGTAGTCAGGATCCCTTGCAAAACAGCAGTGGCAAAACCAGCACGGGATCTAGAATATAGAGATAAGTTATAATGCTTGGCAAATGTATGCACGGAGGTCCAAGTAGCAGCCTCTATAATGTCCTTGGTAGCCACTCCTCGTAAGGAAGCTGTGGTAGTGGCTGTGGCCCTTGTGGAGTGAGGCCTGATGTTCTCTGGAGTTTTCTTTCCATGGTAGGAGTAACAAAATCTAATGCAATTTCCTATCCATTTGGAGATTGTCTGTTTAGAAATTGGTTTTCCTTCTTTTCCTGTTGCATAAGCTACCAGAAGCTGGTCAGTTTTTCTATTGTTCTTTGTCCTGTCCAGGTAGTAGCGTAATTGTCTGTGTACATCCAAGGTATGTAAGAGCTTTTCTCCCTGTTCTGTGGATTGGGGAAGAATGTAGGAAGGTGGATAGCCTGATTTAAAGAGACTCTGGATACCACCTTAGGCATGAATGTAGGATTTGTTCTCAAGGACACTCTATCTTGATGGAAGATCAGGAAGGGTTGTACTGCCATTAATGCCTGTAGTTCAGAGACCCTTCTTGCTGAAGTTATTGCCAGCAGGAAAGCAGTCTTCCAGGATAAGTATTGCAATTCTGCTGTAGCTGCTGGCTCGAAAGGAGGTAGAGTCAGCTTTTCTAGCACAAAGTTCAAGTCCCATGCTGGCAATGGAGGTTTCCTGGGTGGTTTTACATTTTTAATTCCCCTCAGAAACTGTCTGAGCAGAGGATGCGAGAAGACAGGAGGATTCAAGCTGTATTCTGCTGAAATAGCTGATGCATGTATCTTGATGGAGGAATAGGACAGGCCTGTATGGAAGAGCTCCGCCAAGTACTCCAGGATGTTGGCTATGTTCACCAGTGTCACATCCTGCCCCTTTGCAGTACTCCAGATGAGATATCTTTTCCATTTTGCTGCATAATTCTTTCTTGTTGAAGGTCTACGAGCCTCCAGGATTATGTCTTTAACCCTTTGGGATAAATTTGGGTTAATTGCTGTTATGTAATGTTCCAGGCAGTTAGCTGCAGAGTTTTTAGATTTGGATGCAGTATGTTGTAGTTGTTCTGAGTCAGCAGTAATGGGATCAGGGGTAGTTTCCATATTTGTTCCCGGGACATGCTCCTCAGCAGTGGATACCAATGTTGTCTTGGCCAGTCTGGGGCTATCAGGATGATCCTCGGACGTTCCTCTTTGATCTTGAGAAGCACCTTGTGCATCAAAGGAAGTGGTGGGAATGCGTATGCTGTCAGGCTTTTCCAACTGAAGGATAGGGAGTCCACCTTCCAAGCAAGTGGGTGGTAAGTCCTCATGCAGAATTTCTTCAACTGGTGATTGCATGGGGATGCAAACAAGTCTATTTGTGGTAATCCCCATTCTGTTGTGATGGTTTTGAAAATGTCCGGATGCAGCATCCATTCGTGGGCATCTGTTGTAGTTCTGCTTAATATGTCTGCTAGAATGTTTTCCTTCCCTGGTACATAAATTGCCTGTAACTGAATGTTGTAGCTCAGAGCCACATCCCATAGGTCCAGTGCCAGCCGGCATAGGGGGTATGAGTGTGTGCCTCCCTGTTTGTTGATGTACCACATAACTGTGGTGTTGTCTGTCCTTATCATCAACTGACCTTCTTGGAGAAGAGGTCTGAATGCCTGGATTGCCAATTTTACTGCCATCATTTCTTTTAGATTTATGTGCAGATGCAGCTGGTCTTGAGTCCATAGGCCTTGAATGCACTTGTCCATCATGTGTGCCCCCCAACCGAGGTCTGAGGCATCTGTCGTGATAGTCTGTCTTGGTTGACTTTTGCAGAAGGGCAGTCCTGTGTTTGATTGACAGGCCTGGGCCCACCATAAGAACTCCTGTTTCAGGCATGGGATCATTGGAATTTTGGTTTCTAGGCTGTGCTTGTGCTGAGACCACAATTTTTTTAGGTACCACTGTAGCTTTCTCATATGAAGCCTGGCATGAGGGACCAGAATTATGCAGGATGCCATGAAGCCTAAAGCTTGTAGCACTTTTCTTGCAGTTAGATGGCTCTGCTTTGTTAATGCCAAGAAGTAGAGAGGAAGTTGCTCTTTCTTTTCTGCAGTTAGAAATGCCATTTGTTTTGATGTGTCCAGTTCTGCACCCAGAAAGGTTATTATTTGGGATAGAATCAGCCTTGACTTTTTTGTATTGACTGTATATCCCAGGGCTTGTAGCAGGTAGATGACTCTTTGTAAGTCTTCTGTTAATTTGTTTTTGTTGTCCGCTTGTATCAGGCAGTCGTCCAGGTAGGGATAGATTTGAATTCCCTGAAGTCTGCAATAGCGATTACTGATGCCAGGCATTTCGTGAACACTCTGGGCAGTAGATAAGCCAAAGGGCAATGCTGAGAATTGATAATGCTCTGATCCTGCAAGAAATCTGAGGTATCTTCTGCAAATTGGTCTTATGGGGACGTGCAGGTATGCCTCCTTGAGATCTAGAGTTACCAGCCAAAACTCCTTGCCCAGCATGGGAAGAAGCTGCTGTAGGGTCAGCATTTTGAATTTTGGAACAATGAGGAATGTGTTTAAAGCGGACAGGTCTAGAATAGGCCTCCATTTGTTTTCTTTTCTGGGTACCAGGAAGAGCCTGGAGTAAAATCCCTTCCCTTGCTCCATAATTGGTACCTTTTCCACAGCTCGCATTCTTAATAATTGAGATACTTGTTTTAGAGCTTCTGCCCTTTGAGAAGGTGGTAGGTTTGGCATTCCTCTCTTTCCTGGTAGTGTATGGAAATGGAACCTGTAACCTTTGTCTATAGTCTGCAAAATCCATTTTTCCCTTGTAATGCAGTGCCAGTTTTTTGAAAATAATGTTAGTTTTCCGCCTAAGGGTGCTTCTAGTTGTTCCCTGGTAGGCGGTGCCACCGCCAAGTCACTGTGATTGAGTTGTTGTAGTGGTGGTGGCTGCATCCGTGCCTCGTTGATTGTTACCCTGCCACTGGCGACCCCTGTAGGCACCCCTGGATTGGTTTCTGCCTCTAGAGCGCCTATTCCTGCCTCTTTGTGCCTTAGAGGAGTCCGGAAAGGACCAATTCTTGGCGGGCCAATTCCTGCTAAACCTTGGAGGTTGAACTTGTAAGAAATCTTTTACTGTTTGCACAGATTTTGCTTTCTCTTCCATCTTTTTTAGTACCTGCTGTGCGGGGCACCAAATAAATTGACCTTGTCCATAGGTGCATCCAAAAGCTTAGATTTGACATGGTCTGGTAATGCCTGTTCTTTCAACCATGCATGCCTCCTGATAACTGTGCCAGTCATGGCTGATCTAAAGGAAGCCTCCAGTGCATCATAGCCACATTTTAAAGAATGGTTACTAACCTGCTGTACGTTATGTAACATTTCTTGAACATACTTTTTATCCATAGATTCTTCAGAGGACAGTTTTTTAGTCAACTGGTCAAGCATAAACTCTTGATATTGAATCATATGAAATTGGCAGTTCAAAGCTCTAGCTGACAAAGTAGCAGAGGTGTAAACTTTTTTACCCCATCTCTCTAAGGACCTGGATTCCCTTTCAGAGGAGGGTTTTTAGAAGAAGTAGCTGCTACAGCTTTAGGGCCCTGGGAGATTGTCTCTGGATCTGCAAAAGGGGCCTTATATAAGTGGTGATGAGTGTCCGGGACCCTGTAGTACCTATCGGGCTTAGCAGGAGCCGGAGGTAAAGTATCAGGAGTAGTGCAAGCATCATTAAATGCATCATCAACAACAGATAGAACTGGAGGTATAGCTAAAGGCCTATGCTGTGGCAAGTGTAGAAAGGTCCTAAGCCTTTTCTAGAGTCTGAGAAATCTTGGCCCTGCCACTGAAATTGTTCCCTCATAGCATGCAAGGTTTCCCCAAAGGAAAATTCCTCAGGAGGAGAGGCTGAAGGGATGGACTCCTCAGCATCAGAGTCTTCGTAAGGAGAATAAGAAGCCTCAGGAGGGTCTGTATGTTCTGAGTCATCAGAGGAATCATCTGTGGCTACTGGCTCGGGGGCTCTGCTCTAGGCCTCTTTTCTGGAGGAGGGAGAGAGGCCCTGTCTGGATGAGGCTGGGATCCACGAATTAAAGAGATGAGATCCTCTGCCAAAGAAAGCATATGGGAGCTGGTGCTGGGCCTGTGAGAGGGGGGCTTGGCAGGCCCAGGTTTTGAAGTTTTGGCTGCTTTAGCCCTGGCAAAGGCCTTAATAGACATAGCTGGAGGAGGCCTAGCAGCTCCACGTGCAGGGGTAGAAATATCTAGGGGAATGGTGTCTGATAAATCCTGTGAAATCGCAACAGAAGGTTGGATTTCAGAAGCCGTTTCTACCAGGATAGAAGAGGCCTCGGTAGTAGGCAAGTTATCGGCTGATGAAAGAACCGCTTGCTCGGTTTCGGCCGAAACCGAGACACTTGCGGTTTGCTTAACCGCGGTTTCGGCCGAAACCGCGGACCGCGAGTGTCGGTCCTTTTCTTTGCGCTTTTTGGTTATTTGCGTAGTCGGAGGATCCGACGGCATAATGTAGGCAAAAACGGAGCCGAAAATCTGTTCAGCAAAGTCCGAGCGACGTTTAAGCGTCCGCCGGTTAAAAGAAGCACAGGCTAGACAAGCTGCTACGTCATGGTCTGGGCCTAAACAATGTATGCAGTAGGAGTGGAAATCTTTATGAGGTATTTGTTTCCCACAAGATAAACAGTTATTAACTTTCTCTGACATCGGCTGAGGCAAGAAAGAGTCCCCAACGGGGTACTTAGCTTTATAGAAGTCTTCGAAGTAGTATTCGGTAGTAGTAATCTCTGGATCTGACCGACCGGCACTTGCGAACAGCTTCTGCTTCGGGCGCCACGCGGCAAGAAAGACTGGGGAAAATGGCGTCGGCTGATGCCTTTATACCCGAAGAACTGCCGCAATGACGTCGGGTGAAGTGCGACACCAGCCGAAGCCAGACCCAGACTTTGGAATCCGGCCGACCGAAGGGCTGCCTGACGACAGGACAACCCATTTGTTAAGACTGCAGATGCATCCTTGAAGGACATCACTTCAGCAACTTCACACGATGTATCCTTTCCTTATGTACCTACTTACTATACTGTCTATTACTTCCCTCCGTAGTAGTTCTTTTGAAGTTTATTCCCGGAATATTGTAGCTTTCCTTATTCACTTACTCTCCCAAACAATCATTAAATATCTTCTGCAAGAGTTTTATTATTTGACAATCCTAATTATACAATGCAACTGTTCTCCAGTTTCTTATATTGTTAAGTACATAACTTCTTTACTTGATGTTGTCAATCTTCATTTATTCTGTGACCTGTGGGACAGAGTCCCCAGCTACCTAAGAACTTGGGAGGACTCATGGAAGGATATTCTTGAGCACCACAGAACCAAACAATGCTCTTCCCCTAGAGACCATATCTAATTTGTAATGATTAATAAAGGTATGAGGGGTAGCCCATGCTGCCACTGCACAAATCTCGTCCACGGAAGCATGAGACTGGAACAGTACTGAAGTAGCAACTGCTCTAGTACAGTGTGCCTTAACAGGCTCAGGTAATACAATCTTTTAGCCCTCTAGATAAGGTGACTTTGGTAACTACTTTTCCCATTTTAGTACTGCAAAGGAAACAAACAGCTGATCGGACTTCCTTATGTCTTTTGTTCTATGAAGATAGAATCTTAGTTGTCTATGAATGTCTAGTAAACATAAATAGCATTCTCCTTAAAATACTGGTAGACTAATTGATATTCTTTTTTGATACCACCTTTGGCAAAATGGAAGGGTTAGTCCTCAAAGAAACCCTATATTCATGAAATATCAAATAAGGTGGTTTACAAGATAAAGCCTGAATTTCAGAAATCCATCTGGCAGAAGTTATAGCTACCAGAAGTAGTTTTCCAAGATGAGAATTTAAGTCACAGTCGGCACCAGGCTCAGAAGGGGAATGAACTGCTGTTTGTAATACTAAGTTTAAGTCCCAAGGTGTACATGGTTCCTTTTATGGTGGTTTTAACATTAGGTCCTTTTAAAAATGCCTTGCAAAGGCTATGAGAAATTAAAGAACATTCTTTAAACCTATTATGAACATTTTGAGACAGCTGCTAGCTGAACCCTAATGGTGGAGGAAGAGGCTCCTTCTTCAAACAGCAGAGCTAAGAATTCTAAGACTACAGAGAGAAGTGGGGAAAAGATTAATGTTACTTTCACAAGCCCAGAAGGAAAACCTCTTCCATTTACTACTGTAGAGTTTTCTGGTGGAAGGCTTATGAGAGGCCAGAATTCTACAAACTGGGTAAGATAGTCTACTATGCCTGGCAATCAATGGAACTGGAGAAGCCAAGCCGTGAGCTTGAGGTTTTAAGGGTAAGGATGAACTAATCCCTCTGGATGGGATAAGAGGCCCAGATCTGGGTCCAGAGTCCACCGTCATTGAGTCAGATAAGGCCAGAGGAAGGGGAACCAAATCTGTTGAGGCCAGAAGGGAGCAATGAGGATTACTTTGCTCTTCAACCTGATCGCTTTCTTCAGAAATTGAGGAATTAATAGAAAGGGGGAAAGTTGTACAGGAGTCCAGAGGGCCAACAGTACAGAACAGCACCTCTTTGAGAATCCCCCTGAGGGGGGATGATGGCAAAGTAGCTGCTGCACTTGGTGTTCAGGGGCAATGCAAAAAGATTGCAGTAAGGCTGGCCCCAGCGACCTTTTTCGCCACTCTGGGATTGAGAGATCACTCGTGAGGTAGAAGAATGCATCCGCTGAGTTTGTTTGTTATCACACTGGATCTCCCCGGGATATGCACTGCTAATAGAAAGCAGTTGAAGAGATCGCCCACTGCCAGTCTGCCAGACTCTTGAGTTCTTCTCAACAAACGGGGTACAGTTTGGTTCCTCCCTGTTTGTTACATACCAACCTAGTGACATGTCAGTTTGAATAGCAATCACTCCTACAGGGAGAAATGTTTGAAAGGCCTGCAATGCTAAAAGCACTGCCCTCAGCTCTACAGCACGGATATGCAAGCTGGCCTTCAAGGGGGACCAAGTGCCTTGGACCATCTAGCCCAGAAAATGCCCCCCACCCCATCTGGGAGCATCCGTGGTCACTACGGCTTGGGGCTGACACTGTACAAAGGGGCGGCCCAGGAGAATTTCCTTTGACTGAATTCACCAAGTTAGGTCTTCCTTGCAATGGTTGGTAATTAAAATCTGGTGTAATACTGGTTGATATCAAATGGACCACTGGGGTGCTAGAAGCCACTGCAATATTCTCATGTGATATCTTGCCAGGGGGACAAATGTGATGGTCGCCACCATTGAACCTAGAGCTTGTAAGGCGAGTCATGCAGGCACAGTTCTGCTTCTGATAATTTTCTCCACTTGATTTTTGAAATTATGCAATCTCAGATAAGGTAAAGAGCCTATGCAAATATTGGTGTTTAGTACTGCTCCTATAAATTCTATATTCTGAGTTAGATGTGATTTCTTGTAATTTACCGTGATCTCCAGGTTGGCACAGGTATGGAGAATGCAGTCTCTTGCTTGTTCTAAAGATGCCTGGTGGGAACGGTAATAGGACACTCGTCTAAATACAGAAACACCTGGAATCCCTGCAGTCTCAAGTGAGCTGCTACTACCGCCATGCACTTGGTGAACATCCTGGGGGCTGGAGTGAGACCAAAGAGCAGGGCTCTGAACTGGTAATGACTGGCTCCCAGCAGAAAGCGGATGAATCTCTGGGAATGTTTGTCCATTTTGATGTGGTAATACATGTCCTGGAGATCTATGGAGCACATCCAGCTGTCTTTCCCTAGAAATGGGAGGACAGGCTGAACCATGACCATCCAGAATTTTGTTTATCTGATTTGTTCAAAACACTTAGATCCAAAATTGGTCTCCAGTCTCCTGTCTTTGGCACTAAAAAGAATCTTGAGTAAATTCCGGACTCTATCTGGTCTGGTGGAGCTTCCTGGATGACTCCTTTTTGTAGCAGTTTTTGAATTTCTAGTACTGCTGTTTCCTGCTGACTGGGTGGAACATCAAGGATTTTCTTGCAACTTTGGAGAGGTAAAAGGAAGGGTATGGAGTAGCCTTTGGTTATAATCCTCTGCACTCACACATCGAGAGTAATCTGAAGCCAGGCATGTTAGTGCAGGTATGTCCCCCCTAACTGCCTCCAGAGGAAGGCAATTGGGCATCCTTTCGGGAGCGCTGGTAGGGCTTTGTCAGGAAAGGTATCTCTGGAGTTCTGATTCTGTGGGCCACCTCTGCCACATGGATAGCGTCTTCCATTAAAGCTCCCCCTCTGCCCCTGGGGGAGCCACAACCACATGTGTGTAGCAAAAGCCCTTGGAACTTTCTGAACCACATTTTCCTGCTCCTCTGGTTCCTCAAAAAAGACTATTGAGGAATAGAAAAATGTACACCCACTGCAGAAAGGGTGTTTTCATCCCCTTCACACCTGGACAACGCTTCTTGGACTTTAGGGCCAAAAAAGGATAATCCATCAAAGGGGGCATTGATGAATGAAGACTTGAATGGCTCCTCAAACTCGCACAAGCACATCCAGGTGTGTCTCCTTAGGACAACATCAGCTCCAGCTGCTCTAATCATCACCTCAGGTGCATGTGCTATGAACCTCATCAATGAGTTGGAAATGGATTCTAGGGTGGGCAACTGAGAAGCAACCTTGTCTTGGACTTCATCAGCTACGGCTCCTGCCAAGGTATCTGAAAACTCCTTAATCAGATCACTCTGGAGTCTGTTGAAGTGTGCCATAAAATTCAAAGACCGCAAAGCAAAAGTCGATGAAGCATACACCCACTTTCCAAACCTATCCATTGCCCACTCTCTATTGGGAGGATGGATAGTGGAAATTTCCTCTGCCAGCTCTTTTTTTGTTGTTGCCTCTACCACCATGGCATCTACCAGTAATCCCTATGCCCAAAAACGATGATTCTTTGGTGCACTTAATATTCTGACTGACCTCTTGGGGATAGGTTGTATGGTGTCAGAAGTCTTCCATACCCACTGCGAGATCAACCTAATGAGGTCGTCAGCAGGTGGAGTAACCCAAAAGGTAGACAGTCGAGTGCCAAAGGACTGCAGGTAAACTGATTCCTTTGAAGAGAGCTTTTGGCACATCCAGCCACACCGCTGTTTAAGGATTTCAAGAATGTCTCCAAAGGAGACATCTTCCAGGGCCGACCATGGGGAACCCTCCCCTTCATCAAAAACAGTGTCCTCTGTGATGGATTTCTCCAGAGAGGCTGTTTCCTCTTACACTTCCTCTTCTTATGAACCTCCTCAGTGGGATGATCTGGGGAGGTATCAAAACAGGACAATACCGGAACAGGTGTTTCCTGAAGTTTCAGTGCTCACTGTCCACGTTTTGAGACTGGGGGAAGCTCTGGATGAGAGGAAGGATCTGGAAACTGCTCCAGAGGGGAAGGAGCTGACTGGATGCCCACAGTGGACAGGATCCACTCCATGGCCTGGAAGGCAGGCCCCCCCAAAGAGGGAAGGGAGCCCAGAACAGAGAAACACTACCTCGAAACTGTGGCCACTCCCCACTCTGAAGCCACTCCAAAAGCTGAAGCTTGGATAGAGCTAAAGTGTGCTGAAGCCACGAGGGGCAGAGATTGCTATGCAAACACCAGAGTCAAGTCCCGCCCCTTGGAAATTACAGCACAGCCACGACCCTGAGAGATTTCCGGATCCAACAGAACTGAAAAACTCAGGGTAAAAACTTGTACTGGAGATGTAGATCTCGTTGGAACCAAAACAGTCAGCTCCTGGAAGCTCTGAGCTGGAATCTCCAAGGCCTCAGAGAGGTTAGAGAAGAAACAGTTAGAGGGGTCACAGAAGAAGGGGTTCCAGCACCCAAAGGGGCTGGAACCGAGGACACACCTGCCAGCCCCCTGGCAGCGAGAAGCTGATCCACAAACCTTAACACATCCACTTCTGTTAGGTTCTTGTTGGAATAAATTGACTGGGTACAGGGGGATTTCGGCCTCTTCAAAAAAGGGCTGGGTAATTGACCAGTAAAGGGATCTACAGACGGTGAGTACCTGGTCCTAGTTCTATCCAAGAATGAAAATTCAGTATACTCAGCAGGAACCAAAGATATTGGTGCGAAATGGAAGACAGTATCGAGGATGACAAGGAGACAAAAAATATTAAAGTAGAGAAATGGGTAGGAAAAAACAAAACCTATACATAAAGAGGAAAAATAACATTATAATCATTAAAAAAATTATTCAAAAATTTGAAAAAAGGAAACTTAGCTCGAGAGCAAGTTGGTAGCATGTCTGTTACAGGAAGAGGCAAATGAGATCTGAGGTAACTGGAAGAGGAGCAGTCTGGGTAGGACTTACAATTAAGAGTTTTTGGTCCTCACAGGCTGTAGTAATGGCCAAGTCTGTTCCGATGTTCAGAACCGAACCCACAGGTCAAGGAATAAATGAAGACTGACATCAGATCATACAACAAAGCTCATGCTCAAATGTGAAAAATGAACAGAATGAGGTAACCTACAGGAATGCTATACACAGTAGTGGTTAACATTCAGTGAAAGTACAAAACCAAGCACCTGAGATTGAAGAATCCTCCCTCTTACAAATGGTTACATTGAGAGAGAAAGGTACCCGAAACAAGCAACTAAAATGCAAATGCTGTTTGTGTGGGGAGTCATTAGGATGCCAAAGTAGAGCAGACCTCATCTGGAACAGTGCGTTCTACTCTGGAAACTGCATTTAAACACTGACAGACACAGGTAAGGCTGCTCAAACAGCAACTGTATGAGAAAAACCTTGTATGATGTTGTGCTAACAGAGATGGTTTTATCTGGCAATGTAATTAAAACTGTTTCGGCAGTCAGTGAACTGCTGGTTTCACTTAAGTCTGGATTTAAGCCCAAGACATTTACTTAGTTACTTAATTGTCTGGTACAGACTGTGATGTCATGACCCAAAAACATATTAAAAGGGAAGGACGAATTGACTCTGTATTGACAATGTGAAGGAGATGTCAGGAACAGGAAGCTTTAAAGTACTGCAAGGACAAGCATGAGAGGAATCTCTTAACATTTAGGAACATGGAGCCAAATAGAAGAGTTTAGGATAAGGTCAAACACAGCCAGCATTTCTTCACAAAAAGGTGATAAATAAGTGGATGAGATTCTCAAAAGTTCAGTAGTGTTTGTGTGGGTAAGGCAACAATAAGCATCTCAGAACACAAAGATTATTTTATTTTGCTCAATAATGTAACTACATAAATGGACAAAACCTGGATCACAAAAGCAAGGCAAAAGCAATATGCGCTTAAAATTAAGAGAAGCCAAGCTAGAGTTTTCACTGTGAGATTTCTTAAACCTCTTGTATTAGAGTCACATGGGATATATGCAATTGACCCCTTAAGGGCATCAGGTGTTTCAGCTATATGGCAGTTCTGAAAGCCCACGATGACTTTTTTTTTCTTTTCAAGTCTGTAATGGACAAATTAAGGCCAATTAAGCCAAACTCGACTAGCTGTGGACATACATGTTTCAGCCTTCTTATGGCATCATCAGCACAGCATAAGTAGACTGTTTGGCTAACCTTTAGAAACACAGGGTTGTCATACCCATCTGATGTCCTTAACCATTACGGTATATGCAAAATATCCTGACTAACAAACTAAAACAATGAGTACAAAAGGTCACATAGACATTGGTTTGTCTGTGTGACCTTTTTACTCATTGTTTTGATTAAGATAAGCCAATCAATCAGCATGCTTCTAGAAAATAAATGGGAGAAACTACAGCACCCAAAGAAATCCTGCACAGACAAGGGAAAATGTGGCAAACTGTAAAACAGACAGCATTAAATGACCACGGCTGAGTCCTGCAAGTATAAACCAGTGAAGTTAATTACTGTACTGCCTAAAATATGCTATAAACCCTTCAGCAGAAGGGAGGCAGAGATAAATAAAGGAAGATATACAGAGCCAGCAGCACCTGGGAAATGAACACAGTTGTTGTGCCTTACCTAAAGATACCATACTACAAGTTAAAATGGATTTAGCAGCTAATACTATAAAGGAGCACCAATGCTGACAAAAAGAATGACACTGTAAGCTACAATGTCCAGACTTTTCATTGTTTTCACTGATTTACAATGTCCAGACTTTTCATTGTTTTCACTGATTTACAATGTCCAGACTTTTCATTGTTTTCACTGATTTACAATGTCCAGACTTTTCATTGTTTTCACTGATTTTTTTTCTTGGAGTGCTAATCTCTCATTTCCACAAGGTCAATTAATGTTTCTGAAGGAGTCCAAATGTAATTAATGTGGACAGAAGTGCTCAACTTTTTTTGTTTGTTAAAATAATTCAAGCTATTGTGCTTAGTTGTTTCCTTTGGCTGAACACTGTTTGCATGTTTTTTGGTTCTTCCCTGTTAATATGTGCATCCACCTTTTAGCTTAATTGATGTTTCAGTAGCCGAAACTTACAACACCCCAGTCCTTGCTTCAAAGCTCCTAACCCCCTTGTGTAGTGCCATTGACTTATGACATATATTACTTCTTTGCTCATCTGGTCTCATTAATTTCTTATATATTCAATCCACTATAAGTGTGTATTACCAGGAACTAAATATAAAATTATAAAGAACCTATAAACTGTGGGACACTTGGCTATCACAATTTTTCAACACATCTTAGCTGTAGGATAAAGATTTACAGTAACATTCAGCTTACTGTAAATGTCCCCAGTCGTCCACCGGTAATATCTAGCATCTACCCCTCTGTTATTTTACCTTAAGCTGCAACAATATAAATATTGCCTACACCAGTGGAAGTAAATGCTGGCTGGCAAAATTTCTCTGGTGCCTGGCCAGGATATGGTAAGTGTCATTTGAGAATTAAAGATCTATAACTGAATCCAAGAAAGCTCCCCCATCATCACCAAGTTGGCTTTTTATTTATTTATTTATTTATTTAAATTCTTTCATAAAATAAATAAAAAAGGATAGCCCTCCAGTGTTTGTGTCTTTCGGCTTTTCCCGGTTAGGGGTCGCCACAGTGGAACTCCGGTCCGCTAATGATTGGTAGTTGAGTTTTACATGCCGAGTTACCAGCCCTGATGCACAACCTTCAACGAAGGTATGCCCATTCACGCATGTCTCCACGCAGAAGACGCTCTTGCTGAGAATCGAACCGGACAGCGTCTTACTGTGAGGCGACAACGCTACCGCAGCACCACCACCGCATACATACACACACACACACACACACACATATATATATATATATATATATATACATAAACCATTCTGTGAAAAATACACATATACACAACCAAATCAAATCATATAGGGAGATGCTCAAACCATGTACTCCATTCTAATTTTCAAGGACTTTACAGATGAAAAGCAATAGAAGAGATGAGCCTTCATGGGTGCACCATCTACTAAAGCCATACTGTAAACTGAGAGAACATATAGCCATAAGGCCACTGAAAGTACTTACTTACAGTGAGAGGACATAACCCATATGCCGTAAGATGTGTCTGAGAATGTGGCATTGGAGTTGTCTGTCCACTGTACCACCCATTGATCAAAGGGCCATGCTAACAGCATTTGAAAGGTAGAGCACAGAACAATATCAATTGCAATACACCAACTTCAGTGAGATTCTGTTTTTCATGTTGCACTTCCTTATTTACTCTCTATTTACTAATGCATTTTAAAAATAAATATAAGTGACTGACTCTCCCAGAAATGTAATTCTCAAAGTCACTCACCGCATCTCTAGCATCTACAACAATCTATTTTCCCTTGTTGTTCATGAACAAATGTTGTTGCAGACTGCTTAGTTCATGCCGGGGTGTAGTACTAAAGTCCTATAAATTTTGGTTGCTATGTTACAAAAATTCTGCTGCTTGTCATAGTCTAATTTTATATCCATCTATGCATAGCTTGTGTGTGATGCCATGGGAGAGAAAATTAATTTGAAATGTGATGTCTGCTTTTTATCCCTTCTTTTCCTAGTTCAGACTGCAACACATTTGTAAGCTATATTTAACCATCTGAAAAACCTGCAGCATCAACTACACTATGGAACTGCCTTTACAAGAAGTCCCAACAGTGACAAAAGAACTGCATTCTTTTATGTAATGAAGTTTAAACATTTTTTTCTGTAACATTTATTCTGCAGTAATTGCGTAGTGAAATGCAGCTTCTTAGGAAAGAACCGACTGTTTGCATGACTGACAATTGTGAGGTAGGAAACTCTCTTCTTTCCCCCTGCAGGATCCTGCCTGTTGGCTCCTCTACCTGCATCTTACTAGTCCATTTGTTCCAGGGAGCCACAGGCCATGTGTTCCCAGGTTAGGTGAGAGCCCTATGGCCTATTCATTCCTGCCTAGGAATCCCAAGTGGTCCTCCATGTCCTTTGGTGAGAATCAAGTGGTAAGGATTGGGCCTGCTTGCTAGTCCTATGAGGTGACCTTCTCTCTCTCCCTCTGGAAGTACCCCTCACCCTCAGCAACTCTGTAGAGAACCACTATTTCTATCTCTGAGAGGAAATGTGCCTCCACATACTGAGTTCCCCCTTAGCTTACAAGTCCAAATGCACTTGCTGTGAGTGTGAAACTCCACCGTGTGTAACAACTAGTGCTCCTGCTATGTGTCACATGTGGTAAGTCACAGCTACCTCCCTTCCCCCAAGATGGGCTAGTAGAAATTAGACTCTCACTCCGACCCTCCCCAAGCGGCTCTTTCTGCGTCTCATCCACTAATGAAGTTTGGGGCACCTGTGCTTTTGTCAGGGCTTTATCCCTCTTCACTATGGAGCTGGTCAGCCAGGCAGGAAATTCTTAAATTTAAGATTGTAAAATGTTCAGGTATTAAACATCACATCAAATCATGTTTGCATCTAATGTTTTTACTATATGTGAGAAAAAAGATGTTATGTACTCACTATAACGTTCCATCTGTGTTGTCCATTTTCATTCTTCCTCAAATAATGGGATCGGATCCAATCCCTCAGAACCAGCTTGACAGCTGCTAAACCTCATGGCAACCAAGAACTCTCGAGCGTCTCTCTTACCCACAATGCACCAACCCCAATTACCTCAGATCTTGTTTGCTAACTTTAGTAGAAAAGGCATATTCATATTTAGAAATGAAGAAGGCTATACCTGGAGATAAATGGGGGTTGGCGGGAGGGGAGTTGAGAAAGAATGGAAATGGACAGCACAGATGTAATGTTATGATGAGTACATGTCTTCTTTATCTGATGGTGTAATTTTTTCTAACCTCAACTGTTGGGACAGAGTCCCCAGCTACCTAAAACCCAGGGTGGACTCAAGGAAGGATATTCTTAAGTACCACTGAGCCAAATGATGCTCTACCTCTGGAGACCAGATCCAATTTGTAATGAATAACAAAGGTATGGGGAGTAGCCCAGGCTGCTGCTTCACATACATCATCCATGGACATTCTGGATTGAAACACCGAGGAAGTAGCCATGGATTGAGTCGAATGGGCTTGTAACGGTTTTGGTAGAGAAATGTTCAATTTGTCATAAACAAATGAAATACAGTCGGTTAGCCACCGAGATAAAGTGACTCTGGTAACTGGTTTTCCCAATTTTACTTCTGCAAATGAAAAACAATTGGTCAGAATTTCTGACATCTTTTGTTCTATGTAGGTAGAAAAGTAATTGTGTTTGGGCATCCAATAAATGTAATATGTATTCAACACTGTTAGCAAATTCAGGAAAGAATATTGGCAATCAATGGATTGATTGATATTAGATTCTGACACCACCTTAGGAAGAAAGGAAAAATTAGTCCTTAGTTTAACTCTATCCATGTGAAAAATCAAGTATGGTGGTTTAGAGGCCAAGGCTTGAATCTCAGAAATTCATCTGGCAGAGGTAACAGCCACCAGAAATATTGTCTTCCAGGAAAGATATTTAAGGTTACATGTAGCTGATGGCTTGAAGGGGGATTCAGTAAGAGCCTGCAGTACTAGATTCAGGTCCCATGGAGGAGTAATATCTCTAAAAGGGGGTCTTAGAAGAGTGCCTTTCAAGAAAGCTTTGCTTAATTTATGAGAGGCGACAGAAGAACCATCAAAACCAATATGAAAATCTGATATGGCCACTAACTGAAGTGTAATGGTTGATTAACTAGCTCTTTCTTAGATGGGACAAAAATTCAAGAATGCTACGTATGAGGGCTGAAAAGGGTTCAGCATTATTTAGGTGAGCCCAGGGAACAAAACCTCTTTTATTTGCTGGAATAGAGCTTTCTGGTACAAGACTTATGGGAAGATAAAACTATCTGATGAACAGGTGAAGAGAGCATAGGTTGTTTGGCTATTAATAGAACTGGAGAAGTCAGGCAGTCAGCCTGAAGTTGGTTATGTTTGGTTGAATCACATCATACCTATCGGGGGAGACAGGAGCTATGGAGTCAGATCCAGAATCCAAGGTTGGTGAAGCAAGTGAGGCCAAAGAAAGGGGAACCAAATTTGTTGAGGCTAGTAAGGTGCAATGAGGATGATTTTGCACTTCAACATGGCAGCTTTCTGAAGGAATTTTGGGATTAGCAGTATGGGTGGAAAAAAGAGTACAGTAGACCAAGGGGCCAATCGTGAAGTACAGCATCTCTCTGGGATTCTCCCTGTGGGGGGATTAGGGCAAAGTAGCCACTTCATCTGTTGTTTACAAGGGAGGCAAAATGTTCACAGCAAGGCTGGCCCTTCTGATGGAAAATTACTTCCGTGAAGTTCTTGTTGAAGGACCATTCATGAGGTAGAAGAATGAATGCTCAGCTTCTCAGCTATCACAATGGATTTCCCTGGAATATGTGTTGCTATGAGAAAGCAGTTGGATGAGATCATCTACTGCCGCACTCTGAAAGCTTCTCCACACAAGGTGTAGGATCTGGTCCCTCCTTGCTTGTTGATGTACCAAACTACTGACTGATATATTGTTTGTTTCAATTGCAATAGTCCCCAAAGAGAGAGCATTCCAAAAAGCCTGCAATGCTAAAAGCACTGCTCTCATCTCTAGGACATCGATGTGCAAGCTGGGCTCTTCAGGGGACCAAGTCCTTTGGACTCTTTTCCCCAGGAAATGCCCCCTCCACCGAAGTGTCCATGGTCACTATGGCCTTGGGCTGAGGGGGAATAAACGGCCTCGTAGAACCTGATATGATTGAATCCATTACTTGAACTCTGTCTTGCATGCCTGAGTAATTCATATCTGATAAGACATGGACTGATAAAGTACTGACCATTGTGCGGCTGGCATCCACTGATTAATTCCACTGTAAAATCTGGATAAAGGTACTAATGTTATTGCCGCTGCCATGGAACACAGAGCTTGAAGGACCAGGTGGGCATAAATCTTGGTACTGCAGATTATTTTTCTGACCTGTGATTGTATGGTCTGAACTCTTGAGGGGGGTAGTGAAGCTATGGTTGACTTTGTGTTGAGTATTGCTCTATGAATTCTAGGCTCTGAGTTGGTTTTATTTGAGACTTTTCGTAGTTTATGGTTATACTCAGAAGAAAGCAAGTCTGGAGAACCTGATCTTTTGCTCTTATCAGCTGATGCCTGGTAGGAGCAGAAATAAGCCAGTCATCTAGATAGGGAAACACCCGGAATCCTTGTAGTCTCAAGCGAGCTGCTACTACTGTCATGCACTTGAGAAACACCCTGAGGGTATGTGGTGAGTCCAAAGGGCAAAACTGTGAACTGGTAATGAGTGGCTCCCAGCTGGAAGCATAAATACCTTCTGGATCATCTATTCATCTTTAAATGATAGTATGCATTCTGAAGGTCTATTGAGCACATCCAGTTGTCCTTGCCCAGAAATGGGAGGATGGTCTGAACAGTGACCATTCAAAACTTGGTTCGCTGAACTGACTTGTTTAAATTGGTGAGATCCAAAACTGGACTCCAGTCCCATTTTCTTTGGCATTAAAAAGAACCTTGAGTAAGTTGTAGATTCTATCTGGTCTGGTGGGACCGCTTGAATGACTCTTTTTTTCTAGCAGCATTTGAATTTGAATTGCTGCTTGATCACTCTGACTGGGTGGAACATCAGGGATTTTTCTTGAGTTTGGAGAAAGAAGGGAAAAGGGAATTATATAACCCCTAGAAATAATCCTCTTCACCCAAGTATCTTTTAAGTTTAGCCAGTCTCTCTGCAGGGATAGACGTCCCCTGACTGCCTCCAGAGGGCAGCAACTGGGCCTCCTTTCATGAGTGCTGGTAGGGTCTGTCAAAGAAGGATTCTCTGGACCCCTGGTTTTGCGGGCCACTTCTGCCACGTGAGCATCATTGTTCATTAGAGTTCCCTCCACTGCCTCTGGGGGAATCTCCCCCATGTGTCTTGGAAAGTACAGTTGTGTACACTTACCATAAATGTAGATATTCAAGTGTATTCACTGCTGCAGTCATTACATTTGGGTAATCTGCTGGCAGGTTGCCCTCAGTCGGCCTGATTAACAAAGTCTTGGGTCTTGTGTTGGTTGCTGTCCCTTCTTCCATGACGTCAGGTCGTCAGGGGTATAAAACATGCAGCCAATGCCATTACATCAGTTTTTCTTGCCCCAGATGTCAGGTACCCCCCTAATGCGGAGCAAATAAACATAAAAAATACAAAGGTATACCTCCAACAAAAAGCAAATACACCATAAAGGCTTTTAAGCATAGTAAAGAAAAGTAGAAGTATAGCCAGAAGAAGTTAGGGGACTGGTGAGAGGGTAACCAGGACTGCAACAGTGAATACACTCGAACATGTACATTTATTGTAAGTGTACACAACTGTACTATGTTCTTCGTGTTTCACTGTTGCAGTCATTACATTTGGGTAGATTCCCAAAGCTATGGTTGGGAAGAGGAGTTTATATAGCATTAGGGCCAGCTATAAGGCCCTGCAAGACAGCAGTGGCAAAGCCAGCTCTGGATTTAAAGAAAATTGGTAAATGATAATGCTTGGTGAAAGTATGTACAGAACTCCAGGTAGCAGCCTCTAAGATGTCCCTGGTAGGAACACCTCTGAGAAAGGCTGCAGAAGTAGATGCAGCCCTGGTGGAGTGAGATCTGATCCCCTGGGGGATAGATTTTCCATGGTGCTTATAGCAGAAATGAATGCAATGGCTTATCCATTTAGAAATGGTTTGTTTTGAAATAGCCTTCCCCTCTGCCCCTGCAGCAAATGCTGCCAGCAGTTGTTCAGATTTTCTTTGAGGTTTAGTCCGGTCGAAGTAGAATCTAAGTTGTCTGTGCACAGCCAAAGAATGCAGAATCCGTTCCCCTTTGTTCTGTGGATTGGGAAAGAATGTTGGCAAAGAGCCACACTGGATACCACCTTGGGCATGAAGGATGGATTGGTCCTGAGTGACACCCTGTCCGCATGAAAGATGATAAAAGGCTCCACTGTCATAAGGGCCTGTAATTCAGATATCCTTCTAGCTGTAGGGATTGCTAAAGGGAAGGCTGTTTTCCAAGAAAGAAATTTTAAGTCTGCAGTAGCAGCTGGCTCGAAAGGAGGTAGAGTGAGTTTCTCCAAGACAAAGTTAAGGTCCCAGGTAGGGGTTGGAGCTCTCCTGGGTGGTCTCAAGTTTTTGGCCCCTCTGAGGTACTGCTTGAGCAGAGGATGAGAGAAGAGGGAAGGTTCTGTGTTATAATGAGCAGAAATGGCTGAGGTGTGGATTTTAATGGAGGAAAAAGACAGGCCCTTGTGAAGCATCTCAGTTAAGTATTGCAAAATCTGAGGTAAATTGGGCGCTGCTGTGCTCATCCCTAGAGATGGGTTCCAGGCACAGAATCTTTTCCATTTGTCACCATAAGATTTTCTAGTACTAGGTCTTCTTGCCTCTAAGATGACATCCATCACAGGTTTGCTGAGGGATGATAAGGGTGAATTTAAGTGATTAGCCAGGCTGTAAGATTCAGTGTTGGAATCTGAGGGTGCAGAAATTGGTTCTCCTGCTGCGACAGCAGGGAAGGGGTCTGAGGCAGGTGCCATGGAGATATCTGTGACACACTGCTCAGAAGGGGGTACCAGTGTTGGCGTGGCCAGTCTGGAGCAATCAAGATCATCCTTGGTTTGTCCTGTTTGACTTTTAGTAGAATTTTGGAGAGCAGAGGCAGCAGGGGAAAGGCGTAGACTGATAGGTTTTTCCAGCTGAAGGACAGAGCATCCACTTTCCAGGCTTGTTTGTGGGGAGTCCTTGTGCAAAACATGTCCAACTGGTAGTTCGGGGGGGGGGGGGCAAACAGATCTATGTCTGGGCTCCCCCATTCAGTTGTCAACATGTTGAAAATCCTTGGTTCCAGTTTCCACTCTTATGGGTCCGTGAGGTTTCTGCTTAGTCCATCTGCCAGTGTATTTAATTTTCCTGGCAGGAATTGAGCTTGTAGGTGCACCTGGTAGCTCAAGGCTGTGTTCCACAATGCCATGGCTAGTCTGCAGAGGGGGTAGGAATGTGTACCCCCCTGCTTGTTTATGTACCACATAACCATGGTGTTGTCCGTCTTTACCATTAGTTGTCCTGGAAGAATGTAGTCCTTGAAGGCTGTCAGAGCATTCTGTACAGCTAACATTTCTTTTTGATTGATATGTAGGTGCATTTGACTTGGGTTCCATTTGCCCTGAATGCACTTCCCTGCCAGGTGAGGCCCCCATGCATAGTCTGATGCATCTGTTGTTAAGGTTTGGGTGGCAAGGGGTAGTGTGAATGGTAGTCCCTTGTTTTGGTGGCAGGCCTCTGCCCACCAGAGGAACTCTAGGCATAGGCAAGGTATGATAGGAATCATTGTTTCCAGGCTGTGAGAATGTTGACTCCATAGGCTTTTTAGATATCACTGTAGTTTCCTCATATGCAGTCTTGCATATGGAATTAGAAGAATGCAGGAGGCCATGAACCCCAAGGCTTGCAGTATTTGTCTTGCAGATAGCAGGGTTTTTGTGGCCACTTGTTTGAAATAGGGTACCAAATGAATTCGCTTTTCTGGCATAAGGTAAGCCATCTGGGAAGCTGTATTCAAGCTTGCTCCCAGGAATGTAATTTGTTGACAGGGTACCAGTTGTGATTTCTTTTCATTTATGGTGTACCCCAGACAAGTTAGAACCCTTTTTAGAAACGCCAGATGATTTAAAAGTATGCCCTGGCTTTCTGCCTGAATTAGACAATCGTCCAGGTATGGGTATATCTGAATACTTATTTGCCTTTAAAATGCAATAACTGGAGCCAGGCACTTTGTGAATACCCTGGGTGCAGTAGACAAGCCAAAGGGCAGTGCAGAAAACTGATAATGCATGCATCCTGCTTTGAAGCGTCGGTATCTTCTGCAAGATTCCCTGATTGGGATGTGCAGGTAAGCTTCTTTTAAATCTAGTGTTGCCAACCAGACATCTTTGCCTAGCATAGGAAGTAATTGATGAAGAGTCAGCATCTTGAATTTTGGAATCTCCAGAAAGGTGTTTAGAGTTGACAGGTCCAGGATTGGACACCATGATTTGTCTTTTCTGGGTACCAGAATAAGTCTGGAATAGAAACCTTGTCCCTTTTCCTCTTCTGGTACCAGCTGACTAGCCCCCATTCTTAAGAAGGAAAGTACTTGTTTTTGAGCCTCGGCCCACTGATTTGGGGACAGGTCTGGCCACCCGTTTGGTGTTGGCAACATGTGGAAATGAAATCTGTATCCTGGGACACTATATTTAAAACCAATTTGTCCTTGGTTATGAGTTCCCAGTTTTTGCGTGAAGAGCAATTTTTCCCCCCAAAGGGGCGGTCAAAAGATAAGTGCTTGGGAATTTTAAAAGGAAGTCATTGAGACTGTTTACCATATGGGGGTGTCTTGTTATTTCCAGATTTGGAAGTGGAGGCCCCCCACTGCTTGGTTCTGAGAGTCCCCTGGGACTGAAATCTGGGGTTTTTGCTGTGTCTGGGTTTGGCTTGAGAAGACCTGGAAGGGACTGGAAAGGACCAATTGTTAATAGGCCAGTGTCTACTAAATCTAGGAGGTTGCACTTGTAAAAAATCTTTAACAGTTTGCATAGATTTAGCTTTATCTTCCATCTTTTTAAGAACTTCTTTAGCCTTGTTGCCAAACAGTCGGTCCTGATTTAAAGGACCATCCAACAATTTAGCTTTAACATGATCAGGCAAAGATTGCTCCTTAAGCCAAGCATGCATTCTAAGTACAGACCCAGTAACAGCAGCCCTGCAAGAGGCCTCTAAAGAATCAAAACCATATTGCAAAGTATGTTTTCCAACTTGTTCAGCGGAATGCATTAAGCCCTGTAAATCTTTATTTTACACACAGCCAGAAATCAACATCATTTTCTGTTTAAGCAGTCCAATAACATGTTGATGATATTTTAACATATGAAACTGGCAGTTTAAAGCTCTGATTGCCAAGGTTGCAGAAGTATAAACTTTTTTACCCCATCTATCCAGCGCCCTGGAGTCTCTATCAGAAGGGGTAGGATTTTTAGCAGTAGAAGCCTTAATGCCCTTGGGCCCCTGAGAAATAGTCTCTGGATCTGCAACAGGATTTTTGAAAAGGAACTTGTGGGACTCAGGAACCCTGTAGTATCTGTCAGGTTTACTAGGAGCAGGAGGAAGGGAATCAGGGGCCAAACTGGATTCCAAGAAAACATTGTCAAGAATGTCTAGTACAGGAGGTATAGCCAATGGCCTATGCTGAGGTAGAAGAAAGAAATCCCTAAGCCTCTTTTCTGAATCAGAAAATTCCTGGCTTTCCCAGTGAAAATGCTCCCTTAAAGTATGTAAAGTTTCCCCAAAAGAAAAATCCTCAGGAGGGGAAGCAAAAGGAATGGAATCCTCTGCATCAGAATCCTCATAAGTAGGTATGGACATATCCAGGTCATCAGAAGAGTCAGAAGAAACAGAATCCTGATCAGAAGATTCATAATCAAGCTCAGCCCTAGGCCTCTTAGAGGGGGTGGGGGGTTGACTACCCCTGACTGGAGTTATTAGATCTTCAGCCATTTTTATCATTTGTTTTTTAGGCATAGGAGCCTGAGCATGTGTCCTGGGCGTTGTTTTTTTAGACATGGATCGAGATTTAGGCCTTAGTAATGAAGGAGGTGTCGTTTTAATATGTAAGTCTGTAGGCCTGAATACACCCTCAGAAGCTGGTGCCTGCACAGCGGCTCCGGACCCATCCAAGGTGGAGACATCCACGGGTTCCATAGTTGAAGTATCTCACAGCATACCGGACTTCGAATGGGTCTCAGTAGAGGCCTGCGAATCAGAAGTAGTGGGTATCAGGGACTGCAAAAGCACCTCACTGAGTACCAGCGAACTGGTGACTGGCTTAGGAGAAGCGTTGTCGGCAGTTTTGGACCTCGGTGGCCTGTTTCTGTCTTTATCTTTGCATTTTTTCAGAATCCCGGTAGTCGGATGGCTAACCGACGACATTTCTGGATAATTAAACTGAGAACCTAAATATTTAGAAGCAAAAATATACAGATGATGGATAGTGTGCTGATGAAATAAAGCACAAAACCGACAGCAAGGTACGTCGTGGTCAGGGCCTAGGCAAGGAATACAGTACGAATGAAAATCTTTACGAGGTATTTGCTTTCCACAAGTAATGCAATTATTAACTTTTACTGACATCGGTAAGGAGCAAGAAAAAGTTTCCCTAATGGGGTACTTAGCTTTAAGTTGAAGACTTTGGTTCTGAAACTCGAAAACGAAAATTTCAGGAGTCGACTGACTGGCACTTGCGAACTGCTTTTGCTTCAGGCACCGCACAGCAAGAAAGACTGATGTAATGACATCAGCTGCATGTTTTATACCACTGACGACCTGACGTCATGGAAGAAGGGACAGCAACCGACGCAGGACCCAAGACTTTGTTAATCAGGCCGACTAAGGGCAACCAGCCAGCAGATTACCTAAATGTAATGACTGCAACAGTGAAACACGAAGAACATCGGACCCTTAGACTTCTTGAACCACATTTTTCAATAGCACCATTGATTCCTGGAAAAAGATCTTTGAGGGGCTGAATAATGTACACCCACAGCAGATAGGGTTTTTCCATCCTTTTCACACCTGGATAGTGTGCCGTTCACCTTGGGGCCAAACAAAGATGTGCCATCAAAAGGAGCATTGCTGAATGATGACTTGAAGGGCTCCACAAAATCACACAAGCGCATTCAGGCATGCCTCCTAATGGAAATGCCCGAACCTGTTACCCTTGAGGTTCCTTCTGCTAAATGCAAAACCAACCTCTTGGAGGAATTAGAAATGGATTACAGAGTAGCCCACTGAGAAGCCACAGATGACTGAACTTCTTCAGAAACAGCTCATGAGAGGGTATTTGACAACTCCTTAATCAAATTCCTCTGAAGTCTTGGAAAGTGTGCCAAATAATTCAGAGATCTTAAAGTGAAGGTCACTCAAGCATAGACATGCTTCCCAAATCTGTACATCGCCAACGACGCCCTGTTAGGGGGATGGACAGTGGAACTCTCCTTGGCAAGTTTCCTTTTTGGTGGCCGCCACTACAACCATGGCATCAACGGGCACCCCTTTTGCCATAAACTGCTAGCCCACAGGTGATCTCATAATCTTATGTAGTCTCCGAAGTATAGGTTCAATGATGTCAGGTTCCTTCCATGCCCGCTGAGAGATCAACTCAATGAGCTCATCGGCGGGTGGAGTTACCTGGGAGGTAAATGGGCCAGTACTGAAGGCCTCCAAGAATATGGACTCCTCAGACAAAGGGTTGCTGGAGCCACCTCTCTGTTTAAGGATTTCAAGGATGTCTCCAAATGAGACATCTTCAGGAGATGACCATGGGGACACTTCACCTTCATCAAAATCTGTATCGTCTGTTGTACTCCTCTAGTGAGTATAAGTGTTTCCTCTTGCATGTCTTCTTCTTATGGACTTCCTCCATGGGCTGATCTGGAGAGGTAACAGAAGAAGATATCAAGATTCCTTGTGGGGAAGCCTGGGGTCTTGGTACTGGCTGTCCATGTGGAAAGATTTGATGAGGCTCTGAACACTGAGATGTCAGGGGTGAAGATCTAGGATCTGAGGGTGTTGGATCTGTCCACTCTGTCAAGGTAGAGAAAACTCTCTTCACAACCTCAAAAGCAGATCGCCCCAGAGAAAGGGAAGATCTTGGGTCAGAGAAGGCAAGCTTCTGGACAGTGCTCCCCCCCCCCACTCCAAAGATAAAAGCCCGAGGTGGAAGCTGGAGTTGAAGTAAAAGTACCAGCAACAGTTGGATCCAACTTAGTACTGGATCCAAGAAGGATGGATTAGATAATTTTGGTATCCTTGGATCTGAAGGAGTCAGATCACACATTTTCAGACTCTTTGGATCTGAGAGTGAAGTTGGATCTTTGTGAGACATCTTCTTTCAGGACACTGAAGCAGAGTAGGAAGAAGAATGCCTTGGAGATGAGGATTCTGTTTTAGTCTTGGTTTTTGGAGATTTCACATAGGATATAGCCTCTCCCAAACATGAAGGCAAAAGGCCTTTAACAATAAGTTTATTCTTGTGTTCAACTAATGCCCAGGGGTTAAAACCATAGCAAATAGAAAAATCTTCCTGTAATTGAAGCCGTCCTAAGTAATATACACTAAGTGTAGGCATCTGATAAAGGGAGCTTATGCCCACACTTAGTACATTTCTTAAAGCCTGTTGGAGCTTTATCCACCATACTGTCATACCAACAAAAATCAAGAAAGGGAAGAAATTTAACTATTTCTACTACTACTATTTTTCTTTTAAACAGAGGCAAGTAAAGAGCAAAGAACTACTACCAACAGTGGTTTTATAATGGTATTATAAAAAACTACATAAAATGTAGTGCTAAAAGATACTAACAATAGTATCAAGAGGAATGTGAGTAGAAGAAAAGGAAGGAAAATAAGAAATTTAGCATAAGTCAAGTCAGAAAGGGGTGCGACAGGTAAAGGAAAAACTTAATCTAAACAGAGAAGGGAGAATTAAGCAAATAAGTGAAATTTTTATAAACTTGTCTAAATATCGCTAGAGAGTGTTGGAAACTACGTCTTTCACTGAAAAGTGGAAAACGAGATCTGAGGTTATTGGGGTTGGTGCATTCTGGGCAAGGGAGAAGCTCAAGAGCTCTTGGCTGCCACCAGCTTTAGCAATGGCTGAGTCGGATACGAGGGATTGGATCCGTATCTATCAGTTGAGGATGGAATGAAAATTGACAACATCAGATCTCAGGTTATTACCCCATGTCTTATGGGAAAGAACTAAAACCACAAAAAAAATGTGAAAAAGTAGAATAAGACAGTTAATCCTCCTGAAAAACTTTGTTTTGTCAGCATCTATGAAAGTTGTTTTTCTGTAATCCGACTATATAGTACACTAGTAACTTAGCAGTAAGGTTTCAGTACTCAGTGAGACAGAGATAGCTTGGTTGTATATGCAAGTGCATTTTTCATTTTAAGTATTCTATATTTACAATTAATTATTTTTTACTTGTACAAATGCATTTAGCTTTGCATAGTTTTTTTGTATCAATATTGCCTAACTTCCTTTTATCTTCTAGACTTCTTTACTTATTAACTTTAAAGATCTCATGACTGGTATTTAATTATGTGTTGTTTATTATCTGAGGGGTGGGTACTGTTTAACACTGTAGGTTGTCAAACTGCTGCTATCTCCCTATACCTAGCAAGGATTAAATCTTTGAATTCTTTAGTAAATCAGACTTCTGTGCATCTTTTCTACATTAGCTTGATGAGCACCAGTGGTATATGATGCACAACACCATCCATCTGGAGGCTTTCAGACTTATTTGGGGCAGTGGACTGGATCATAGGATTGCAGCCCATCTTTCAAATATCCAGCATTATGTTCCAAATATGAAGTAATGTAGTAAACAAAATTAGCATTATGTTGGTTGCCAGTGATGGGAGCTAAACCCCATCAATGCCAAAATGATCACCACACTCTAAGAGTGAAAGCTGTCACATCCATAGCCAGTCAGGGAAAACAACATGCCAAAAAGAGCCAAAGTATGGAATGCACTTCCATTACAGGTGTTGCACACAAAGCAAACTGCCTCTACAAGATAACACTCTGAGTAGAACCCCTGATAAAGGCAAAAGTCATAATGCTGGTGTACTATACTGCTGAATCACAGACTTTTATTCATTTTTTTTTTTTGCTTGACAGAAGCTGAGAATTTGGAGTAGTTAAGATGTATGAGTGCAGTATTAATGCACAATAATTTTCATTTTACCACTTACCATACCTCTCAACTTCTTAGCACAAGAAATCTGGACAAAGCCACATTTAACAGGGGGACAAAGGCCCAAAAAATAGGGACATATTTTAAAATTTGCTCTTATAAACTTAGAAAGCTGCTAGAATGAAACAAATTTGTGCTAGCATGCATTTTTCGAAGGATATGAAGTCTTGAAACTCAAATATATGGTAGGTAGGTACTAGGCTATTAGCCCTAGGGCCTATACAAGCCTAGCCAAAAAGGTACCCTGGCTTTTGCCACACAAGAAAATTATTTTCCTGTGCCCCTGTCAAGCAGAACCACAGAAGTGATCCCGGGGTGAATTTCCTATTACCCATCCAATCATCAAGATTTTTCTTAAAGAGTGCTAATGAGGAGCTCTGTTTGACATAGGTAGGTAGTCTGTTCCAGAGTATGGGAAGTCTCTGGGACAGGAATTTATCCCTCCAGCATGCTCTGTTTATTGTGGTGACAAAATTTAGGTCCCTAGCTCGGAGAGATTGGGATTTCTTTAAGTGGAGCATGTGCAACAGCTCTGGGTTTGACATAGCTTTGTATGTTAGGCAGAGATCGCCTCTGAGTAGAAGATCTGCGACGGAGTAAAGCTGGAGTTTTTTGAGTTGGTCTGCGTAAAGCATCTGTTTGAGGCCAGTATCATTAGTTAGTGACATCAACCCACAGTGATTTGTCAGAAAACCATCATTTTTAAGAGGAACAGACATAAAACAGACAGAGGAACAGATGTAAAAATCTGGTCATTCTGTAAAAATCTGGACATTTGAGAGATAGGTGCTTTTCCTTTCCTTTGTCTTCTGCAATACAGTAAAAGAGCATCTTTGTCTACGTTCACTGCATAGTTTCCTTCCCTCCACAGATTGCACGAGTATGATGCAAAAACTGCATGGCTTTAGCATTCATTCATTTAGATCAGCATTTTCTGGACATCCTGGAGAACGAGACAAGTCAGCCGCGTTTGTGGTGTGCATTACCATTTTGAAATGTCAAATGGATTCACTTAGATTATTATTTATGTATTGACTGCATTAAAGGCATGATCTAGAATAGACTTCCCTTTTACACCTCACTAGAAAATAAAGGTTAAAAATACAAATAACTAAGATGAATCCGATAACACAGAAGTATAAGAAATACAATTATTTTATGCAATCTTATACTTTTACTGCCACCTCCTATTATAACCACAGCCAAAAATGTGTGGTTAGCTGTATATACACATGGATGGGACTTTACTGTAATTCAGACAATACTAATGTTTGGAGCTACTTCTGTTTCTCCAAGGAAATGAAGACCACAATACTCTGTTAACAGATGCACCTTAACAGTTTCATAAGGCTCCTTGTTATTACACATCCTGTTATTACTAATCTATACTCAAACATTAGCTGAAAGGGGTCTGAGTGATTCAGCCAAGTACCCAGCCAACAAATAAAGTTTGCATAAGAAAACTGAAAATGTTTTCAAAACACTCAAGCATATCATTTCAAACTACCCGAAACTGAGAGTGAAACCACTAAGCTGAACAACCAGCTGGTATTGTGTGGGTAATATTTAAGAAGAAGGCCCTTATGCTTCAAGTTGCATAAGTCACACAAAGGGAGCTTAGGCCTCTCCTGCTGTAAGTATCTATGGCTGGGTCTCTTGCTAAATTTATGCAAACTTATGCAATTTTCCAAGTGTGCCTATGCAGTTCTGCAGAATACGGTAGCTATGTACCAAGAAAAATCACTGAAATATACCACAAATCTCTCCCCTTTACATAAATCAACTAAAAAGAGTCTAAAATATAAGGAGGAACTGCGGTACAAAACTAACTGGATGTGACAAATGCTTCCTTTACAAGTACAGCACTAATTTTATTTAATACCATCTACAGGGACAAACCCTACTGATTATTAAGAAAAAGTGTCTGTGCAGCCTTCTCCCACTACATCTTCTAACACTGAGGCTGTCTCACATTCAGTGACAGTATCTCAGGTTTTAGGGAAGGATAAGTTGGCCACACATAAGCTGAGCAAAGCTGCAACCAGTAATTCCTTCAGTTTATGTGATACTAGCCAAGATACACAAAAGTATCTAACTACTGTTTAATAATTAAGAATGCTATTTTTAAACTCAAAACACATTACATTTAAACGTTTTCTTATACAACCATTATAATCTCTAAAAAGTACTCACAAGAAGTTCTTAAAAACAAAATTCATGCATTAAAGCAGTTTTAACAAAATATTTAATTAAAAAAATCACTTCAAAGCTTATAAAGTACCTGAGAGATATAACCAGGAGGCACAAATATTGGTGGCATTGTACCATTCGGTGACATCATAGGAACTTGAGCAGGACCTAAACAGAAATACAATCACACTAGATTCAGTTATTTACTTATTGATTCTTTACACAAAATGTAACATACCCTAAACTATATCACTAAAGTAAAAGTTAACACATATATTTAACATACCCTAAAATATATCACTAAAGTAAAAGTTAACACATATATTTAACATACTCTAAAATATATCACTAAAGTAAAAGTTAACACATATATTTAACATACCCTAAAATATATCACTAAAGTAAAAGTTAATACATATATTTAACATACCCTAAAATATATCACTAAAGTAAAAGTTAACACATATACAGTGAACTCCATGAAAGAAAATATTTGCAAAACAAAATACAGTACATAAATCCATTAAAATAATTTCAGACATAATTAAATACAAATAGTTTAAAAACTAGATATGCAGATTTTACAGTAAACGGATGCTTTTGGAGACCTCATGCAGGTGGACACTGAAGCGCAATGATGAAGCCAGTAAGGTATTGAAATCCAAAGAAGGGCCATTGTATAAGAAGGAACACATACAGGACTTCTTCAGGTTCATCCTTGGGGATTACTAGCAGCCTCTCACAAATTGAACAGAGTGGACAAAATGGATGACAATGCATTTAAAAGTCTTTCAGGCAGATGGGGGCAAAATACTTTGGGTTCCGTAAGTTAATAACTCAAACATCAACTCTGATGCAACTAACAGACAATGCAAATTTCACAGAACTGGTGAAGCACAAGCACAGAAATACTGTATCATTAAGATTATAGTTGTGCAGTTCAGCATCCTTTACAGATGGTTAAAATTAGTGCCAGAGAGCCCCAGTAGACAGCAGTGCAATAATCAAGGTGTGATGAGGCAAGGCGCATGCACAACTGTAGCAAGATCCTCCGGTACAATAATGTGTCTGATTCAGGCTATAAACCAAAGGTTGTAACAAGAAATCTGAACAATAGCTGACACTTGGCCCTAAAGAGTTACCCTGACATCTAGAAAAATGCCCATATCACACTTTACACAAACTCCCCACTGATTGCTACCATAGAAAGTCATAGGGAACAAGTGCAAAGCAGGGGTGGAATTAAATCATGTGCACTGAAAATGCCTCTTAGTGGAGCAAGACTGCTGACCATTTGCAAACCTTCAGTTAAAGAAGCTAAACAAATAATCCTCAATTGCTACAGAAACAACACCATACCCTTAAGAGAAGTACAACTGGGTAACAACGGCAAAACCATAATATTATACCTTCAGAAAGTCTTCAGCTGCCAGATCCGCTGATAATATTTTTATTTATGTATGTATTTATGTATGCATGCATTTATTTAATTTTATGTGCACTAATATGAAGATCTGAATATGTAAAGATGTCACCAAGGAGTGCTATCACAAACTGAATGCCATTTCATGGGTCTTCACAGAATAAAACATCTATCTGTCTGCAAACAGAAAATGCAGCCTGTCTTCCTACAATTCACTGTCTCCAGCCATGCACAAAGAAATGATCTTGGATTTACTTGGAAAATGGTTCTACAACCAGAAAAAAAAGAAAGAGGAACAGAGCTCCATTAAACAAGGAAAAGGAAGAAGAAACCTGGATACTAATAAGTAAAATGAATGGGAAGTCTTGTACGCCATTAGCACTTTTGTGAGATACGAGGAAAGTGAAATTTTAGTATTCCCCAAAGACAAGCACAGTGGACTGGACTGAACTGAATCTTTTTTTCAAAACTGATGACTACTGCTCCAATGGCAGTTGTTAAAACTACCCATGTTCCTGCCCAGCACCATGGTGTAAATGGATGAAGCCTAGACTATGTCCCCAAGAGACACAAGTTTGATTAGTGCACTGCACAAATGTTGGAGGAGCTGCCTGTTGCACGGCATAAGGGAATGAAGCCTCGACTATGATCCAGCTGTACTGAAAGCATAAGGAAGCAGCTGATCTCAGCATGCTCAGCATGGTGGTGGTGGTGGTGGGGGGGGGGGGGTGATATGATATACTGTAATGCCACCACCTACTGGACAGTGCTAAGCACAGCCTGCAGCATATGAGCTGTGGATATGCACTTGGCTCTGCCAAGCTGTGTTTGAGTGGTAGCTGTTATGCAGAGAGTGCAAGAACAGACATGCCCACACAGGAAGGCAAAGCAAACACTCAGGTTCAAAAGTGTGCATGTTAGCAGTGTTGAGAAAGGTTGGTGGGAGATTAAAACATAAAAAAATGGCTGCCTGGATGATGGCCTCCTATGATCAGTACTCATCTCATTGGGGAAAACGATTGTGGGAGGCCTGATGGTCAGTAGGCAGGGGGTTAAAAGACTTTCTGCGATCTCTGCAGTAGCATGATTAGAACACAGAGATGTTCTGCACTTTAAAGTTTTAAAGAAAGCAGCTGTGAACAGCTAATTTGCTTGGGAAACACTAATTAAAGAAACAAGAGTGAAAGAATTTTGGCTTACAACCTGGCATATATATTTACAAGACAGAGAGAGAGACAGGACAGCAGTTATTAATTTGAATTAGATTTTCTATCTGGTTTTGAAACATAATGATTCATGAAGTTTTTGGAAAACAAAATAAAAAGCCATGTGAGGTTTGCATCAGATGAAAGTAATCAGTTAAAAAAAGAGTTAACTGTAAATGAAACAGCTTGCACATCTCCATAACTATGCCATCAGGGTAGGAACCCCTAACCCCAGAGGATATGACAGTTTGCCTGTAGAACTTCCTTGCTGGTTGACTGGGGTGGTCACAGTACCTAATGGTGGCCCTCAAATACAAGTTGTGATGGCTTAAGAATGGCAAGGAAGCTTAATAAACTGAATTTTCTTAAATGAAGGGGTTATAAAAAAGGTACACAGTAGAAAACAGGAGGAATACAAGGTGTAGGCTGATTAGGACTACTTTGTGTTGCATTATTTTAACAATGGCTTTACTGCTGAAACATTGTTTCAATCTACAAATGTTTCAGGTTTACTTCAATGGCTAAACTTCGACAGCCACACATTATAAATGGAGAACAGAGTTATAAATGGAGAACAGAGTAAAAAGTTATGTCTTTCGGCTTTTCCCAGTTAGGGGTCGCCACAGCGGAATGCCAGTCCACTTATGACTGGCAGTAGATTTTTATGGTGCCGAGGTGCCAGCCTGACGCACAACCTTCAACAAAGGCACACCCATTCACGCACGCACCTACCTGCATGACTTTAAATGTCACTCGACCGTGGGGAGGACATGCAGTCTCCACACAGAAGGCGCTCCAGCCGAGAATCGAAACAGAGAACCTCTTGCTGTGAGGCGACAACGCTGCACCACTGAGGCCTATAAATGGAGAACAGAGTATTTCTTTCTGAAAACCAGACAAGTTCATTTTGCCTTTTCTATATCTTGTTACTAACTCCTTATTTTTAAGATACAACTTTACATACGTTTTGTATCCTTCTGTCACTGCTTGCTCCAGCTCTGTTTGTTTTGCATTCATGGTGGTTGTTGGTCTGGGATCAGCAGTGTTAAAACAATCAGCTTTCAGTTACCCCTTCACAAGCATCAAGCCATGGTCCTGGGTGGATTAAGAAATATGAAATTCTCTAAATCTTTGCAAAATTCTTATTTTTAAGCATTAATCTTCCATCACTTAAGCGAATATGTACCAGGCTGGAGAAATACATTGCAGAATGGCAGCTTTGTGACTTATGAAAGCACATTTAGTTATTTTACATTTGTTGACCGGGATAATCCGACTGGATATATGTCCATTTTCAGCGGAGGCCCGAGGAGAAAAGCTCCAGATAACACAGATAGAACATAGCAGATATGAGTCAAACATATTTACAAAGCCCTCTAGTAGGTACTCACAATATACACAGTGTGTAATAGTATACAAAAACAACAGGTTGCAGCAAGCTATTATGAGCAAGAGATGCGTACAATATTAATTTAAATAAGGCATTGAAGAAGTAGTGATTAATCAGGTTTAGTGCAGGGACAAAGCAAGCGCTCTTTGAAATACTGTTTGAGGCCTTTTTTGAAGAGACTTAAAGAAGGTTCGAGGGTAAGGTTAGATGGAAGTGAACTCCAAGTTTTACCAATGACGTTGGCAAACAGGGAGTTGCCGGATGAGTTAATGGCTTTGTGAGTTTGGACCAACAGTTTATTGGATGACCGTAGTTGCCTTGAATTACTGTATGGCTTTATGATATTTTTGAGTGCCGGAGTATTTTCAGGGTGGTACAGAAATTTTGTGTGCTACTATAAGCTGATTGAACAGA
This sequence comes from Protopterus annectens, assembly GCF_019279795.1. Classification (NCBI taxonomy): domain Eukaryota; kingdom Metazoa; phylum Chordata; order Ceratodontiformes; family Protopteridae; genus Protopterus; species Protopterus annectens. Next base: position 610,493,697 of record NC_056749.1, on the reverse strand, counting down.
AGTAGGCTAGGCAGTTCTAGCCACCCGAGAAGACTGAGGTTTTGACAGTGATGTGTCCTATATGTTGAGCCTATGGCAAATCTGGCAATATGGTTGTAACAGTGAGAGAGCTTACTAAGTTCAGTTTTGCTCAAATTGGAGAGTATGGGGGAGGAATATAGAAGGGTTGTGAGTAGGTGTGAGTGGGCGACTGCAGTCCTAGCTAATGGAGTTAGAAAAGGTTTGCTTCTATATAATGAGCCAAGCTTCTTATTAATAGTTTTTATAGTTTTATTGATATGTAGATGAAATTTGAGATTAGTGTCCACTATTACTCCTAAAAGTTTAGTATGGTCATCTAGAGAAACAGAGTTACCATTGTTGGAAGTTATGGAGAAAGAAAATGGGGTGGATCTACTGGTGGTAAAGATGAGCAGTTTAGTTTTGTTGGGATTTAACAACAGATGGTGATTAGAGAGCCAATTTTCAACTATGTTAAATGTGTTTTGTGTTAAGGTTTACAGGTCTAAAGGGGAGGATGCCGTACAGATCAGTGTAGAATCGTCTGCATATTGAATGCAGGTTGCATCAGGGATGTCAGTAGGAAGATTGTTGATGAAGATAGAAAAGAGTAGAGGGCCTAGAATAGGGCCCTGAGGGACACCAAGGGTGAGGACCTAGAATGGAGCCCTGAGGGACACCAAGGGTGAGGACCTAGAATGGAGCCCTGAGGGACACCAAGGGTGAGGACCTAGAATGGAGCCCTAAGGGACACCAAGGGTGAGGACCTAGACTAGAGCCCTGAGGGACACCAAGGGTGAGGACCTAGAATAGAGCCCTGAGGGACACCAAGGGAAAGGACCTAGAATAGAGCCCTGAGGGACACCAAGGGTGAGGACCTAGAATGGAGCCCTGAGGGATACCAAGGGTGAGGACCTAGAATAGAGCCCTGAGGGACACCATGGGTGAGAGGTAGCAGGGTGGACAGTTTGCTCTGCCATAATACAGCCTGTTGTCTGTCATTCTGATCTGACATGGGAATATTTGGAGGAAGATGACCATATGCGCTGACCCTTCTTTAAAAAAGCCATTAATTCTGCTGTTTGAGGACTGGGGTGGAAAAAGTAAAACTAGAATCACTGTGATGGACTATGCTTGTTGAGTCTTGTGCTCCCTGATTAATTGCTAGATCACCTTCTGGGCTTTCACACGGGCAAACAAATGACAACACAGAAGTGCATTGACACAGCACTCCCACCATGGTGCTGAAGTACTTTCCCAGATATTGGTAAGGAGAGTTCAAATTACCTGCATCTAGAAGCAGTGGAGGCAAAGGAAAGGTCCTGGTCAAAGTCTAGCAACACAGCAATAAAATAGCAGATGTATTGTAACAAGTTAACAAGTAAACACGTCCTTAAATGCCACATGTACAAAGTGCATTCTGAATGTCTTCAGGGCTGTGCAGACTGCTTGAGGTAAACCAAAATGATTTCAGAGGCCAACATTTGAAAAACAGAGACTCTGTGCAATACATGTAATAATCTTTTCAGACTGGGTCACATTCCCCTCGCATTTTATTATAGTTGTTCTCTAGCAAGTCATTGCTACAATTCCTAAGATTTTATTACAAGACGGCATACCATTTAACCACTTCATGCACAGTCTTCATAATTACATCCTCTCTGTGATACTTATCATCTGACAATGCAGCCACCTTGTACCCATGGCTCACACACATTATACAAACTATATACAGAAACAAATAAAAATAAATGCAAATGTACAGCACATGCAGGGGGAAAGCCTCAGATAGATTCTAAAACTCAGAAATATTTATTTCCGTATGGGACCCAAACCCTTCAGTAACTGTCAAAGGGACAACATACAATGAACAGTTACTGATAATTGCAGACTGACCAGCACTGCTCAAATGTTCACAGCATTCTTTCACTCCATTTGTGGCACAAAAATGAGAAAGGAATATTCTGAATTTTAACTGCCATTTTTGAACCGAATAAACTGATTGATGTGAAGCCTGTAACAGGATGTTTATCAACACGAGGTGTCTGCTTCTAAGAATTTTCAATCTTTTTAGCAAAACAGAAATATGGACCCTTGTACATGATCTTTAACAGCCATGGGAAAAATAACTGCCTAAAAAGTTACTTTTCCTTTTACAATATAACCTGAAAAACAGAAGGAATCAATACATGGTAAAAACGCTAACAAAAACATAAGAATAACAGCATCCTTAAAGAAACAGTAAAGTCTTACGGATTTTTCTTCATTTTATCTTTTAACTGCACCAACACAGTAATTTATCACCCTGTTTCATTCCCTCCACCTCCTACCTGCTCTGCAGCATGGTGAGCTCTGGCCATCAATATGCTGTCGTTAGTGTGGGTGAGATGTTCCACTTCATAACCAACAAATGAATCAATTGCTTCAGTCACACAATTGTCCTTAATACTGGGTCAATGTATGTGTACTTCCACATGCATGCATGCTGCATCTCCCAATGCATACAATATTGGCTTATCTGCTGCTATGCCATCCAGCCTCTACCAGGTAGCAGTTGTACAGCAGTTGACACTATGTGATTCCTTCCCTCCCCCTCCAGATGAGTGAACAGGCAACAAACAGCCTTTTATTCTCATCCTTCCCTGTTGACTCTTCTGGTAACCAGGAAGCTAGTTAAACCCATGTTAGCTGGAATGCAACCAGTACTTCATCAGTTCTACACGAGAATCCCTTGTGATATCTCCAGTCTACATCTGGTCACAGTTATTTTTGACACTACTTTTTTTGGGGCAAAAATATTTCAGGCTTTATGAATGACTTACGACAATGAAGCATATGTAGTGATTTCTCCAATCTACCCCAAAGGAACATCTTCAACTGACCCTGGATAAGTACTCATGACATTACACCACATACTGTAGTTTCGTTAAAACCAGCATTAAACAAATATAATAAGCAATGGATAATCCACATTTCATCACAGTTTACTTCAGTCATTCATAACTGTTAACTAGCAAACCTGCAACCAGAGGCATAACATTTAATGGCTTACAGTATGCAAAGCAGTGGTCTGACTTCTGTTGTTTAAGAAAGGATGCAAGATGAGACTAAGGATGACAAAAAGTCCCATAAGCTCGCCACATCACAAACATATATCAGCAAGTAATTCAGAGACAACTGTGCAAAAGCGTAAAATTAATCCTGTGTCAGGATTCAAGGATACAGGATTAGCATAAACTGTGTGAATTAGTGATGCAACAATTTCAGTCAATAATGTAACAATTGCCAACTCTCTCCAAGGTAGATGAAGTGCAAAATGGGCATTGAAAAAAGTAGAAAGTAAGTGACCCATGCCGCTTTGGAAAAAATAATGCACTGTATACACTTGTAAAAGCCAGGGCACCTAGCACACTACTAGAAAGCTAGTGCTGATATGCAAACTGTAAGTTATGCAACCTTGAAAGAAATGTGCTGTCATTTTCACAGCATAGCACATTTCAGTGCATGTATCAAGCAAGAATAATAATGCAACCATGTTAGTCCACTACCAAGTGTCAATGATGCAGATGTACGACATAGTAGGTGACACACCAACTGAGCATATGTCAGGGACGATGCGGTAGCAACTGCTCTGGGTTGTTTAGGTGAATGCACTGCTCTGTATACTGTGCAAAGCTGGCTACAGTGCATTACCAGCTGGGCAGTATTTTCAATGTCTACCTTAGAATAACAGATTAGGTCTTTCCCTCACAGATAGAGGGTTTGATTCTGACATTTGGTCATTGTCTAGACTTATAATAGTCTGCAGACTGATAACTTATGAGCAATATGGCCAATTTTTCTTCTGTCTTACAGAATGGCATGCAGATGCATATTGCTGGTATTAACACAAAGCATGTACAGTCACGTCAGGTATATTTAGCAGCTGTGACAGCATGTGCAGTTCAGTTACCTACTGCTGTTAGTACATAAAATACAGGGAGCTCAACCATCAAATACAGATGGAGCACATCACAGTGGCAAACAATGTATCCTAACATAGGTGCCTAACCTAGACATTTACTCTTGCTGGTATTCTTAACACAGACAGCTTGGTTAACACTGTTGGCTGTTGGGGAAGCACCCACCAAGAGGAGAAAACGCTGAGAGAAGAAAGGAGCCACTTTTGAGATTTTAAGTATTTTTCTTCAGATTGTTTGCTAAGTTTTTCTGCACAGCCGCCTACTTTGAGCATTTTCTGGCTTGTTAAACTTGATTTCTGCATTGGTAACTGTATTTAGAACACAACCTAGAGCTGTTTACTGAATTTCCTGTTTGCACTTATTTTTAAAATCGTTTTTTTCTTAAAACTTGCATTTTATCTGTCTCTGGCCTAGCACTCAAGTGTGGGGTCATTTACTGCACTGTTATAACTTGTTGATACTTGTGAACCTCTGCTATCTTTAAAAAAACAAAAAAACTTGCTTTTTTCCCACTTTTCTGAGATTTAAATAAGTTCAGCTACAGGCATGCTGTTCTGAACTGTTTGTAAGTTTCTTGGAGGCCATTTTTTGCTTGGGCTAAAGGGAAGTCTCTCTGTTCATCAGTGGCAGTGATAAACATTGAGCAGCCTGCCTGTCCCTGTGGGAGTGGTTACTGCCTTGAAACTGTAGTTTTATTGGCCATTTTGGGTCAATTCCAAACTCCTTGATCTCCCTCTCTTAAAACCAGATTGCCTCGTGGTTTTGGAGTCTTTTCAGACTTGTTGGCTGTTGGGGAAGCACCCACCAAGAGGAGAAAATGCTGAGAGAAGAAAGGAGCCACTTTTGAGATTTTAAGTATTTTTCTTCAGATTATTTGCTAAGTTTTTCTGCATAGCCACCTACTTTGAGCATTTTCTGGCTTGTTAAACTTGATTTCTGCATTGGTAACTGTATTTAGAACACAACCTAGAGCTGTTTACTGAATTTCCTGTTTGCACTTATTTTTAAAATTGTTTTTTTCTTAAAACTTGCATTTTATCTGTCTCTGGCCTAGCACTCAAGTGTGGGGTCATTTACTGCACTGTTATAACTTGTTGATACTTGTGAACCTCTGCTATCTTTAAAAAAACAAGAAAACAAAAAAAACTTGCTTTTTTCCCACTTTTCTGAGATTTAAAAAAGTTCAATTACAGGCTTGCTGTTCTGAACTGTTTGTAAGTTTCTTGGAGGCCATTTTTTGCTTGGGCTAAAGGGAAGTCTCTCTGTTCATCAGTGGCAGTGATAAACATTGAGCAGCCTGCCTGCCCCTGTGGGAGTGGTTACTGCCTTGAAACTGTAGTTTTATTGGCCATTTTGGGTCAATTCCAAACTCCTTGATCTCCCCCTCTTAAAACCAGATTGCCTCATGGTTTTGGCATATTTTCAGACTTGTTGGCTGTTGGGGAAGCACCCACCAAGAGGAGAAAACGCTGAGAGAAGAAAGGAGCCACTTTTGAGATTTTAAGTATTTTTCTTCAGATTATTTGCTAAGTTTTTCTGTATAGCCGCCTACTTTGAGCATTTTCTGGCTTGTTAAACTTGATTTCTGCATTGGTAACTGTATTTAGAACACAACCTAGAGCTGTTTACTGAATTTCCTGTTTGCACTTATTTCTAAAATCGTTTTTTTCTTAAAACTTGCATTTTATCTGTCTCTGGCCTAGCACTCAAGTGTGGGGTCATTTACTGCACTGTTATAACTTGTTGATACTTGTGAACCTCTGCTATCTTTAAAAAAACAAAAAAGAAAAAAATCTTGCTTTTTCCCACATTTCTGAGATTTAAAAAAGTTTAGTTACAGGCTTGCTGTTCTGAACTGTTTGTAAGTTTCTTGGAGGCCATTTTTTGCTTGGGCTAAAGGGAAGTCTCTCTGTTCATCAGTGGCAGTGATAAACATTGAGCAGCCTGCCTGCCCCTGTGGGAGTGGTTACTGCCTTGAAACTGTAGTTTTATTGGCCATTTTGGGTCAATTCCAAACTCCTTGATCTCCCTCTCTTAAAACCAGATTGCCTCATGGTTTTGGCGTCTTTTCAGACTTGTTGGCTGTTGGAGAAGCACCCACCAAGAGGAGAAAATGCTGAGAGAAGAAAGGAGCCACTTTTGAGATTTTAAGTATTTTTCTTCAGATTATTTGCTAGGTTTTTCTGCATAGCTGCCCACTTTGAGCATTTTCTGGCTTGTTAAACTTCATTTCTGCATTGGTAACCGTATTTAGAACACAACCTAGAGCTGTTTACTGAATTTCCTGTTTGCACTTATTTTTAAAATCGTTTTTTTCTTAAAACTTGCATTTTATCTGTCTCTGGCCTAGCACTCAAGTGTGGGGTCATTTACTGCACTGTTATAACTTGTTGATACTTGTGAACCTCTGCTATCTTTAAAAAAACAAAAAAACAAAAAAACTTGCTTTTTTCCCACTTTTCTGAGATTTAAAAAGTTCAGTTACAGGCTTGCTGTTCTGAACTGTTTGTAAGTTTCTTGGAGGCCATTTTTTGCTTGGGCTAAAGGGAAGTCTCTCTGTTCATCAGTGGCAGTGATAAACATTGAGCAGCCTGCCTGCCCCTGTGGGAGTGGTTACTGCCTTGAAACTGTAGTTTTATTGGCCATTTTGGGTCAATTCCAAACTCCTTGATCTCCCTCTCTTAAAACCCTCTTTTGCGCGGTTTTGCACGTTTTTGTGCATAGTGCAACAACAGGCAGCGCCGCCTAATTGGGTTTAAACTATTCCTGGTCCACGAAGTCTGCTCTTCACTTTTTCCCTTAGAACTGCTCTATCTCTCAAATTAAACACCATATTCTCATTCTAAGGCCCTTCACTGGTCCAAATAAGTAATCTTACAAGTTAGCACTATTAAACCATAAGCACTACTTACTCTTATACTCTCTACAATTACCTTGACCCCTATTGGTCCGTCTTAATTCAGTTTCCCTATATTACTCTAGCATGTCCAAAGGTCAGTCAATGGTTTCCTCTCCAGTCCAGCTGGCGAATCTGGGAATTTTGAGGCAATGTTACAACTGTCTCGTGTACACGGACAACCCTCTCCTCCTCCAAACAGGTTCAAATATATGTGAGAGATGCAACCATATAGCCAAACTGGAGGCTGAGCTCTCTCATCTCAAAACTGGTGAAACCAGTCAGGAGGAGAAGGTAACCTCACACAACACAATTCCAGTATCACATAGTCAAACCACATCAGCGAACCAAACACATAAATACACAAAAACATACTCAGAGGCTCTAAATAAAAATCTACCTAAGCAACAGAGACCTCCAAAGCAGACATCCAAGCAAACGCTACCCCAAAACAAAACACGCACAACACATAGCCCACAAAGTCAGTGTGCCAAGCAGCCACAGCCCTTAAGGCTGAATAACACACCTGATACTCTTGTAATAGGTGACTCTATTGTCAGACACACTGATGTCCCGCTCACCAGGCTGAACAAAAAGAAGGTCACAGTGAGCTGCCTGTCGGGCGCTAGGATCTGCCACATAACGGAAGCACTCAGGTCACTCCAAAGCAAATACAAATATGACTCAGTCATCGTACATGCTGGTGTGAATGACCTGAGATGTACCTCCCTGGACTACATGAAAAGAGACATAGAGGAGCTCTCTGATCATGTAGCCCAGGCCAGTATGACCCTGACCTTGAGCAGCATCTTACCCTCACCTAGAATGATGCCACAGTACAAAGACAAAATGATCGATTTTAACAATTGGCTAAAATTTTGGTGTCATTCAAAGGTGATCCAGTGTCTGTCAGCCTGGGATGACATGCTCGACAAGCCACGTTGCTTCGCTAGGGACGGCTTGCACCTGTCACCACTGGGCTTTCGGATATTGGCAAAGGCTCTTGCCACCCCCATAGTGCCTCTTTTAGGCAAGGCTCAAAAGTCAAACCCACCTCCATAGACAGCACAAGGAACAAGAAACTAAGGGTAATGCTGCTAAACGCCAGAAGTCTTAACCTCAAGATGCACGCACTCGAAGCTCTCCTCAGTATGGAGAACATCGATATCTGTGCAGTGACAGAAACCTGGTTCAAGGCTCCAGAGAGCACCCCAGCACTACCAGGTTATACCTCATATCATGCTTTTTGGCCCCAAAACCCGGACCGAACCACAAAAGGAGGGGGAGTTTCCATATTTATCAAGGATATCCACACCTCCAGGTTAGTGGCATTGCACGAAGTATCGGAGATCATCCATGTGCAACTAACAGAAAGCAAGACTGCTTTTCAGTTTACAGCATCCTACAGACCACCCTCTCAAAGTCAGGAATCCCACACGGCTTTCCTGAAAACATTGGAGAACATGAAGATCTCTCCGAACACCATTATATTGGGCGACTTCACCTACCCAAACATAGACTGGGAGCACTACTCAAGCCCAGCACCTTAGCCCAAAGGTTTCTGGAAATTATAAACTCAAATGCTATGGAACAACTAGTCACCACTCCCACAAGAAGGGATAACATACTAGACCTGATCATTACCAACATGGGTACTCTATGCTCCATACCAGAAGTATATCCCTCATTGGTAAGATCATACCATATATTAATTTCACTGGATATCCACATCCCGACCCCACCCCCAACCCAGAAAACCACAGTGAAAAACTTCTCAAAAGCGAACTTCTCACTTCTCAAAACCGAAGTGGAATCCTTCAAGGCCCAGGGCCAGTGGAAACTACGGCCCAAACTGCAGAATCCTATATAAACGCATTCTACGGACATCTCCAGGAATGCATGGATCATGCTATCCCAAACAAAACCAAGACCCAATCATCCAAAGGCAGGCGTCCAGTTTGGTGGACCCCAGCCATAAATAAACTGTACAACAGAAGGAGGAAGCTACTACATGATAGAGCAAAATCCCTAATAGGGAAGGCAGCTCTGATCAGTACTAGCAAAAAATTACGATCCCTCATAAAATCCTCCAAGGCCAGCTTCGAGAGAAAAATTGCACAGGACACTAAAGACAATCATAAGGCTTTTTTCAGTTATGTTAAGAACCTGGGATGCAACTCCCAGACTTGTTCTGAGTTGATTCTAAACGACAAAAAATACACTGAACCCACAGACATCGCCAATATCCTGGCAGACAGGTTCAGTGCAAACTTCTCCACCCCCTCCTTCCCAAAAGAGCAAGTATCTATCCCGGCAGAGGGCTGCCTCCCAAACATCTCTGATGCTCAGGTGAAGGCTGCCCTCTCCAAAGCAAAAAACACGGCTTCCATGGGACCAGATGGCGTCCCGGGTTGCGTCCTACATGAACTCCAAGAAGAACTAACCCCTCAAATAAAACAGCTGTACAATCTCAGCCTCACTACAGGATATGTGCCCACAGAATGGCGTACAGCAACAGTGGTCCCACTCCACAAAGGTAGAGCCTCTACGGACCCTGGAAACTATCGCCCCATAAGCCTGACTAGCCTAGACTGCAAGGCTATGGAGAGGATCATCATGGAGCTCATAAACAAAGACATTGGGGACCTACAGACACTAGATCCTACCCAATTCGGCTTCATCAAGGGCAGATCCTGCCTTTTGAACCTGGTCGACTTCTTTGAAACAGTCACCAAAGCCATAGATGAAGGGAAGGTAGTCCACACAGCCTATCTGGACCTAGCAAAGGCATTTGACAAAATACCCCACTCGGGCATCATAGATAAGCTATCCAGCTTAAATATAAACCCCTATGTCACAAGATGGGTCATAAACTGGCTCAAAGACAGAACCCACAGAGTGAGAGTTGCTGGAGCCATGTCAGACTCGAAACCGGTCACAAGTGGCGTCCCACAAGGTTCTGTCCTGGGACCGCTCTTGTTCGGTATATACTTTTCCGAGGTACAGGCCAACGTGGGAGGACTATGGCTCACCAAGTTCGCAGATGACTGCAAACTGGGCGCCATAATCGACTCTCCAGCTGACACAAACAACCTTCAAAAAGGTCTCACAGAGACGGATAACTGGTGCCAGAGCCATGGTCTAAAGCTAAATGCCAAAAAGTGTATAGTCATACCCTTTGGCAAAAACAATGTGCCCACAAATTACCACATAGGCGGTAACCCATTAAGTACAGATAAAGTAATTAGGGATCTGGGGACCCAAGTTGACAGCAATCTCTCCTTTGACAACCACATTGCCAAAGTGGTTAGAAAGACCTTCTACATAGCCCACCTCATCATGAAAGGATTCACATCTAGATCAAGACAGGAATTTGTGCCCCTTTATTCATCTCTCATCAGGCCTATCATAGAATATAATGCCCCTTTAGGGATGTACCTTACCCAACACCTGCAGCAATTAGAAAGACCCCAAAAGTACCTCACCAAGAGGATCAAGGGACTCAAGCAGATGCCATATGCTGCTCGGTTAAAAAAACTCCAGCTCTACTCAGTTGCATACCGCCTACTTCGAGGTGATCTATGCCTGACATATAAAGCTATGTCCAATCCAGAATTAATGGACATGCTCCACCTCAGTAAATCTAAATCCCTTAGAGCCACATGCTCGAGGGACTTGAACCTCAGCACAGAAATAAATAGAACTTGCTGGAAAGACAGATTCATAACCCAGAGGCTCCCTTCGCTCTGAAATAGAATTCCAATTCATGTTAGGCAGAGCACCTCACTGAATCTCTTCATGAAGAATCTTGATGAGTGGATAGGGGATCGTAGGTTTGTCCCGGGGATTACTTCCGTGTCACTATTAGACAGAGGCACAGTAAACTAAACCTTAAAATGGGTACAGTATACTCAAATCAAGGGGTGGCGTAAGCCAAACAAAATTGGGCTAGGCTTGTAATTGCCCCAGGGCAGATAGCCTAGTATGAACCTATGAACCTATGAACAAAAGACACTATCAACACAACCACTTACTGTTATAGGTACATATGACACTTGCAGTACAATCACTTGCTGATGGTGGTACACATTACATGGGCAGACAAGGCAGCCTTTCATGGGGCAAACGGTACCACTGGTGGTACTACTAACTTGTACTCCAGCTACTTATTAATATTTTAAAACTAATTTTTTTTCAGCTATAACCTCATACAATGAAAATAACTGTATAAGCAGTATTTACAATATCTGCATAAGTAAAATGCATACAATTACTACCATAATACATTACTAATACAGACTGCTGCTGCAACAGCTGTCCATAGCATCACAACTTAAACATGTAATGTGCTGCAGATGTAGAGCTAGCATAAGCAAATCTGACAACTTGGAAAAGCTTTTATTTACTTACTTATGTTTGTCAAACAAAAAGTAAACTGTCAATGAACTCTTTTCAGACAAAACATAGGCCACATGACAAAAAAAGTACAGTTGTGTACCTACCATAAATGTAGATGTTTGAGTGTATTCACTGTTACAGTCATTACACTTGGGTTATCCTGCTAGCAGGCTACCCGCAGTCGGCCTTAATTCCAAAGTCTTGGTCCTGCGTCGGCTGCTGCCACCTCTTCCCTGACGTCAGTGCGCCAGGGGTATAAAAGATGCAGCAAACGCCATTTTCTTCAGTTTTTCTTGCCCCAGATGTCAGGTGCCCCCAAAAGGGTAGGCTAAAAAACATTGCTTATAAAAGCATGCACTAAAATAAACAATACCTTCATCTACAAGCAAATACACCACATAGGTTGTATAGGATAGAGAAGTACAGATAAGTCCCAGCAAAGAAAGGGGGATGGTGGGTGGGTAACCTGGACTGCAACAGTGAATACACTCGAACATCTACATTTATGGTAGGTACACAACTGTACTATGTTCATTGTGTTTCACTGTTGCAGTCATTACACTTGGGTTGAATCCCAAAGCTGAGGTTGGGTGGCTGGGTCTAAATAGAATTAGGAGTGGCTATAAGGCCCTGCAAGACTGCAGTGGCAAAGCCTGCTCTGGATTTAGAGTAAAGAGGCAAGTGGTAGTGCTTAGTAAAAGTGTGCACTGAAGTCCAAGTTGCAGCCTCCAAAATATCATTGGTTGGTACTCCTCTGAGGAAGGCTGCTGAGGTGGCTGCTGCCCTGGTAGAATGTGGTCTAATGCCCTTAGGCACTGATTTACCATGTTGTGAATAGCAGAAAAGAATGCAGTGTCCTATCCATTTTGAAATAGTCTGCTTTGAGAGAGCCTTTCCTTGTGATCCTGCAGCATATGCCACTAAAAGTTGCTCAATCTTTCTGAAAGCTTTAGTTTTGTCCAAGTAGAAGCGTAGCTGTCTGTGTATGTCCAAAGAATGCAGAAGTCTCTCCCCTTTATTCTGCGGGTTTGGGTAAAAAGTAGGCAAATGAATGGTTTGGTTAAGAGCCACACTGGACACTACCTTAAGCATAAATGTTGGGTTTGTCCTTAGAGAAACCCTGTCCGGATGGAAGATAATAAAAGGTTCCACAGCCATTAATGCCTGTAGCTCTGAGACTCTTCTTGCTGAAGTTATTGCTAGGAGCAGAGCTGTTTTCCATGATAAGAATTTTATCTCAGCTGTATTGGCTGGCTCAAAAGGAGGCAGTGCGAGTTTTTCCAAGACAAAATTAAGGTCCCATGCAGGTACTGGTGCTCTCCTTGGAGGTCTTATGTTTTTGCCCCCCCTGAGGAACGGCCTAAGCAATGGATATGAAAAAATAGGTGGGTCTGTATTGTAATGAGATTAAATGGCAGAGGCATGGATCTTAATTGATGAGAAGGATAGGCCTTTGTCCAGCATCTCACTTAGATATTGTAAAATCTGAGGAATATTGGGAACAAGCATGTCAATTCCTTGTGCCTGGTTCCAAGCACAGAATCTCTTCCATTTTTCTGCATAAGATTTTCTGGTGCTGGGCCTCCTGGCCTCCAAAATAACATCCATAACCGCTTTAGAGATAGGTGTATTCTGAATGGTTACAGTATATGCCATGCAGCTAGATTTAGAGTTCTGAGTTGGCTGTGCAGGATCTGATTGTTTTGTTGGGTCAGTAAATGAGGAATTTGAGGCAATGTCCAGGCTGGGCCTTGGGACAAGCTCCTTAGGACTGGGTACCAGTGTTGGCGTGGCCAATCCGAGGCAATCAGTATCATTTGTGACTTCTCTTGTCTGACCTTTAGGAGTACCTTGGGGAGGAGAGGCAATGGAGGAAAGGCATATACTGTAAGGTTGTTCCAGCTGAATGACAGAGCATCCACTTTCCATGCTTGTTTGTGATAAGTCCTTGTGCAGAATCTCTGAAGTTGGCAGTTGTGAGGGGAGGCAAAAAGATCTATGTCTGGGTGTCCCCATTTCCTTGTTATCATGCTGAAGATTTGTGGATCTAGTTTCCACTCGTGAGGGTCCATGAGGTTTCTGCTTAGTTCGTATGCCAAAGCATTTGTTTTTCCTGGCAGGAATTGTGCTTGCAGGTGTACTTGGTAAGTCAATGCTGTGTTCCACAAAATCATGGCTTGTCTGCAGAGTGGGTAGGAATGTGTACCCTCCTGCTTGTTTATGAACCACATGACTGTGGTGTTGTCCGTCTTTATCAGCAGCTGTCCTGGATGAAGTAGGTCCTTGAAGGCTGTCGGGGCATTTTGTACAGCTAGCATCTCTTTTTGCTTGATGTGTAGATGCCTTTGGCTTGGGGGCCATGTACCCTGAATACATTTTCCTGCCATATGGGCCCCCCAAGCATAATTTGATGCATCTGTTGTTAGTGTTTGCCTGGCTGTGGGTAAAGTGAATGGCTGTCCCTTGTTGTGGTGACAGGCCTGTGCCCACCATCAAAACTCCTGTTGCAGGCAGGGAATGAGTGAAATTAATGATTTCAGGCTGTGGCAATGTTGAGTCCAAACACTTTTTAGGTACCATTGTAGTTTCCTCATATGCAGTCTTGCATATGGAATTAGCAGAATGCAGGAGGCCATGTAGCCCAGAGCCTGCAGAATTTTTCTTGCAGATAACTGGGTCTTTGTTGCCATGCTTTCGAAGTAAGAAGTCAGTTGCCTTTGTTTGTCTGGCGTGAGATAAGCCATCTGGGCAGTTGTGTTTAAGCTTGCACCCAGGAATATTATCTCTTGAGAGGGTACTAGTTTTGATTTATTTTCGTTTACTGTGTACCCTAGGCAAATTAGTAATCTTTTTACAAACGCCAGATGCTTTAGTAGAATGTCTTTGGCCTCTGCTTGAATAAGGCAGTCGTCCAAGTAGGGATATATTTGAATTCCTCTTTGTCTGCAAAATGCAATTACTGGTGCCTGGCATTTTGTGAAGACCCTGGGCGCAGTAGATAAGCCAAAGGGCAGTGCAGAGAATTGGTAATGCATTGAGCCAGCTATGAATCTGAGGTATCTTCTGCAAGATTGTCTGATTGGGACATGCAGGTATGCCCCTTTGAGGTCCAAAGTTACAAGCCAAGCCTTTTTTGCCCAGCATGGGCAGAAGCTGCTGCAGAGTCAACATTTTGAATTTTGGAACGTCCAGAAAAGTATTTAGAATAGACAGGTCCAGAATCGGTCTCCATGCTTTATCCTTTCTTGGTACTAAGAAAAGCCTTGAGTAAAATCCTTGTCCCTGCTCTTGTTGTGGCACTGGCTGAATAGCCCTCATGTCCATGAGATATGAAACTTGGTTTTGTGCCTCTGTCCATTGATTGTGTGGCAGGTCTGGCATACCTTTTGCCTTTGGAAGGGTGTGAAAGTGGAACCTGTAGCCCCGAGAGACTATATTTAAGACCCATTTATCCTGGGTAATCATGTGCCAGTTTTGTGTAAAAAGTGCTAGTTTTCCCCCCTAAGGGTGCTGCCAAAAGATAAAAGCTTGGCATTAGCAGAGGGAAGTCATTGGGACTGTTTCCTATATGGCTGTGATTTGTCTTATCCGCTTTTGGAGGTAGACGCACCCCACTGTTTGGGCCTGTATGAGCCCTGTGGCTGTTGCCTGCCTCTAGGGCATCTGTATCTGCCTCTTTGTGGTCTGTCTGACACGGGGAAGGACCAATTCTTAGAAGGCCAGTTCCTGATAAATCTGGGTGGCTGCACCTGTAAGAAATCCTTCACTGTCTGCATAGATTTAGCTTTATCCTCCATTTTCTTCAACACCTCGTCTGCCTTAACACCAAACAAAGTATCATGCTGTAATGGAGCATCCAATTATTTTGCTTTAACATGATCAGGCAGAGTCTGTTCCTTTAACCATGCATGCCTTCTAATGACAGAGCCTTTTACAGCGGCCCTGCAAGAGGCCTCCAGTGAATCATAACCACATTGCAAAGTATGTTTTCCCACTTGTTCAGCTGCATGCAATAAATCCTGCAATTCCTTGTTCTCAACACATTCAGAATTTGTCAACATTTTCTGTTTTAACAGAGACATTAAATATTGCTGATATTTAAGCATATGAAACTGACAATTTAAAGCCCTTACAGCCAAGGTAGCAGAAGTGTAAACTTTTTTCCCCCATCTGTCCAGTGCCCTAGAATCTCTATCTGAGGGTACAGGGTTTTTTGCAGTAGCAGCCCTGACCCCTTTGGGACTCTGAGAAATAGTTTCTGGGTCAGCAGCAGGGTTTTTACATAGAAATTTATGAGACTCTGGAACCCTGTAGTATCTGTCTGGCTTAACAGGTGCAGGAGGTAAGGAGTCGGGAGACAGGCCGGACTCAGAAAATACATCATCTACAATGTCTAAAACAGGAGGAATAGCAAGAGGTCTGTGCTGAGGTAGCAAAAGAAAGTCTCTGAGCCTTTTCTTAGAATCTGAATAATCTTGGCTCTCCCAGTGGAAATGCTCCATCATGGTATGCAAGGTTTCCCCAAATGAGTAATCCTCAGGAGGAGATGCTAAAGGAATAGATTCTTCAGCATCAGAATCCTCATAGGGAGGAATAGAGTATTCATAGGTTCATAGGTTTATACTAGGCTATCTGCCCTAAGGCATTTATAAGCCTAGCCCAAATTTTTGTGGCTTACGCCACCCCTTATATGAAAAAATACTGTGCCCATTAGTTTGTTGTGCCTCTGTCCAGCAGTGACACAGAGATGATTCCCGGGGTAAACCTACGATCTCCCATCCACAGGTCTAGATTTCTCTTGAACAGAGTCAGCGAGGTGCTCTGCCTCACATGGACCGAGATTTTATTCCACAGCATAGGGAGTCTCTGAGTGATAAATCTATCCCTCCAGCACGCACTATTTATAACCGTGCTAAGATTTAAGTCGCTTGCTCTAGTGGTTTTGGTGGATTTGGATTTTTGAGGTGGAGCATGTCCATTAATTCCGGGTTGGACATGGCCTTGTATGTCAGGCACATGTCACCTCTGAGCAGACGGTATGCGACTGAATAGAGCTGGAGTTTCTTCAATCTGGCAGCATATGACAGACTTTGGAGTCCCTTTATCCTTTTGGTGAGGAACTTTTGGGGTCTCTCCAATTGCTGCAGATGTCGGGTGAGATACATCCCGAATGGGGCATTGTACTCGATCATTGGTCTGATAAGTGAAGAGTACAGGGGAACAATGACCTCACTAGATCTGGATGTGAAACCCTTCATGATCAGGTGGGCAATGTAGAAGGTCTTTCTAACCACTTTAGCAACGTGAGTGTCAAAAGAAAGGCCACTGTCAACCTGGGTCCCCCTGATGAAGTATTCCTGTTCTGAAGAGGAGTCAGAGGAAATGGAAACCTGATCAGAGGAATCATATTCAGTGTCTTGCCTAGGCCTCTTATCAGGAGGGGGATGGGAACCCCTGATCAAAGTAATTAGGACTTCGGCCATTTTGAGCATCTGTTTCTTAGGCATGGAAGTCTGTCCTGGAGAGAGCTGTACTTGTTTCTTTGTCTTTAAAACTGTTTTTAGTCTTTGTCTTTGATGATGAAGTTGGCTTGATATAAAGCTGTGTAGGTCTGAAAACACCCTCAGAAGTCGATGCCTGCACAGTGGCTCGGGACCCATCTGAGAGATTAGTTTCCGAAGGCCCAATACCTTGAGTATCCAGAGGCCTAGCTGTCTCCACATGGGAGTCGGAGTCGGAGGCGGCCTGTGGCTCTGAGGTAGTGGGGGTCAGGGGCTGTGAAAGCGCCTCACTGAGAACCGGCGAACCGGCGACTGGCCTAGAAGAGGCTTCATCGTTGGTTTTGGACCTCGGATGCCTGTCCTTTTCTTTTTCCTTGTGCTTTTTATGAACTCCGGTCATCAGCTGTTCTGACGGCATTATGTAGTTAAACCTTCAGCCAAAGTAATGAAAATCAAAATCGTACCAACGCTTAACAGTGCGTTGGTTAAATCTAGCACAAAACCGACAACTAACAACGTCGTGGTCAGGGCCTAGGCAAGGAATACAGTAAGAGTGAAAATCTTTATGAGGTATTTGCTTCCCATAAGAAATGCAATTGTTAACTTTTTCTGACATCGGTCTGGAGCAAGAAAAAAAGTTTCCCCAATGGGGTACTTAGCTTTATAGAAGACTTCGGATCTGAAATTCAATTTTGAAAATCTCAGGAGTCAGCCGACCGGCACTTGCGAACTGCTTTTGCTTCGGGCACCGCACGGCAAGAAAGACTGAAGAAAATGGTGTCGGCTGCGTCTTTTATACCCCTGGCGCACTGACGTCAGGGAAGAGGCGACAGCAACTGACGCCGGACCAAGACTTTGGAATTCAGGCCGACAGCGGGTAGCCTGCCAGCAGGATAACCCAAGTGTAATGACTGCAGCAGTGTAACACGATGAACATCAACACAGCTGCTAAAAGCAAAAAGGATAAGTAAAAAAAAAAACAAAAAAAAACAACGGGCACTTATCTGAATGCCTAGGTAACTAGCAACGACTTGGGTGATCAGAACAATGATCAAAAGATGGCATTCGAACTGGCAGCAAAGAAGTTCTGAGGATGGTGCATCCGGACATCACCTTTGTGCCCTATGCTCTGTGTGACATACCACGTACCTTAAAGCAACATAAAGGTTTTGGTATACTGGTTGGATGTCAGGCCGCCCTTGGCGGGGGATTCCTAATGTAATGAATACTGCAACAATGACATGGAAGGACATCTCCTAGGTAATTTTACCACCTTCAAGTATGTCACACTGTGTCATTTTTTTCCATTTAGCAGAAGGATAACTTCCCTTTCAAGTATCCTGCGTTTTGCAAGGACTCTCTCCAAGGCACTGAAGGAATTTATTTTGGGAATATTACGAATACAGGACTTTTTCTTCTCAGTGTGAATCTGTATTTGAAGAAACAAGGCACTGCTAAGGCTCATATATCAATAGCTATTAAACAACTTCTATTAAGCAAGAAACAAAAGACTGTGTTGACAACATCATGATGTAATCACCCACAACAATCACATCAAACATAACCTGTTAGCACAGGTTTCAGAATTTTTATTATTTTTTTAAATTTTACTCTCAGAAACAATCACAACAAACGTAACCTGTTAGAACAGGTTTCAGAAACTTTTTTTTTAAATTTTGCTCTCAGAGTAAAACTGTTTCCAGTTAAGACATCTGTGGTATCTCCTGAAGTGCTGAAAATAATGACACTTAAATTTAAACTTACAACCTCCTAAACTGTCAGTTCATACATCCAATTAATTTAGTTCTCAATGTAGCTATAAATATTACTGAATCCATTATTTAATAATTTTCTAATTTATTTACAACTAACCAGCCCACAGGGAAGCTTGACTATGTTCCAGGAATGTGGTTCAGTGCAAGATTTCTAAACATATAATATACCTCATAAAAAGTGTTGCTGTTTATGTCCTGGCTATTTTTTTTTTTTTTTGTAACTGAATAATCCCATTAGACATAATTGTCATATTTCAGCAGGAACCCAGGAGCAGTGACTGGTTAACTGACTTGGTCAGAGTTGCACAGCTGGCAGACTGAGGCTGAAACTTGTATTGTTCCTTTTATACAGATGGACTTGCTGTGGGTGACTTAGAGAAGGGACTGAGGGAAAGTTATCAGAAATACTTGGATTTGGTAGAATACCAGGTATACTGCCCTTTATATCAAGGAATGGCACTCTTATACTTGAGCATGAAATAAAAGTCACCAGGAGACCGTTCTTGCATAACAACCAACCTAAGAATCAGAGTTCACTAGAAGCCACTTGTTTTTTCGAGTTCTCTGGTTTGCTGGTATCCAGGAAGTAAAGGCATCTCCAGTAATGTAATTACACCCTCTTCTCTGGGACAAAAGCCAGCACTGTCAGACTTCACACATCTGCAGCACTCTGGTGTTTACACACTATTTAACCGTTAAAATATGACAAGTTTGTTAAACTCTTCCTCAAGTTGAATTTTCCTTTTCCTGACATATGCTCATTTATTACTTGCACTCTTCTAACAAAAAAAATTGCATCACCTTTCTGTTAATAATCTCAGGTTATAGCATTATTCATTGTTTTTTTTTCACCACAAAGTGGGGACAGACTTTATTAACTATGAAACTCCAAAAAACTAAACATAGAAACCAGAGAAATTTTTCTCATACAACATAAAAACATGTCTCCCCATTCTGTAAACTGGGTATGGAAGACATTTGTTTGTGTCTTTCGGCTTTTCCCGGTTAGGGGTCGCCACAGCGGAACTCCGGTCCACTAAAGATTGGTAGTTGATTTTTACATGCCGAGTTATCAGCCCTGATGCACAACCTTCAACGAAGGTACGCCCATTCATGCATGTCTCCACGCAGAAGATGCTCTAGCTGAGAATCGAACCGGACAGCGTCTTACTGTGAGGCGACAACGCTACCGCAGCACCACCACCGCGAGGATGGGTATGGAAGAAATAAATGTATTAATAAAAAGATTATCCCTTTCTACAGCCATCCCACTGGACTTCTCACTTTTCCACTCTTCTAAAAGTGACATGCTCCATACCCAATTCTCCATCTGTACTTTCTTAAGCTGACCAAAGATCTCAATTGTTAGCAGTTTCCAGACCTACAAATGGGATGTTCTATGATACTTTTTTCAGCTCTAGTTCTGGATAAATAACTGAACTCAAGAAACACAAGAAACCACACACACACCATCCTGGTTATCACAAATACGAACCTGCAGTCTTGGTTTCTTGTAACTCCTCTGGGATCTGCCTGTGAGAGAGGAACCCTCATCTTTTAACCTGGTCTGAAATGTCTTGGGCAGCTCCTTCTCGGACAGACTTAGTAACTGCCATATATGGTAGATAAATCCTTGGGTGTCACTATTCCAATCAATGCTTTATAGCCACTTAACCAACACTTTTTCCTAATATTAACTTAGCCACTTAATAATGTCTCTGCTGAGTACTTTGCTGGTACTCAACTTGATGGTTGCGAAAATGCCAAAAACAATTTCAGATATTTGAAAGGCACAGACCAGGTGATTGAGAGGAGGAGTGCAACTTTCAGAAGTGGAGACCTCTAAAAAAAGATGCAGCCTGACATCAGGCCAGAGGGACAGAGTACAGAACAATGTGAATGAAGACATAACTCATTACAGAATGGGATCTAGATGCGAGAAACAGTCCAGGAGAGGTAGTAGGAGATTAATGTACTTAAATAAAACAGCAAAAGAAATACAGAGAACTTTCTATAACTAACAATATGGATTTTGCAAACCTAAATTTCAGCAAGACATTTTGACACCATGACACAAATGGTATTGCCAGAAAATTTTAATGGAATAAGGGTGATGCTCAGAAAGGTGATGTAAACAGAGTGATAGTAATGGGCTGTCTGTAGAAAACAGAAATCAGTCTCCAGTGGCATGCCATAGGTTTCAGTCTTGCGCAGTTCAGTTTAGCATGCCTATGTCAGGTAACAAAGTGAGGTCAGAAGCAATATTAATCTGTTAGCCAATAATATGAATTCTGAAGCAATGGTAACAGATAATGGAACTAATAACTGGTAAGACCTTGGACAGCTGGCATTTTATGAAAAAAATGCAAGGTGTTGTCCTTTGGTGGGAGACAATCGGGGGTGGGGGATTACAGCTAGGTGAAGTGACCCTGGAAAGGAGAGGAACATAAAAGATATGGTGTTATAACAACCTCTTACAATAAATCATGCTGGTCAATGTGAAGCAGCAGTGAATAAGGCCAAAAGGATGCTAGGATACATATTAAGGGGACTTGGATTCAACAGATTCTAAAGGCATCCTTCCATTGGATAGGGTACTAACAAGACTATATCCAGAAAACAGTGTCCACTTTTAACAGATGTGCACAAAAAATGATGGTCAACAGAGAGGCAGTGCACAAAGCAGGGCTGCCACAATGGTAACGGGATGGAAGAGTCAAATTATGAGGAAAGAACCCAACTGCCTACAAAGTCTACAACAGATGAGACAAGAAAGATGGGGATATAACACAAACACACTATATTGTCAAAGACAACTGAGTGGTGTGAAGTTCATAGCAATAAACAGAAGGGAAAGGATGGCATAGCTGGCAGATAGATGGGGTAAGACTACATGAAGACTGTTTAAAGAAATACTATGTTGTGGAGAAAGGACTGCAGAGAGAACAAAGGAATGTATGTCAAAAGATGGGTTCAAGTGTACATGGATACAAGGATAAGAGCTGCAAATGAGGCAGGTCTAACAGAAGGATGGACTTACAATAAGGGAAAAAAATTAACATTTGCATTGCAAGAAGATTATGCTTGACATGTCTATCTGTCCTATGAAACATTATTAAGCTCTTCAAAAAAGTCTACCTTGGGATAACTCTGATGACCAAAACAGCCCTTGTATAGTCTAATGTCATAAAAATACCCAGAGTGAAATTCAGGTGGTGACTTAAGGCATTCACCAACCAAGTGTTTTCTCTTGGAATGAGGAACATCAAACTCAGTATGTGACAAGCATTAACTACAAGCTGCTTCACGGCACAATTAAGTGTGACATACTGTTAATATGCCACACTACAAGCTGTTTCACTTTATTGGAAGGGACACTGGGAATGCGAGAGTCTTTACAGCTTGACACACATTTCCCTGAGCTCCACAGAACTACAATTGAGTTCCCTCTACCAGACTACACAAAAGTACACTTGTGTATGACTCATCACAACAGAAGCTCTACAAGGAGAGGCCCTTTGTTGTGTCTTTCGGCTTTTCCCGGTTAGGGGTCGTTACAGCGGAACTCTGGTCTGCTAATGATTTTTACGTGCCGAGTTGCCAGCTCTGATGTACAACCTTCAACGAAGGTACACCCATTCACGCATGTCTCCACACAGAAGACGCTCTAGCTGAGAATTGAACAGGACGTCTTATTGTGAGGCGACAATGCTACCGCAGCACCACAAGGAGAGGTCCTTAAAGTAGCAAAATCAAAACTTACTAGTTTAACCTGAAAAACTGAAGTGTTCCCGGCAGGTTTCTTCCAGCAATCTATATCCAGTCTTTGTCTTACACATCTGAAAGTCCTAAGATTAGGATGGTATAAGATCTCCCAAATAGCTAATTTTCTAGCAGTATCCAACTAATCTACTGAGACGCTTCTTTCTAAATGTATCTTGAATCCACATTTGATAAAAAAAAAAAAAAAAACTACCAAAACCACAGAAAAATTACTACGACCAGAAACAGTCATGCACAAACTTGTAAACATTTGACTCAGTTTAGTATATGCATATTCCTAAACAAAAGAGTTAGGAGTACTCGTACTTGCAACTTCAATTCAGTTTATGAAGCAGTGACAGAAACATTCCAAATCCAATTAAGAATTCAGCTTGTAGAAAAAGGAAGACCATTCTTTACTGCCGTAATGATGTAATGACCTGTCAATCACAGATTACTGGCTGAAGGGAATACATCACCAAAATGTAAATTCATTCTAGATAGACAGTACCCAGCAGAGTATGGTATGGTAGGCTAGGCAAAAAGAAAACTTCCTTTACTAGCAATACAGATTTCTAAATCAAAGGCATGCCACATCGCAGAAAAAATATATCTGGAATGTGAGATTAGTGAAGTACAGTTGTGTACACTTACCATAAATGTAGATGTTTGAGTGTATTCACTGTTGCAGTCATCACATTTCGGTTATCTGCCTGCAGGTAGCCCTCAGCCAGCCTGAATACCAGAGTCTTGGATTCCTGCGTCGGATGCTGTCTCTTCTTCCAGTCAGGTCCTCAGGGGTATAAAACATGCAGCTGACGCCATTAACATCAGTTTTTCTTGCCCCAGATGTCAGGTGCTCCCACAATGGGAAGCAATTATATGTTATGGTACATCTCCATCAAAATGCAAATACACCAGAAAGCTTAAATACACCAAACAAGAAGGAAAGGTAGAGCCAAGAGAGGTGGAGGGAGGGTAACCAGGACTGCAACAGTGAATACACTCTAACATCTACATTTATGGTAAGTGTACACAACTGTACTATGTTCTTCATGTTTCACTGTTGCAGTCATCACATTTGGGTTGATTCCCAAAGCTAAGGAAGGGAGGAGGAAGTTAGAGAGCATTAGGGCCAGCTATTAAGTCCTGCAAGACCAGCTCTGGATTTAGAAAAAAACAGGCATGTGGTAATGCTTGGTGAAGGTATGTACAGAGCTACAGGTAGCAGCTTCTAGGATGTCCCTGGTAGGGACTCCTGTGAAAAAGGCTATAGAGGTAGATGCAGCTCTGGTGAAATGTGATGTTATCCCCTGTTAGGCAGGTTTTCCATGCTGCTTATAGAAGAAATGAATGCAATGGGCTATCCATTTAGAAATGGTTTGCTTTGAAATGGCCTTCCCCTCTGCCCCTGCAGCAAAGCCAACTAGTAGCTGTTCAGATTTTCTGAAAGGCTTAGTCCTGTCCAAATAAAATCTAAGTTGTCTGTGCATGTCCACAGAGTGCAGTATTCGTTCTCCTTTGTTTTGTGGATTAGGGAAAAAAGTAGACAAATGAATGGACTGATTTAGGGCCACACTAGACACCACCTTGGGCATAAAGGAAGGATTGGTCCTGAGGGAAACCCTGTCTGCATGGAAGATAATGAAGGGTTCCACTGCCATAAGGGCCTGTAATTCAGACACTCTTCTTGCTGCAGTGATGGCTAGAAGGAAGGCTGTTTTCCAAGAAAGGAATTTCAACTCTGCAGTTGCAGCTGGCTTAAAGGGAGGGAGAGTGAGCTTTTCAATACAAAGTTAAGGTCCCAGGCTGGAGTAGGGGCTCTCCTGGGGGGTCTTAAAATTTTGGCCCCTCTAAGGAATTGCTTTATCGGGGGTGAGAAAAGAGGGGTGGCCCAGTATTATAATGTGCTGAAATGGCAGAGGCATGAATTTTAATTGACGAGAAGGATAGGCCCTTGTGGAGCATTTCTGTTAAGTACTGAAGAATATGAGGTAAGCTGGGCACCGTTGTGCCCATCCCCTGAGTCTGGCTCCAGGAACAGTATCTTTTCCACTTTTCAGCATAGGATTTTCTAATACTAGACCTCCTTGGCTCCAGAATGACATCTAGCACCTGCTTACTGAGGGATGCTATTGGAGAGCTCAAGGAATTAGCCAGGCTGCAAGGTTCAGGGTTTGAATCTGAGGGTGCAGAATCTGGCCCACCATCTGGGACAGCAGTCAAGGGATCTGAGGCAGGTGCCATGGTTCCAGCAGTACTGCGCAAGAGGGGGTACCAGTGCTGGCGTGGCCAGTCTGGTGCAATCAGTATTGTCCTTGGCTTGTCCTGCCTGATCTTTTGCAGAACCTTCGAGAAGAGAGGCAGAGGGGGAAAGGCATAAACTGAGTGGCTTTCCCAGGTAAAGGACAGGACATCCACTTTCCAGGCTTGACTGTGGGAAGTCCTTGTGCAGAATTTGTCCAATTGGTAGTTCTGAGGGGAGGCAAACAGGTCTATCTCTGGAGTCCCCCATTTGTTCCTCAAGAGTTTGAATATTTTTCGTTCCAGTTTCCATTTGTGTGGGTCCATGGGATTCCTGCTCAGGTCGTCTGCCAGTGAATTTAGCTTGCCTGGCAGGAACTGAGCTTGCAGTTGCACTTGGTAGCTCAAGGCTGTGTTCCACAGAGCCATGGCTAGTCTGCAGAGAGGGTACGAGTGGGTTCCCCCCTGCTTGTTTATGTACCACATAACTGTGGTGTTGTCTGTCTTTACCAATAATTGTCCTGGAAGAATGCAGTCTTTGAAGGCTGTCAGGGAATTCTGTACAGCAAACATTTCTTTTTGGTTGATATGCAGGTGAATCTGTATCGGGTTCCATTTTCCCTGAATGCACTGCCCTGCCAAGTGAGACACCATGCATAGTCGGATGCTTCTGTTGTTAGGGTTTGGGCGGCAGGGGGTAGAGTGAAAGGGAGCCCCTTGTTGTGGTAGCAGGCCTCTGCCCACCAAAGGAACTCTGTCTTTATACAAGGAATGATAGGAATCATTGATTCCAGGTCCTAAGAATGTTGACACTGTAGGCTTTTTAGATACCATTGTAGTTTCCTCATATGCAGTCTTGCATATGGAATTAGTAGAATGCAAGAGGCCATGAACCCCAGGGCTTGCAGAATTTTCCTTGCAGGCAGCTGGGTCTTTGTGGCCAATAGTTTGAAGTAGGCTGTCAAACAAACTTGTTTCTCTGGAGTGAGGAAAGCCATCTGGGAATTTGTGTTCAAACGGGTCTATATTAGAACACCGAAGCTTCAAAACTTCGAGTGTTCTAATATCGACCCGTTTTCAGCGAATACTGAAAATATCGAAGAAACAGAAAACCAAATTTTTTCCTAGGGAAAGAATTCGGTTGTCCATTTCTGTTGCTTTGGTATTTTCAGTGCTGTGGTGGAAAGTTACGGGTCAGGTTCAGGTAAGTGCGCGATTGTGTGGACGTGAAGGTTAGGGCGGGTTAGGTGGGTTAGGGCGCGGGTCAGGTAAGTGTGCGATTGTATAGACATGAGGGTTAGGGCAGGGTAGGTGAGTTAGGGTTAGGGCGTGGGTGAGGTAACTGTGCGATAGTGACGGACCTTAGGGTTAGGGTTTGGGTAAGGTAAGTGGATAGTTAGTGGTGTATGTATAGTTTAGTGTAGGGTTAGGTGTAAGAGTTTAGGTGTATGTGTGTGGATTGCTGTTTGTTTGGTGTGCTTGTGTTGTGTGTATGTGTTTTGGAATAGCAAATTTTTTCCCTAGGAAAAAGTTTGCTGTTCTGTATGTTCGATATTTTAAATTTTCGATTAATAGGGTTCGATATTAGAACACTCGAAGTTTTGTAACTTTGGTGTTCTAATATAGACCCGTTCAAGCTTGCTCCCAGGAATACAATCTGTTGGCAGGGTACTAGGTGAGATTTCTTTTCGTTTATGGTGTACCCCAGACAGGTAAGAAGTTTCTTTTCAAATGCCAGATGTTTTAATAGCAAGTCCTGGCTTTCTGCCTGAATCAGACAATCGTCCAAGTACGGATATATCTGAATTTTTCTCTGCCTGCAAAATGCAATGGCTGGAGCTACACACTTTGTGAATACACTGGGCACAGTAGATAAGCCAAAGGGAAATGCAGAGTACTGATAGTGCTTGGAGCCTGCCCTGAAGCGTAGGTATTTCCTGCAAGATTCCCTTATTGGAATGTGCAGGTAAGCTTCCTTTAAGTCTAAGGTTGCCAACCAGGCATCTTTGCCTAGCATAGGAAGCAGCTGTTGAAGTGTTAGCATTTTGAATTTTGGGATTACCAAAAAGGTGTTTAGAACAGAAAGGTCCAGGATAGGACATCAGGAGCGGTCTTTTCTGGGTACAAGGAAAAGTCTTGAATAAAAACCTTGTCCCCTTTCTTCTGCTGGGACAGGATGAATAGCCCTGATACTTAGAAGAGAGAAAACCTGCTGTTGGGCCTCTTCCCACTGATTTGGGGGTAGGTCTGGCCAACCTTTTGGGGCTGGTAGGGTGTGGAAGTGGAATCTGTATCCATGGGAAACTATATTCAAAACCCATTTGTCCTGGGTAATAAGTTCCCATTTTTTTGCATGCAGGGCGAGCTTTCCTCCTAAGGGAGCAGGCAGTTGAGCAGGGCTTGGAAGGGTTAAGGTTAAGTCATTGTGCCATTTTTCCGTAGGGGGTGCCTTACTACTCCCTGCTTTGTAAGCCCCCCACTGCTTAGGCCTGTGCGTAGCCTGATACTGTAACCTAGGTGGTCTGCTGTTCCTGAGTTTGGACTGAGAAGGCCTGGAAGAGACTGGAAAGGACCAATTCTTTGAAGGCCAATGCCTACTAAATCTGGGAGGCTGTACTTGCAGGAAATCTTTAACAGTTTGCATAGATTTAGCTTTTTCCTCCATCTTTTTGAGGACTTCTTCTGCTTTGTTGCCAAACAGACGGCCTTGGTTTAAGGGAGCATCCAGTAATTTAGCTTTAACATGATCTGGCAAGTTTTGCTCCTTAAGCCAAGCATGCCTTCTAAGAACAGACCCAGTGATAGCAGCCCTACAAGATGCTTCTAAAGAGTCAAAACCACATTGCAAAGTATGTTTACCAACTTGTTCTGCAGAATGCATTAAATCCTGTAATACTTTGTGTTCAGCACAGTCAGGAATCAACATAATTTTCTGTTTAAGTAGTCCCATAATATGCTGCTGGTACTTTAACATATGAAACTCACAATTTAAAGCCCTAATGGCCAAAGTATCAGAAGTGTACACCTTCTTACCCCATCTGTCCAAGGCTCTAGAATCTCTATCAGAAGGGGTAGGATTTTTGGCAGCAGTAGCCTTAATGCCCTTTGGTCTTTGGGAAATGGTCTCTGGATCCGCAGTAGGATTCTTGAAGAGGAACTTGTGAGAGTCAGGTACTCTGTAATACATGTCAGGTTTTCTGGGAGCTGGAGGTAAAGTGTCTGGGGAAAGGCTAGATTCCAAGAAAGCATCATCTACAATGTCCAGAACAGGAGGGATAGCTAAAGGCCTGTGTTGAGGAAGGAGTAAGAATTCCCTAAGCCTCTTTTTGGAGTCAGAGTAATCCTGGCTTTCCCAGCGGAAATGCTCCCTAAGAGTGTGCAAAGTTTCACCAAAAGAAAAATCTTCTGAAGGGGAAGCAGAGGGAATGGAATCCTCTGCATCAGAATCCTCAAAGGTAGATAAGGGCAAATCCTGGTAATCAGAAAAAACAGAAATATCAGATTCCTGATCAGAAGAATCAGAAGGAAAATCAGTTCTAGGTCTCTTAAAGGGGGAAGGCTGGCTTCCCCTAATTAAGGTAATAGGGTCTTCAGCCATTCAAAGCATTTGTTTTTTTTCGGCATATGGGCCTGACCATACAGTTTGGACATCGGTTTTCTAGGCGTGGTGCGAGTTTTAGGCCTGGATGAAGAAGATGGCGTCGGTTTAAAATGCAAGTCTGTAGGCCTGAATACACCCTCAGAGGCCGGTGCCTGCACAGCGGCTCCGGACCCATCCAAGGTAGAGATATCTGCAGGTTCCATAGTCGAAGAAGCATCCCACGGCATACCGGACTCCGAATGCGTCTCAGTAGAGGCCTGCAAATCTGAAGTAGTGGGTATCAGGGGCTGCGAAAGCACCTCACTGAGTACTGGCGACTAGCTTAACGGAAGCGTCGTCGGCAATTTTGGACTTATGCGGTCTGTCTCTGTTTTTATCCTTACGTTTTTTCAGAAGATCGGTAGTCGGATGGCTTACCGAAGCCATTTCGGAGTACGGATACCGAGTACCAAAATAATTTGCTGCAAATATAGCCTGACAACGAATAGTTTGGGGTTGAACAAGGCACAAAACCGACAGCAAGGGACGTCGTGGTCTGGGCCTAAGCAGGGGCTGCAGTACGAATGAAAATCTTTATGAGGTATTTGCTTTCCACAGGTAAGACAATTGTTAACTTTTACTGACATTGGTTGGAGCAAGAAAAAGATCCCCAATGGGGTACTTATCTTTTTTTTGAAGACTTCGGTTCTGAAACTTGAAAATGAAAATTTCAGGAGTCGGCCGACCAGCACTTGAGAACTGCTTCTGCTTCGGGCACCGCACGGTAAGAAAACTAATGTAATGGCTTCGGCTGCATGTTTTATACTCCTAACGACCTGACATCATGGAAGAAGAGAGAGCATCTGACGCAGGAATCCAAGACTCTGGTATTCAGGCCGGCTGAGGGCTACCTGCAGGCAGATAACCCAAATGTGATGACTGCAACAGTGAAACACGAAGAACATCTGGACATCAAGATAAAACTAAACTGAAAAAGGACCAAGTAGAATTTGTAAAAAGCACTGAAGTGATAATCAGTGTCAATTCTACTATCAAGTCCAAGTTCACGTCACTGTAGGTCTAGGTGTACATATATACAAACATATGTTTGTCCAGAAAAACTCTGCTTCACATTTTATCCAATATTTTTGGCTCCCAGAAGAAACCCCACCAACATCTAACAGATATGGCAGGAAAAATAAGTACTAAAAATGTACGTCCTTCTAGACTAAATAACTGTACATTAATATGACTTAATTGTGCAAGTGCATTTGTATTTTAATAAGACATACAATTCGAACAGATAACTTTGGTCCTCCAACAAAGCCTTAATCAAAACCATCAGATGCAAAAACAACTCCGGGGAATCACTATTTGCCCATGAAATAGCAAAAATATGGAACAACCTTCCCCCCTGACCTCAGACTACAAAACTCCACACCCTTCCTCAAAAGCCTACTTAAAACATACCTCTTCACCAACTATCTATGCAACTGTAATTGACCCCCTGAAGTCTCATCCATTCACTGTTTCTACACCCCCTCTGTCCTGGACAACACAAACAACACCATCTAACTATACCTATCCATGTGTGAGCAATAACCTATGTGTGTGTGTGTGTGTGTGTGTGTGTGTGTGTGTTTGCGTGTATATGTCGATGTATGTGTATACATTTATATGCTCTTACATGTATATTTGCTTGAATGTATATATATGGAAAACTTAAACATTTATATACACTTTTCAGTTGTGAAATATCTTGCAATGCTCTACCAGGTTCTTATCTACTTTCATTGTATGTTTTGTGCACTTGTATTTTCAACCACAGGGGAAATATCCTCTTAATGTATACTAACGGCTGTAAAGTCTACAATCTGTATGCTACAACAGTGTAATGTCTCTTTTGTAAATTTTTGTTCTCTCTGTAAACCTATGGAGTTTTTCTCCCCAGGACTCCACTGAAAATGGACACTTGTTTTCCAGTCAGACTATCCTGGCAAACAAATGTTAAATAAATACATAAATGTACTGTGATGGGCTTCTGCCCTTTCCAGGACTGGTTCCTTCTTTAAACCCACTGCCTGCCAGAATTTGCTCTGGCCCTATGACCCCAAAATAAACTAGGCATTGAAAATGAATGGGTGAGACAGTATTTACTATTTTTCATATTTTCATTAGGTTTTTGATTTGAACAGACACTACAAAAAAAGTGGTATTAACAAGTGCAGTTGGTGTTTTACATTTTTTCACGCATCTCAATGTTATATGAAGCTTTACTTGTGGTAGGTAAAAAATTCAGAGACCTACTTTTTTCTGTACGTTACAGTCAGAGATGTTGTTTGTCTTTCGGCTTTTCCTGGTTAGGGGTAACAACAACAGCAGTCAGAGATAGTGCAGACACAGGTTTCGGTCTAAGTATGATATGCCTCCGAGTCTCTTTTCCCCATGTTGACCCACTCTACCTTTTGATAAAAAACAGTAACCAAGAAGTAAGATTTCCTTGTTTTTGTTTTGCTTGTTTTTTTTTTTTTTGTTTGTTTAAGCATTACCCTTGTAATAGGATTGCAGGAGCCTTCCTGTGCATTTACTTTACAGACTAAAGCCAAGACTGAGATAAAAGATCATCCAAATCTTGTAAACTGTTACAGATTTAACTTTCAAGAGTGAAAACAAAGGGGAGGGGTAATGAAAAAAACTGATCGGCTGCACAACTGAAAGGTTTAAGAACTACCGAAGTTCAAAACTCTACAAAAATAATCCTAAAAAACTGTGAAAATAAAAGGAATTATGAAGAACTTGCAAAAAAGGCAGGATCCCAGTTACCATCAATTAACTCTCAGTCAGATAGGGAGTTTAAATACAAAAAAAAAAAATATATATATATATATATATATATATATATATATATATATATATATATATATATATATATATATATACATATACACACATACATACATATATATAAAACATTATATATATTTGTGGGTTAAAATAGGGTAGACAGGAGAAAACACCGGGAGCTGACCCTTAGACATGCCTGGATAGGTGCTTATTTGTTAAGTACTAGAAACGGTTTTCCTCTAGACAAGTGAGGAAAGTTGAATGCTGTAGTAATTTGTAGCTTATTTAGTGCTTACAACGAGTTCTGAACAAGTGCTGACCTCACAGAAACAGACTTGAGTGCTGAAACTAGAAAACTGGCTAGTTCTAAGAAACAAAATTAAACCAGAAGGCTTCCCTCCAACACAGAAAGGCTTGGGGGCTCAGAAGCTTACAAACAGTCCTGGATACAGCAAATCTGTATTTGGACTAGACGACTTACAGGAAGGGCAGGAAACAAACTTAGAAATTTTTTTTTTTTTTTTAAGTGGAAAGAGAGAAAGGAGGAACAGAAAAGTACAGCTGTGTACACTTACCATAAATGTAGATGTTCGAGTGTAATCACTGTTGCAGTCATTACATTTGGGTTATCTGCTTGCAGGTAGCCCAAAGTTGGCCTGATTAACAAAGTCTTGGATTCTGCATCGGTTGCTGTCCCTTCTTCCATGACGTCAGGACATCAGGGGTATAAAACATGCAGCCGATGCCATTACCTCAGTTTTTCTTGCCCCAGATGTCAGGTGCCCCCCTAATGGGAACCAATTAAATATAAAAATACAATGATATACCTCCAACAAAAATGCAAATACACCAAAAAGCTTTTAAGCCAAGTAAAGGAAAGTATATGTATAGCCAAAAGAAGTTAGGGTGCTGGAGGAAGGGTAACCAGGACTGCAACAGTGAATACACTCGAACATCTATATTTATGGTAAGTGTACACAACTGTATTATGTTCTTTGTGTTTCACTGTTGCAGTCATTACATTTGGGTAGATTCCCAAAGCTATGCTTGGGAGGAGGAATTTAGATAGCATTAGGACCAGCTATAAGGCCCTGCAAGACTGCAGTGGCAAAGCCAGCTCTGGATTTAGAGAAAATGGCAAATGATAATGCTTGGTGAAAGTATGTACAGAACTCCAGGTAGCAGCTTCTAGGATGTCCCTGGTAGGGACTCCTCTGAGAAAGGCTGAGAGGTAGATGCAGCCCTGGTGGAGTGAGGTCTGATCCCCTGTGGGATAGGTTTTCCATGGTGCTTATAGCAGAAATGAATGCAATGGCCTATCCATTTAGAAATGGTTTGCTTTGAAATAGCCTTCCCCTCTGCCACTGCAGCAAATGCCACCAGCAGTTGTTCAGATTTCCTTTGAGGTTTAGTCCTGTCCAAGTAGAATCTAAGTTGCCTGTGCACATCTAAGG
The DNA here is from genome assembly GCF_019279795.1 of Protopterus annectens. Taxonomy (NCBI): domain Eukaryota; kingdom Metazoa; phylum Chordata; order Ceratodontiformes; family Protopteridae; genus Protopterus; species Protopterus annectens. The sequence continues at coordinate 610,461,281 of NC_056749.1, read as the reverse complement.
AATGCAGTATCCGTTCCCATTTGTTCTGTTGATTGGGAAAGAAGGTTGGCAAATGAATGGACTGATTAAGAGCCACACTGGATACCACCTTGGGCATGAAGGATGGATTGGTTCTGAGGGACACCCTGTCCACATGAAAGATGATAAAAGGCTCCACTGCCACAAGGGCCTGTAATTCAGATACCCTTCTTGCTGAAGTAATTGCTAAAAGGAAAGCTGTTTTCCAAGAAATAAAATTTAAGTCTGCAGTAGCAGCTGGCTCAAAAGGAGGTAGAGTGAGTTTCTCCAAAACAAAGTTAAGATCCCAGGCTGGGGTTGGAGCTCTCCTGGGTGATCTCAATTTTTTTGCCACTCTGAGGAACTGCTTGAGCAGTGGATGAGAGAAGAGGGGAGGTTCTGTGTTATAATGAGCTGAAATGGCTGACGTGTGAATTTTGATGGAGGAGAAAGACAGGCCCTTGTGAAGCATCTCAGTTAGGTATTGTAAAATCTGAGGTAAATTGGGCGCTGCTGTGCTCATCCCTTGAGACTGGTTCCAGGCACAGAATCTTTTCCATTTTTCAGCATAAAATTTTCTAGTACTAGGCCTCCTTGCCTCTAAAATGATATCCATCACAGGTTTACTGAGGAATGGTACAGGAGAGATTAGGTAATTAGCCAGGCTGCTATGTTCAGTGTTTGAAGCTGAGGGTGCAGAATCTGGTTCTCCTGCTTAGACAACAGGGAAGGAAATCTGAGGCAGGTGCCATGGGGAAAACCGTGACACACTGCGCAGGAAGGTGGTACCAGTGTTGGCGTGGCCAGTCGGGAGCAATCAAAATCACCCTTGGTTTGTCCTGTTTGGTTTTTAGTAGTACTTTGGAGAGCAGAGGCAAAGGGGGGAAGGCATAGACTGATAGGTTTTTCTAGCTGAAGGACAGAGCATCCACTTTCCAGGCTTGTTTGTGGGGAGTCCTTGTGCAAAATTTGTACAATTGATAGTTCTGGGGAGAGGCAAACAGGTCTACATCTGGGCTCCCCCATTTGCTTGTCAACATGTTGAAAATCCTTGGTTCCAGGTTTCACTCATGTGGGTCCATGATGTTTTTGCTTAGTCCGTCTGCCAGTGTATTTAATTTTCCTGGCAGGAACTGAGCTTGTAGGTGCACTTGGTAGCTGATGGCTGTGTTCCACAATGCCATGGCTAGTCTGCAGAGGGGGTAAGAATGTGTACCCCCCTGCTTGTTTATGTACCACATAACAGTGGTGTTGTCCGTCTTTACCATTAGTTGTCCTAGACGAATGTGGTCCTTGAAGACTGTCAGAGCATTCTATACAGCTAACATTTCTTTTTGATTGATATGCAGGTGCATTTGACTTGGGTTCCATTTGCCCTGAATGCACTTTCCTGCCAGGTGAGCCCCCAATGCATAGTTTGATGCATCTGTTCTTAGGGTTTGGGTGGCAGGGGGTGGTGTGAAAGGTAGTCCCTTGTTTTGGTGGCAGGCTTCTGCCCACCAAAGGAACTCTAGGCGTAGGCAGGGTATGATAGGAGTCATTGCTTCTAGATCCTGAGAATGTTGACACCATAGGCTTTTTAGATACCACTGTAGTTTCCTCATATGCAGTCTTGCATATGGAATTAGAAGAATGCATGAGGCTATGAACCCCAAGGCATGCAGTATTTGTCTTGCAGATAGCAGGGTTTTTGTAGCCACTTGTTTGAAGTAGGTTGTCAAATGAATTTGTTTCTCTGGCATGAGGAAAGCCATCTGGAAAGTTGTATTCAAGCTTGCTCCCAGGAATAAAATTTCTTGACAGGGTACCAGTTATGATTTCTTTTTGTTTATGGTGTACCCCAGACAAGTTATAACCCTCTGTACAAAGGCCAGATGATTCAAAAGTATGTCCTGGCTTTCTGCCTGAATTAGGAAATCGTCCAGGTATGGGTATATTTGAATATTTCTTTGCCTGCAAAATGCAATAACTGGAGCTAGGCACTTTGTGAATACCCTGGGCACAGTAGATAAGCCAAAGGGCAGTGCAGAGAACTGATGGTGCGTATAGCCTGCTTTGAAGTGTAGGTATCTTCTGCAAGATTCCCTGATTGGGATGTGCAGGTATGCTTCTTTTAAATCTAGTGTTGCCAACCAGGTATCTTTGCCTAGCATAGGAAGCAACTAGTGAAGAGTCAGCATCTTGAATTATTCAATCTCCAAAAAGGTGTTTAGAGTAGACATGTCCAGGATAGGATGCCAAGAATTGTCTTTTCTGGGTACAAGTCTGGAGTAGAAACTTTGTCCCTTTTCCTTTTCTGGTACCAGCTGAATAGCCCCCATGCTTAAGAGAGAAAGTATTTGTTTTTGGACCTCTGCCCACTGATTTGAGGGTAGGTTGGCCACCCGTTTGGTGTTGGTAACATTTGGAAGTCAAATCTGTGTCCTTGGGACACTATATTTAAAACCCATTTGTCCTGGGTAATGAGTTCCAAGTTCTTTGCATGAAGAGCAAACTTTCACCCCAAAGTGGCAGTCAGTTGATAAGTGCCTGGAAATTTTAAAAGGAAGTCATTGAGACAGCTTATCATGGGGGGAGTCTTATTACTCCCAGATTTGGAAGTGGAGGCTCCCCACTGCTTAGTCCTGTGCGTACCCTGGGACTGCAGCCTGGGAGATCTGCTGGATCTGGGTTTGGACTGAGAAGGATTGGAAGAGACAGGAAAGGACCAATTCTTGGAAGGCCAATGCCTACTAAATCTTGGAGGCTGTACTTGTAAATAATCTTTAACAGTTTGCATAGATTTAGCTTTTTCTTTCATCTTTTTAAGAACGTCTTCTGCTTTGTTGCCAAACAGGCAGTCCTGGTTAAGGGGAGCATCCAGTAATTTTGCTTTAACATGATCTGGTAGGGATTGCTGCTTAAGCCAAGCATGCCTTCTAAGTACAGGCCCAGTTACCGCAGTCCTGCAAGATGCCTCTAGAGAGTCAAAACCACATTGCAAAGTATGTTTTCCACCCTGTTCAGCTGAATGCAATAAATCCTGTAATTCCTTATTTTCAGCACAATCAAGAAACAACATCATTTTCTGTTTAAGCTATCCAATAATATGCTGCTGATACTTCAACATATGAAACTGGCAGTTTAAGGCCCTAATTGCCAAAGTTGCAGAAGTGATTACCTTCTTACCCCATCCATCCAGCGCCATGGAGTCTCTATCAGAGGGGGTAGGATTTGTGGCAGTAGTAGCTTTAATGCCCTTAGGCCCCTGTGAAATGGTCTCTGGATCCGCAGCAGGATTTTTGAAAAGGAACTTGTGAGTATCAGGGACACTGTAATATCTATCAGGTTTCCTGGGAGCAGGAGGTAAAGAGTTAGGGGCCAAGCTAGATTCTGCAAATGCATCATCAACAATGTCTAATACAGGAGGTATGGCTAAAGGCCTGTGCTGGGGCAGGAGTAAGAAATCCCTAAGCCTCTTCTGAGAATCAGAGAAATCCTGACTTTCCCAACAAAAATGCCCCCTGAGAGTATGCAGGGTTTCGCCAAAAGAGAGATCCTCTGGGGGGTGGGGGGAAGCAGAGGGAATGCAGTCCTCAGCATCAGAATCTTCATAGGTTGTTGTTGTGTCTTTCGGCGTTTCCCGGTTAGGGGTCGCCACAGTGGGACTCTGGTCCGCTAATGATTGGCAGTAGATTTTTACATGCTGAGTTGCCGGCCCTGATGCACAACCTTCAACGAAGGTACGCCCATTCACGCATGTCTCCACACAGAAGATGCTCTAGCTGAGAATCGAACAGGACAACGTCTTACTGTGAGGTGACAACGCTACCACAGCACCACCACCACCACAGTTAGGGTAAATCCTGGTCATCAGAGGAAACAGAAAATTCAGAATCCTGGTCAGAAGTATCATAAACAAACTCAGTCCTAGGTCTCTTAGAGGGGGAAGGCTGGCTTCCCCTGATTAAAGTAATAAGGTCTTCAGCCATTCTTATCATCTGTTTTTTAGGCAGAGAGACCTGACCATGCGGTCTGGGCATCAGTTTTTAGGCATGGTTCGAAATCTAGGCCTTGAAGAAGAAGATGGCGTCAGTTTAATATGCAAGTCAGTACGCCTGAATACACCCTCAGAAGCCGGTGCCTGCACAGCGGCTCCGGACCCATCCAAGGTAGAGACATCCACAGGTTCCACAGTTGAAGTATCTCGTGGCATACCGGACTCTGAATGGGTCTCAGTAGAGGCCTGCAAATCAGAAGTAGTGGGTATCAGGGGCTGCAAAAGCACCTCACTGAGTACCGGCGAACTGGCGACCGGCTTAGGAGAAGCGTCGTCGGCAGCTTTGGACCTAGGCGGCCTGTCTCTGTCTTTATCTTTGCGTTTTTTCAGAATGTCAGTAGATGGATAGCTGACCAAAAACATATCAGGGTAATTGAACCAAGCACCAAAATATTTAGAAGCATAAATATACTGACAATGGATAGTTTGTGGTTTAAATAAGGCAAAAAACCAACAGCGAGGTATGTCGTGGTCTGGGCCTAGGCAAGGAATACAGTACGAATGAAAACCTTTATGAGGTATTTGCTTTCCACAAGTAATGCAATTATTTACTTTTACTGACATCGGTTAAGAGCAAGAAAAAGTTTCCCCAATGGGATACTTAGCCTTTAGTTGAAGACTTTGGTTCTGAAACTCGAAAACGAAAATTTCAGGAGTTGACCGACTGGCACTTGCGAACTGCTTCTGCTTCGGGCACCGCACGGCAAGAAACACTGATGTAATGGCGTCGGCTGCATGTTTTATACCCCTGACGACCTGACGTCATGGAAGAAGGGACAGCAACCGACGCAGGACCCAAGACTTTGTTAATCAGGCCGACTGAGGGCTACCTGCAAGCAGATAACCCAAATGTAATGACTGCAACAGTGAAACACAAAGAACATCTAAGTGGATTGGCCTTCTCAAATGTTCTCCCTGTATTAGGTAGAATGAGGTAATAACACCAGACTGGGAGGAGTGTCCCAGATCAAATTTACAGTAGGGGCGGGCAACTGCAAAGCCACCAACTATAAGAACAGCATACAAATAGGGAGGGAGGATGGGAAACAAACTGCAGAAATGTTTCTCACAACAGAAAAGCAGCAGTGAGCCTTTAAATGAAAGTTTTAAACAGATAAAGGAGCCTCTAGAGAAAGCTTTTAACTATGAACAAGTTAACAGAATGAAACAACCCAAACAGATGTTTAATAAAAGTGGACGATTTCCAGTTAATACCTCACACACAGTGAAACTACCTAGAAAAGTATGCAGTACACAAAGTGTAATGGTGTCCAATTAAAATTTAAAATTCTAAAATTTAAAAGTATATTACTATATTTAAACAATAAGATGAGATATAATATTAACTCAATTCTTATATCCCAAATAAAATAACTCATGTATCATACAAACGACAATGTAGTTGTCTTGCCACAAAAAGAATACATATGCATTTATATTCAAATACAATTAATGTTTATAATTGGACACCATAATTGAATGATTTTTAAGAATGTTAATAGATGCTACTATTTAAACTGCTGCACTGTGCTATGTTGGTATTGAAGTCTGAAGAAACGTTTATTGAACGTGAAAGCGCTCACTTGGATCCTGCATTTATTCTATTTTATTAAAACCCTTGAAGTGAAGACTGGAGTTGTTTCGTTGTTTCATGCTTTGGTGAACACACTCAGGATACTCCACAACAAGTACAAATATGACTCTGTCATTGTCCATGTTGGTGTGAATGACCTGAGACGTACCTCCCTGGACTACATGAAAACGGACATGGGGGAGCTGTCCGATCTTGTAGCCCAGGCAGGTATGACCCTAGCCCTGAGTAGCATCCTGGCATCACCCAGAATGATGCCACAGTACAAGGACAAAATGATTGACTTCAACAATTGGCTAAGCTTCTGGTGTCATTCTAAGTTTGTCTAGTATCTGTCTACCTGGGATGACATGATCGACAAACCACGATGCTTTGTCAGAGATGGCCTGCACCTGTCGCCCCTGAGATTCCGGATACTGGCTAAGGCTCTAGCCACCCCTATAGTGCCTTTTTTAGGCAAGGTTCAAATGACAAATTCACCACCATAACAGGTACAAACAAGCAGAATCTGAGGGTATTGCTATTCAATGCTAGAAGTGTAAACCTCAAAATGCACTCACTCGAGGCACTAGTTAAAATGGAGAACATCGACATCTGTGCAGTGACAGAGACCTGGTTCAAGGCTCCAGAGAGTACCCCTGCATTACCAGGCTACAATTCATACCACACCTTTCGGCCACCTAACCTGGACCGAAACACTAAAGGCAGAGACGTGTCCATATTCATTAAGGATATCCACACCTCCAGGCTAGCTGCTCAGCATAATGCATCCGAGATTATTCAAGTGCAACTAACTCTGGGAAAGACCGTAATCCAAATTGTAGCTTGCTACACATCCCCCACCATGCCCCAGGATTCCCACTCCTCATTTCTTGATACACTGGAAAATATTAGGGTACAACCTAACACCCTAATAATGGGTAATTTCAACTACCCAACCATTAACTGGAAAAACTACTCATGTACCAACTCTTGTGCTCAACGTTTTCTGGAATTCATAAATTCAAATGACTTGGATCAACTTATCCACACCCCCACCAGGGGCAGTAATATCCTAGACCTGGTTATTACCAACATGGGCAACCGGTGCTCCACACCAGAGGTCAATTCCTCGTTGGTCAGATCCGACCACAAGCTAATCACCCTAGACATCCACATCCATCCCCCACCCCCATTTTAGGGAAACCACCGTAAAAAAGTTCTCCAAAGCCAACTTCACGCTTCTTAAGACAGAAGTGGCAAACTTCACGACACCCATGCTGATGGACAATAGAGGTATGACTGCTGAATCCTACACAAATGCACTTTATAAGCACTTACACGAGTGCATGGGTCATGCAATCCCTGACAGAACCAAGATGCTATCCTCCAAAAAAAGGAAGACAATCTGGTGGTCCCCTGCCATAACCAAACTCTACAACAGAAGAAAGAAACTGTTGCAAAAAAAAAGTGTAAAATCCCATGATTGGAGGAACTCCCTGGTCAGCCTCAGTAAGAAGCTGAGATCCCTCATAAAATTCTCCACAGCTAGTTACGAAAACAAAATCGCCACTAACTCTAAAGACAACCACAAAGCATTCTATAGCTATCAAACTAATAACCAATAGACAAATAAAACTGTCACGGACAAGGTGAGTCAACCAGACAAATTTAATAGCAGCATCCAAAATATAAAACACACGTTAACCCAGGTTTCGTTCTCGTGTTGAAGACTCTATAGCTATGTCAAGAATCTCAATGGCAACACTCAGATCTGCTCTGAGTTACAGCACAATGGCACTAAATATACAGAACCAACTGATATTGCCAACATCCTGGCAGATAGGTTCAGTGCTAACTTTACCCCCTTTCATCCCCTAAAGGGCCCATTTCTATACCGGAAGAATGCAAAGTTCCTGTAATCATGGCTGCACAGGTAAAAAACACACTCTCCAAAGCCACGAACACAGCATCCATGGGACCTGACAACATCCCAGGCTGCGATCTACATGAACTACAGAACAAACTGGCACCCCACCTAAGCACCATGTTCAATCATAGCCTCACCTCAGGCTATGTGCCCACTGAATGGAGCACAGTGACAGTTATCCCACTCCACAAAGGGGGAGCCACCACGGACCCCAGAAACTACCACCCCATTAGCCTGACGAGCCTGTTCTGCAAGGTTATGAAACATATCATCATGGAACTTATAAACAATGACATGGGTAATCTCCAAACTCAGGACCCCACCCAGTTCAGGTTTGTAAAAGGCAGATCATGTCTCCTAAACCTGATAGACTTCTTTGAAGCGGTCACCAAAGCCGTAGATGAGGGTAAGGTGGTTCACACAGCCTACCTAGATCTGGCCAAGGCTTTCAACACCATCCCCCACTCTGGAATTATAGATAAACTCACTAAACTAGGTATAAATCCCTATGTCACAAGATGGGTTGCCAACTGGCTCACTGACAGAACCCACACTGTGAAAGTAGCAGACTCCAAATCCAACTTCAGACCAGTGACAAGTGGAGTACCACAGGGTTCAGTCCTGGGTCCTCTCCTGTTTGGTATCTACTTCTTTGAAGTACAGGCAAACACAGAAGGTCTTTGGCTAACAAAGTTCGCAGATGACTGCAAACTAGAAGCCATAATCAGAACTCCAAAAGATGTGGACATCCTACTAAAAGGCCTCGCTGAGACAGATGTCTGGTGTCAAAGCCATGGTCTCAAGCTCAATGCCAAAAAGTGCACTGTCATCCCTTTTAGTAAAAACTCTGTACCCATGAACTACCACATAGGCGGTAGTCTACTTAACACCGAAAGTGTGATAAGAGACCTTGGGACACAGGTGGACAGTAGTCTCTCCTTTGATAATCACATCGCCACAGTAGTCAGGAAATCCTTCTACGTGGCACACCTCATCACAAAAGGTTTCTCATCCAGGAAAAAGAGGTCATTGTTCCCCTCTACTCATCACTCATTAGACCCACTATAGAGTACAACGCCCCTTTTGGTATGCACCTCACAAGACATCTACAACAACTGGAAAGGCCACAGAAATACCTCACAAAGAGGATTACCGGCCTCAAAGAGATGCCCTACGCAGATCATCTCGAACAACTGCAGCTTTACTCCGTTGCATATCGCCTACTCAGAGGCGATCTCTGCCTAACACACAAAGCTATGTCAAACCCAGAGCTTTTGGACATGCTCCATTTAAAGAAATCCCAATCCCTCCGAGCTACATGCTCTAGGGACCTAAACCTTGTCACCACAATAAACAGAACATGCTGGAGGGATAGATTCCTGTCCCAGAGACTTCCCATACTCTGGAACAAACTATCTATCTATATCAAACAAAGCTCCTCATTAGCACTCTTCAAGAAAAATCTTGATGATTGGATGGGAGATAGGAAATCCACCCCGCGGATCACTTCTGTGGCTCTGTTCGACAGTGGCACAGGCAAATAATTTTCTTGGCTGGCAAAAGCCAGGGTACCTTTTGGCTAGGCTTATATAAGCCCTAGGGCCAATAGCCAAGTACCTACCTATGAATCTATAGCTTTTTCCCCTCACATGTTGTATAGCACTAAACCTTACACCATAATCTTTAAGACTTAAGAAACCTGAAGAAAATCTGACACTGGCTAAAGTTAGACTCTAGCTTTTCTGTAAGTGTAATGCTTCACTTCAAGAAAGCCTGTGTATCTTGCTTTCTGTACTGCTCTTGGGTCTGGTTGAAGATTTCAACTTATCAAAAGTGGAAATTGAGGCTGTACAGGGGCAATCTACCTCAACCACTGGATGTTAGATCATTATCCTATAATTTCATGTCTGTTTGTATGCCTTTCTAGTAAAAAATAACTCATAAGGAGAAATGTATTTCTTCTACGTATGGTAAAATCAAAAAACAGAAGTGTTACATCAGTGCTTCAGACCAATAAATAAATCAATAAATCAGACCAACCTGAGTCTTTGTAAATGCAGTTGCCTTCCCTTGAGAGTGTGTGTGTGTGTGTGTGTGTGTGTGTGTGTGTGTGTGTGTGTGTGTGTGTGTTCTGCACGTTTCATCAAGGCTACTTTGTGAATGCAACATGTCCCCAGTTTGAATGGTGCGTGCTATATGCCTATCTCTCCTGTAGTCTTTGATATTGCAATGGGCCAGACTACCATCCTTCTCCCAGGCCATTATTTGTCACTGCCTTCCACCATCCTCACTGGCTCCTACATTAGTCACTTTGTTAGAGTCGGCACTTCATTTCTTTGTAATATGGAGCTGACTGCTCTATTCTAACAGCTTTTTGCATGATGATTTCAAATTGCTTTACTATAATGCTTACAAAGTACTCACTGTTGTAACAAGTTTAACAGAGGAAAACGGAGAACATTTTTAATTGCAGTGCCATTTACTGACAGTAAATGGTTTATGGCAGAAAAGAAAAGTTGTTTCACTGGGTCTTTATTCCAGTCATTTATAAAAGGAAAGTATTCTTCTAAGTGTGATTTCTCTAGTGATCCCATCAATATTACACTTACGAACGTATATGTTATTACTAAGTACTGCATGTTATTATAAGTTGTGTGATTTCTCTTAACTGATGTATGGTATCTGGAGCTGGTAACTAGGCACTGCTTGATATTCACTGATTATGTTTCTGCTTGTTTCTTCCTGATTGATGTATGTATGTAATCTGGAGCTTTTCTCCCCGGGCCTCCGCTGGAAATGAACCTGTGTCCAGTCGGACTTTCCCAGTAAACAAATATAAAATAAAATACATGACCATAAGCAGCAAACACAGCCATTAGTTTCTCAACTGAATGCGCAACATTTCAACACACATTGGCTTCTCTGACTGACACTTGTCCATCAAAGCTCAGTCAATCACCACAATTGCTACTTATCAGCTACAGCATCAACAACATTAATACATTAGTAAGTTAGTTAATTTATGAACTTGTTGACTGGAACAGAGCACGGATTCAACTGGGCAAGTGGACTAAATTCAATTTCACTCCAAGGGTTTACAACCAGGTTAAAAAAAAGGATAAAAGGTAATAAGATGTTCATTACACAGTAAATTTATTTATTTATTGGCATTTGTTTACCAGGAATGTCCACCTAAGCACTGCCCCCCCTCACTTTTTTTTAGCAGAAACCTGAGGAGAAAAGCTCCACCATTATACAACCATTATGGATATAATTTGCTTTTTTTTACATACTTTATAGTCCATTTCATTCACGAGCAACAGTACCATCATTCAGACATCATCGGCACTGGTTACATAATTACAGTTTCAATTAAAAATAACAAGTTACATGGGTTGTCTATGGATATTTTTAATGTATTTATTTTTAGCTACAGAGAGGTACATGCAGTGCAGTATCATCAGTAGGCACTGAATCTCAGGATTTACATAAGAATGTTTGTTCTTATAAAGACTTGTTAAAAAACTACGACACAGGAAAAGGAGATAAAGAGTTAGTGCAGCCTAAAGAAGGGAGGGTGGGGACGAGGTGCAAGGAAGATAATGGAGATGAAAGAGGCGGGCACAGTTGTGATGCTAGCACATTAAGTTTTGTGCAGCAGAAAGTTATGACAAGAATTCGTAAATGTATATTACTACCAGTTTAACCTGGGTGTGGTGCACATGCTGAGGCATTTATTTATCAGGTGTTCCTTCAGCTCGTATTTAAAGTTTTTCAGGAGGCAAAGTGTTCCCTAGTGGAGTGGGATGGTATTCCAGCTATCAGCAATGCAGCGTGAATACTGGGAGTATCCTGCATTACTGTTAGGTTTGTTTATGGAAAGCAATGATTTGTCTGTGGAGAGTACAAGTCATTTAGTAGTACGGGTTTGAATGATGGAGTGAATTTTTCAGGGCTGTGCATTAGTTTGAAGGGTGTAATCAACTGTGAGTACAATAGAGAATCATTTAGTTTGAGCCAGTTTAATTGTTTTAGAGGAAGGCAGTGATGTAACCTACACTGTTACTTGGTTGCAAATTTGGCTACTTTATCGTTGCAGCATTGTTCTGGTTTGGCTGATAGAGAGGAGTTGAGATTGGTCAGGATGCAAGAGGCATATAATAGGGTGGCTAGTAGAAAAGAAGTGGCTATGTTTTGTCTATGAGAGTCAGTGAGGAAGTGTTTTACTCCATAGGGGCAGCCTAGCTTTTGGCCCACCTTCTTTACAGAATGCTGAAGATGGAGATCACATTTCATCGGATTGCCTTTAATCACACCTAGTAGTTTGGTGTGGAATACCAATTCCATACTGGTCTTGTTGGATGACAGTATATTAAAGGTATTTTTTTGGGAGGGGGAGAAAGAAAATTGGAGTAAACAGTAATAGTTTTTTTTTTTTATTCAGGGGAGTTTTGAGTTGTTTATCCAAGTTTCTATGCCGGAGAAGGATTTCAGGGTGAGTATTTGGAGCAAGGGTATTTTCCTAGCAGCACATATTAGTGAAGTCATCTGCGTACTTTACTATAGTGGTCTCTCTGGCTGCTGTGTTTAGGTTGTTAATGAATAATTTAAAACAGTAGTGGTCCTAGGATGGACCCTTGTGGGACAGATACAGGAAGGAAAGATGAGAAATTATCTTGCCATTTCACTACTTGAGACCTGTTAGTGAGGTAACAAAAACCAGTTAAGTGAGGAGGGTGACAGCCAACAAGAAAATAGTTTAGTCAGAAAAATTTGATGATTAACTGCCTCAAGTGCCTTGGACAGATCCAGAAATAGGACTGATGTTAGAAGACCTGAATTCCTATTGTGATTTTATTATACCTGTTAACCTTATAAGGGCAGTGGTTATACTGTGGCAGGGTTTGAAACCATGTTGTGAGGGAGAGAGGTGGTCATTGGAAGTAGTGCATCCAGTACGTTAAGACTGAATACATCTTTTCAAGCTTCTAGATAAGGGTGAGAGAATGGCAATCTGTCTACAGTTTGTGAGCTTGACTGATGCACCACCTTTACGGAGGATATTATATAGGATTTCTTCCATAAGGTGGGAACATTTTTATTGAGTACAGTGGTTTAATAGAAATGAGATGGGATATGCAAGGCTATCTGCAGTGAGTTTGAGGTATTCAGATGGAAGTTGGTCGGGTGCAGTGCTTGTTGTCTTAAGGGTTTAAATGTATTTTTTAACTGTAGATGTTGGCGGTGGAGTGAGTTGTGAATGTCTGTTGTGACTTTGATGACTGAGGTAGAATGGCTGGATTTGTGGTAGTTTTATATGGTTTTGTAGTGCAGATGTTGCTGCATTTATAAAATGTATTTAAACCAAGAAAATAGTGATACAAACACAGATATAAAAGAAACTGTAAGATTAATCAGTGCAATATGTCACTAAACATCTTCCTGTTGGGGGATACATACTAGTAAAGGCATTTATACTGCATAATGAATATTGTAACTAAACTATGAACTCAAGTAGGGAATACTGTTTTTGTGCTTTATAATGCATCTTCTACAAAAAGATAATGTTTTGGTAGAATGGAAAAAGCAATATTTGCATGCACTGAGAAAATGTACATGGCTCTTTCATGAGGAGGTCTGGGAAGCATACATATGCAATTTACAAACAAAAATAAGGGAAAATGAATATAGCATGAAATGCCACTCATGTAATTTACACTCAATTTCATTCCTCTAAAAAAATTCAGTCTCTTTAATTTTAATAAAGCTGAAGATTAATTTTAAAACTACTTATTTTAATGCAATTAATATTAATTTTCAGGATGTGCGTCAATTCAAAGTCAACTTAATAAAATGTGCTTTAAAAGTGAAAAAAAAAAACTGCTCTATTCAAAAAATGAAACACACACATTTTTTTTTTATCGGAGCAATGCCCTCTATACTCATAATGACAGGGACTGTTTCACCTGCATACCTTACATATTATACTCAAGTGTGAGGTCACTAAAATTTGGGGAGCAAGTGAAATCCCTCTCCTTGAAGCAATTAGCAGGATCATGACAACTTTCCTTGAAATCACCCTTCTGAGCAAAATACAGGTCAAGCAAAGGACCACCTCCCTAATTTTCACACCCTATCTGATAAAGCATTTTGCACAGTAAAGACTGTCTATTCACGTTAGCCTGAAAATATTCTGATGTGCACTTCAAATGGAATAGGTACTATTTTTCTTACGCATGCATGTTCTGGAATTTGTGGGATAAATTGAAAACAACTCAAGTTACTGAAGCATGTTAGCAAAATAAAATTATACAAAATTTGTGCGTTTCAAAATTTGTACCCTCAACAAGGGAGTGTAAGGGTGAAGCCCTTTGTAAAGGGAGGTTACTGTTCCTATTAAAAAAAAGTTTTAAATGACACTTTCAGACACTGTAGTTTTAAGTGAAAGTGGAATGTTGCAAAAAAAAAGCAAAAACAAAAACAGTCAGACATCCTAAACCCAGTACAGCATCAAACTTTAAGCCATATGCCACCATATTTTTTTTCTCAATATCCATAACGTAAGCCGTTATCCTGGTTAGGATCATGATGGAAGTAAGCTGAGTGGGACACAGCAGACAATAATATCCCCAACAAAAGATTCCCACTCATCCTAAGGGATTCCAAGATGTTCCCACACAAGCTGTGAGATAAAATGCATTCATAATGACTTCCTGTGGGCTTTACCTGGTAATCCTCCAGTGGGATTGCCCATACAGCATCACTCTTCCCTGGTGTTTCCTGCCTTTTAACTGCCAAGTGGCTCTACTGTCTCTTCTTTAATAATATCACCCTTTCCCCACCTTGCTACTTTTTTAAAAGCCATTCCAGTCCTGTCACCCATTTCCCTTACAAAGCTTCAAATGGCATTACCTAATTAATTGATTTATTTTACTCACTCATCCCCTTCCTTCATATTTATTATCACTATCTCCATCTCTTTTCTCCTTCCCTTTAACATTTAGTACAATAATTCCCCACTTGTTCCCCTTCATCATGTCTTCTCCTCTCCTATTCTCCAACAATCACCCCTAAAATCACTTAACTCCTTAATTTCTTCTTCATCCCTCTGTTTCTGATTTGCAGTTTCTTCTGAAAGATTTTCTGCTCTTACTATCAGGCTATTTCCTCCATGTCTTTACTCCTTTCCTCCTTCAAATTAATTTTCTTTATCACTTCTTCTTTCACTGCATCCCATAACTGACCCTCCTTTTTCATAGCGGATGCTACCAACACTCTCCTCCTTGACCACTCTTCCTCACTTTTCTGCACACAATTTCTTCTCATCCACTGCTACCTTTGATGCACTTGTTACACTTTCCTCTTGCTTATCTTGTTCAGTACATGATCCAAAATGTTCCATTTCCTAATCTACACAACTCCTAGAGCAGACATATCTATTTAAAAACACAAAAATACAACTTATGTTACGTCCCTTTCTACTTTCATTCATAGAAAAAGCAATCCAAATTTTATTTAACTTTCCCTGTCCTCCAAACATCATTCAGTCTTGCAATTCCAACTTGCCTCTCCAGCACTTCTTCAACCAGATTACTCCTCTCTGCTCCTCCATAAAGGACGCCTGCTCTGATATCCAATGCCACATTAAAATGCAATCACACTTCTTATAAAACCTCTGTTTTCTTGCACCACTCCCAAAAACATTTTAGCATAGTCCTATCCTCATCCTTATTTGGGCTTTAAAAACTCAGTCCTCCACCATTTTACAGCATTTGCAACTGTTTACTTTCCATCTCCAATGTCTTCTTCAGCTTCTTCCCAACTGTCAGCTACCCCTTGATTAGCCATCAACACATACATCCTCTTACACTCATTCTACTCAAACATTAGCTCTATATTTTCCCTTTCATTTCTTCACAATCCTTTCATTTCTTCACAATCCTCTCTGCCTTTACCCTCTCAAATTCTGCCTTCTCTAGCAGTGTTATGTTAATTTTCTTTATACTTGGTCTCACTGTTTCCTTCACATGTTGTGATGATGTTTGGACCTGCTTCATACTCTCCTAACCGCATCCATCACTAAGTTACAAGAACCACCATCTCCTTCAAGATGCCCACTGGTACCACAATGTCCAACTGGGAATGGTACACGGTACTGCAAGCACATCTCACCAAGATGACATGTGCCAAGAATAAGCCCCCTTCCAAACCCTAGTCCAATTTCAGAGACATTTTATGCGAATAAAGGGGGTACGAGAGTGATAACCACCACACAGGGTAGTTTGGGAGTGGGCTCAGTCCACTTAAAATATGCTCACCTCTTCTCACTTTCAACAAGTCCATCTCGGGAAGTGCTGGTTTGATGAAATAAATTTGCGATGGCATGTCATAATTCAGTTCAGCTTTTTGGTACAACAATCTCAACAACACAGTATGAGGGACAGCCTAAGTTTCTGTTACCTCCAGTAAACCTTCTCTGGAGCCTTATCCACTTTGCCTACCACCTTCTTTGTCCCCCAAACTAACCTCCCATTATTATCATCATCTATTCTTCAGGTATATGACACTCCACCTCACTGTCTTCATTCCCTTCAGCTTACCATAATAAAGAATTGTGCCTCAACCCTGCTCCACTTAAATGTCTTTACTTCCCCTTTAGTCACCCTGTCTTCCCTTTATGAAATGCTTCACTTTGCAACATTTCCTCACTTCTCTGCTGCATTCAACCCCTTCCATCCACCTTACACTCTATCAAACATCTCCCCAAGCATCAAACAAATAAAATTATCTTTATGTACCTAATTTAAGACGTTCCACAGCAGTGTCTCCAACAAAATACCTCACATTTCAGCAAAACATGGAGGGGTCATTATTATAAAAGTCACACTCAATATTTTAACTAGTCTTTCATACATTCAGCAAAACAAAGTTAGTGTTTAGCATCTAATGTGTAACACATTCATAAAAACAATACCATGTCTGTAGTGCTATGCTTGATTCAGCTCCTTAATCAAATGTTGAATTAAATCAAACATCCTGTTTTATTCTACCTTCACTCCTATTTAAATTGCTTCATGAAACATCCAGATTAACATCTTTTCTTCTTCAATATATTTTATAACTTACAGCCCAGATGGACGTTATTTAGCTCCTTCTACAAAATGCCCATTTTTTTTATTTAACTCTCTAAAGCAGCCATGAACAAATCGCAGGGCATACTATCCCCTCAAATGGCTTACCTCTCTTCTACCCAAACTGAAACCTCTTCCTTCACTCCAATATTGCCATTCTCCCCAAACATGTTCATACTGAATCTAATCTGGCAGCATCCTCCTAGTCACTTATCACTACTTGTATGTTTGCAAGAGCAGCTGCTTTAAGTTTCATATTCCCTTTTACACTTCTTACAGTATTTAAAGAATAAGCACATTAAAGTATTAGCATCAATAATTCTAAAATACTGAGGCAAATGAAAATGGAAAAATAGAGTACCTATATCTAAGTCTTAAGCACCTTCTTTCCTCTGCATTCATATGGATACAGACTGCTGTTCTCTATCATTTATATGTGGTCAACTCAAAGGCTGAAGAAAATAAAATATCCTGCCCCCCCCCCCCCATCACCAAGCATTGCCAAACTTTGAAACTTAGAGAAGTACACTTAGGGGAACTACAATACTTAGGAATCATACAAGCCTTCCCAATACACACTCTCATACTGACCCCCCCCCCCAAGGAGGGACAGGTCTTTCAACCCAGGGATAAAGTTTTGATGATCCATCCAATTACCTAATACTCACTTGAAGAAAGGTACTGAACTTAACACACTGCTTAATTTGTAGTGACAGTCCAGTCCAGAGGTGGAGAGTACACAGTGTAACAACTATCCCTCTCTCTCCACTTTGTTTTATTTGTCTGCTGGTGAAGATTTCTAGATCCCTAGTCCTGCTGTTTACGGAACTATTTAATTTCTGAAGATGCAAGATATGCAGGACCATTTATTCTATAATGATATGGAAGGTGAAGCAAAGATCTAGACATTTGAATAGGGACATTGCTTCCATCTTTTCTGACAGTTTAAGGTTTCTAAGCCACTGATGATTTTCGTTAGAAACCTGTGAAGTCACTCTACATTGCCTGACATGTCTAGTGAGGTACATCCCAAAGGGGGCATAGAATTCAATTACTGGCTTAACCAGTGATCAGTACTGGGAACAATGACCTCTTTTGATCTGGACATTTCTTTGGCAATCAGCTGTGCCAAGTAGAAGGATTTCCAAATGACTGTGTCACATGGTGATCAAAGGAAAGAGAATTACTGACCCAAGTGACAAAGTCTCTTAACATTTTCATTTTCTAGAGGGGAACTGTCTAAGATGTATGTGTGTGTGTGTGTGTGTGTGTGGGGGTACTTTACCGAATGTGACAATATTGCACTTTTTGACATTTAATTTGAACCCTTTTTTTAGTACACCAGGTTCTCTCAAGTGCGGGTGGCCACGGTGGTGCAGCGGTTAGCATTGCTGCCTCACAGCAAGAGGTTCTCCGGTTCGATCCTCGGCTGTGCAGAGTCTGCATGTCCTCCTTGTGGTTGCATGGGTTTCCTCCGGGTGCTCCGGTTTCCTCCCACATCCCAAAGACATGCTGTAGGTGGACTGGAGACTCTAAATTGGCCCTATGTGTGAGTGCGTGCATGTGTGTGCCTTCTGTGGAAGGTTGGGTACCAGGCTGTCAACTCGACACTGTAAAACTCCACTGCCAATCATGAGCGGACAGGTGATCCGCTGTGGTGACCCCTAACCGGGAAAAGCCGAAAGAAGAAGAAGAAGGTTCTCACAAGTGAAAGATGCAGGGTTTGGGTGTTCAAGGGCGACTTGGCAATGACTCCCATTTTGCAGTCCTATGCAAAAATAGTCAGCTGGAGGTCTTGGTTTGTCTGAAAAGTAATGCCAGACAAGAAGGGTCCTGACATGGTACCCCAATAGTACACCATAGGTAATTTTCATACTCCCTAAAGAGACACTCACTACTCATTCTGTGAGGGCTTTGCCTTTTAGCCAATTTGTTATCCATCTTACCACATAGGGATTAATTTGTAATGCATAAGTTAGCTAATTATGCTATGATGGGGGATGGTAGTAAATGCCTTTTTCAGGTCCAAGTATGCTATCTACACCTTGTGTTACTCTTTCAATACCAGACTAATTAGACAGGATATTTCAATGATGAAGCCAAACTACCGTGGGACAAGTACAATGAGATTTTTAATGTAGTTTATTAAGTCAGTTGTAACATGTTCCATGGCTTTGCAGATATGATTTGTCAGACTAATGGGCCTGTGATTCCAGGAGTCAATGGCTGGGCCACTATTGTGGGAATAGCATCACCACTGCTGTGTACCAAACTTCAGGGACAAAGCCAGTGGCTAGTGTCAGCTTAAATAGCTTAAGGAGCAGCTCTGCCAGGGCATGTTTAGTATTGGTTATTAGCTAGCCAGGTATATTATCAGGTCCCGCAGAGGAAGCATTTTTAGTTTTGATTACTACCTTCAAAATATGCTATTTAGTGATGATGTTGAGTCTGAGACCATCAGGATAAATAGGCTTTGGGCAGTCATCACCTGGGCAAGGTTGGTACTGAATTTGTTTGCTAGTATGTTGGTTAGTCTGTGGTAGTGAAACTGAAACTAGAAGTACCTGGGTTGCAGGCTTCCACAGTGCTGTGCTGACTATAAACAAGCTAGGAAAATGAAAGAACCAGTGAAACAGCTAAGGCTTTAGCCAACAGTACTAATTCTCCAGAAAAAGCCACAGAAAAAAGTACAGTTGTATACACTTACCATAAATGTAGATTTTCGAGTGTATTCACTGTTGCAGTCGTTACATTTGGGTAATCTGCTGGAAGGTTGCCCTCAGTTGGCCTGATTAACAAAGTCATGGGTCCTGCATCGGTTGCTGTCCCTTCTTCCATGACGTCAGGGGTATAAAACATACAGCCGACGCCATTTTCATTAGTTTTACTTGCCCCAGATGTCAGGTGCCGCCCAAATGGGGAGCTATATATATATATATATATATATATATATATATATATATATCTATGCATGTCATTTAGAACACAAAAAATATACCTCCAAATAAAAGCAAATACAACAAAAAGGCTTTTGAGCATAGTAAAAGAAAGAAGAGGTATAATAAGAGAAAAATAGGGGGCTGGCGGGTGGGTAACCAGGACTGCAACAGTGAATACACTCGAACATCTACATTTATGGTAAGTGTACACAACTGTACTATGTTCTTCGTGTTTCACTGTTGCAGTCATTACATTTGGGTAGAATCCCAAAGCTATGGTTGGGAGGATGAAATTATACAGCATTAGGAGCAGCTATAAGGCCCTGGTGGACACCAGTGGCAATGCCTGCTCTGTATTTAGAGAAGAGAGGTAAATGGTAATGTTTGGTGAACGTATGAACTGAGCTCCAGGTAGCAGCTTCTAGAATGTCTCTGGTAGGAACCCCTCTGAGAAAGGCTGCAGAAGTAGATGCAGTCCTGGTGGAATGGGATCTGATCCCCTTGGGGACAGGTTTACCATGATGCATGTAGCAGAAACTAATACAATGGCTTATCCATTTTGAAATAGTCTGCTTTGCAATAGCCTTTCCCTCTGCCCCTGCAGCAAATGCAACCAGCAGTTGCTCAGATTTTCTTAGAGATTTTGTCCTGTTTAAGTAGAATCTTAGTTGTCTGTGTACATCCAATGAGTGCAGAATCCGCTCCCCTTTGTTCTGTGGTTTTGGGAAAAAAGTTGGCAGATTAATGGTCTGATTAAGAGCCACACTGGATACCACTATAGGCATAAAGGATGGATTGGTCCTGAGTGCCACCCTGTCCGGGTAGAAGATAATAAAAGGCTCCACTGCCATGAGAGCCTGTAGTTCTGAAATCCTTCTAGCTGAAGTGACTGCTAAAAGAAAAAACTATCTTCCAAGAGAGAAATGTTATGTCTGAAGTAGCAGGTGGCTCAAAAGGAGGTAGGGTGAGCTTTTCCAACACAAAATTGAGGTCCCATGCAGGAGTTGGTGCTCTCCTGGGAGGTCTTAAATTTTTGGCCCCTCTGAGATACTGCTTTAGCAGGGAATGAGAAAAGATGGGAGGCT
Source organism: Protopterus annectens (assembly GCF_019279795.1). Taxonomy (NCBI): domain Eukaryota; kingdom Metazoa; phylum Chordata; order Ceratodontiformes; family Protopteridae; genus Protopterus; species Protopterus annectens. The sequence continues at coordinate 610,440,590 of NC_056749.1, read as the reverse complement.
CTGTGTTGTAATGAGCTGAAATGGCAGAGGCATGAATTTTTATGGAAGAGAAAGATAGGCCCTTGTGAATCATCTCAGTTAAATATTGCAGAATCTGAGGAATATTGGGCATTGCTGTGCTTATTCCTTGTGCCTGGTTCCAGGCACAGAATCTTTTCCATTTATCAGCATAAGATTTTCTAGTACTAGGCCTTCTAGCCTCCAAAATGACATCCATCACAGGTTTGCTGAGAGTTGTAACTGATGAAATTAGTTGATTAGCCATGCTGCAAGATTCAGAGTTTGGAGTTGAGTGTGCAGAATCTGATAGTTCTGCTGAGACAGTAGATGACTGAGGCAGGTACCATGGAGGAAGGTGTGACATACTGCGTAGGAGCGGGTACCAGTGTTGGCGAGGCCAGTCTGGAGCAATCAGAATCATTTTTGGTTTTTCCTGTCTGACTTTTAGTAATGCCTTGGAGAGCAGAGGCAGAGGGGGAAGGCATAGACTGATAGGTTTTTCCAGCTGAAGGATAGAGCATCCACTTTCTAAGCTTTTTTGTGATAGATTCTTGTGCAAAATTTGTCCAACTGATAGTTTGGGGTGAGGCAAAAAGATCTATGTCTGGGCTCCCCCATTTGCGTGTCAACATTCTGAAGATCTGTGGATCCAGTTTCCATTCGTGTGGGTCCATAAGATTTCTGCTTAGTTCGTCTGCCAGAGTACTTTGCTTTCCTGGCAGGAATTGAGCTTGTAGATGTATTTGGTAAGTCAAGGCTGTGTTCCACAAAGCCATGGCTAGTCTGCAAAGGGGGTAGGAATGGGTACCCCCCTGCTTGTTTATGTACCGCATGACTGTGGTGCTGTCCGTCTTTATCAGTAGTTGTCCTGGATGAAGAAAGTCCTTGAAGGCTGTCAGAGCATTCTGTACAGCTAGCATCTCTTTCTGGTTGATATGTAGGGTGCACTTCATTTGGGCTCCATTTGCCCTGAATGCATCTCCCTGCCAGATGCCCCCCCCCAAGCATAATCTGACGCGTCTGTAGTCAGGGTTTGGTTGGCAGGGGGTGGAATGAATGACAGTCCCTTGTTTTGGTGACAGGCCTCTGCCCACCATAGGAACTCTTGCTGCAGGCAAGGAATGATAGGAATCATTGTTTCCAGGCTGTGACAATGTTGACTCCATAAGCTTTTTAGGTACCATTGAAGTTTCCTCATATGCAGTCTTGCATATGGAATGAGTAGAATGCAGGAAGTCATGAACCCCAAGGCCTGCAGAATTTGTCTTGCAGATAGCTGGGTTTTTGTGGCCACTTGTTTGAAGTATGTCATCAACTGAATTTGTTTTTCTGGCATGAGGTAAGTCATTTGGGCAGTTGTATACAAGCTTGCACCCAGGAATGTAATTATTTGAGAGGGTACCAGTTGCGATTTCTTTTCATTTATGGTGTACCCTAGATAAGTTAGAAGCCTTTTTTACAAACGCCATATGCTGTAGAAGAGTGTCCTTGTTTTCTGCCTAAATTAGACAATCGTCCAGATAAGGATAAATTTGAATGTTTCTTTGTCTGCAAAATGCAATTACTGGTGCCAGGCACTTTGTGAAGACCCTGGGCGCAGTAGATAAGCCAAAGGGCAGTGCAGAGAACTGGTAATGCAAATAGCCTGCGTTGAAGTGGAGGTATCTTCTGCAAGATTCCCTGATTGGGATATGCAGGTAAGCCTCTTTTAAGTCTAGAGTTACCAACCAGGCATCCTTGCCTAGCATAGGCAGTAACTGTTGTAGAGTCAACATCTTGAATTTTGGAATGTCCAGAAATGTATAGTAGTAGAAAACACTGGAACCACCACAATGCTTAAGATCAAACAATTCTTATTTAATTGAGTAAAAAACAAGCGCTTTCACGCACAATAAACGTGCGCTTCATCAGGTTACAAAATTTAAAACTTAAATCCTTCCTTATATACAGAAAGCCAATGTACTTGACAAACAATTAATTAAGCAATTGAGCCAAATCATTAAGCTAGCTTATTAGCTAGATAGGAAACAATGCCCATGTAAGGTAGGGAAGACAATCATACTGTTACATCCATTTTCATTTAGAGTACAAAATACGTATAGGGAAACTTAAAAAGTTAGGTTTAAAATCTTACAACAAAACCTATCTTCCTAAAAATAACTATTTATCATAGTCAATATAAGCTAATAACATTAAAATAAGGTAGACACTAAGTATACCAAAGTATTTATCTTCTACTGGAAATGTGCATAGAAATCTAACAACCAATATAAATCAGATAAACAAGGAGAAAGGAGAAAAAAAGGGGAAAGGAGAAAAAAGGGGGGGGGGTTTAGGAAAGAACGGGGGGGAAAGAGGGGGGGGCCATAACGAGGAAAATATAGTGTGTGAGGGAAAGAAAAAGGAGAAAAAGAAAGAGAAGAATAACGTGGCAGGCAAAACTGAAGAGGAAGGAAACAAGAAGGGGAGGGGAAGGAAAAAGAGGGGAAGGGGGGGTTGGAGGAAGGAAGGTGAGGAAGGGGGAAAGAAGGGATATATACATAAAAAGGAAAAAGAAGGAAGAAAACACATAAGGATGTAGAAGAATGAAAAGAAAAAGGAAGAAAAAAGGAGTAGGAGGGAGAAAGAACAACAAGGTTACAGCAGTGCGGGCCTGATATTAACAGCTGAATTTAGCCCTGGTGCTCTATGGGCTCTAAGTTTAAAAATCCACTTCAGCTCACTTAGTTCAAGGGCCCCTAGGGAATCTCCTTCCCTTCTATTCATATGTTGTATCTGTAATACCCTAAACCTGAATCCATGACTCGGATATATTTGGCAGTGTTTGGCCAAGGCATTATTAATATTAGCTTTTCTTATGTCATAGATATGGTTATAGACTCGATCTTTGAGTCTGCGTGTGGTCATTCCCACATAGTATGCCTCACAGCTATCACAGTCACCTAAATATACAACATTCGCTGTATCACATGTTGCATATAAGTTAGATTCAAATAATAAGCCTAGCTCAACACGTTCAAACTTCCACTCAGTTGAAATAAATTTACAGGTAGAGCATTTCCTACAAGGGAAGGTTCCCTGCTTAAATCTTGCTCTGATATCCAATGGTTCAATCTTAACATTCTCCCTACACAGTAATCTCTTTAGATTAAAACAGTTATTATATCTAAAATTAGGTCTCTCCCCTACAATTTTCAGCAGCTCACTGTCCATAGTAAGTAACTTCCAGTTACTAAAGACAATGTCCCTAATATATCCTATATCATTTGTATATTTGATATCAAAATAAACCTGACATCTAGCTTTCGATCTAGTAAAATGTCCTATACTTCTACTCAAAGCCCCACATTTTTGAAGCCCTTCATCATTCAGGTTAATTTCATGCCTATAACCTAATACTAACTCAGGGGGGTAACCCCTGTCCAAAAAGCACTTAATCTGGAAGTCCAAGAGACATTCTTTAACACTATCAATATCACAGAGTCTCTCTATCCTTATCAATTGGTTTTTAACAACGTTGGGAAAGATATATCTAGGATGCATACTCCTATAATGGAGTATGCCATTCCTCCAGCATGATTTCCTGAATAAAGAGGTAGTAATCTCACACAGTGCATTCTTATGGATAGTAATATCAAGATAATTCACTACCGTAAAGGAATGCTCATAGGTAAAGCTCAGAAAAGTTGTGGTTGAATTCATGTATTCTATAAACTCATTCAAAGATTCGATACCCCCATTCCAAAAAAGGAGGATATCATCGACAAAACGTCTGTATAGAATGACGTTAGCTCTAAATCTTGCGTCATTAAACATAAACGTCTTCTCCCATATGTAAACCGCCAGATTGGCATAGGCATTGGCACAGGGGGTGCCCATGGCCACCCCCCATGTTTGCCTAAACACCCTATCTTGAAACAAGAAGACGTTGTTATTCAAGATTAGATCTAAAAGACTACAGATAGTCAGCTGATCCGTATTATCTAATCCACTCAATTCAACCAAACAATCCCTAACTGCATCTATCCCAAATTCATTGGGAATACTGGTGAATAGATTTTTTATATCCAGAGTAACCATCAATGTATCAGACCTCAAGCTATCAGATAGAGTAGTACTCTTCAGATCTTCCAGTAGGTCAAAGGAATTCTTTAGTATGGTAGGAATGGAACCTACCAGGGGGCCCAGTTTGGACTGTACATAATGGGACGCATGTTCAGTAACCCACAGCCTCCCAGATACAATGGGTCGTAGGGGCGGAGGAAACGTCCCTTTATGCATCTTGGGAAGGCCTTTAATGAGGGGGATTAATGGTGCTTCTATCATCAGATAGTCATATAGAGTTTTGTCAATACATCTCGTCATCAGAAGATCGTAAAATGTATCATGAACATTTCTTACTATAGAGCTCACCTCAATTTTATCTATGGCCAAGTAAGCTATGTCATCATTTAACATCTCCATCATTAAATCATGATAAAAGACAGCATCCATAGCTACAATTCCCCCCCCCCCTTTGTCGGCAGGTCTAAATACTAAGTTAACATCATTATTCAGCGACTCTAGTGCTTGCTTCTGTGCAGCATCCAAGTTCACAAATAGACGCTTATGCGTCTTCCCCTTATAGTAAAGGTACAAATCATGTTCACATGCTCTTAAAAAACAATCAACTTGGTTTGGCAAGTGTGGTACAAAGGTGCTTTTTCTCTTATTCATAACATTGTTATAGTTTACAGCTTCTTCATCAGAGTCCTTAAACAAGCATTTTAAAGCTACCTTCCTAGTAAACTTTCGTAACATAATCAATGTGTCAGATAAACTACTGCCTTGGGAGGGTATAAAAGAGAGGCCCCTATTCAAGACAGAACATTCAATGTCCGAAAAAGCTCTGGACGACAAGTTAAAAAATAAGGTATTTAGTTCCTCTTCCTCCTTGGTTCGCGAACTTCGCCCGATAATTTGCACTTCCCTCTTCCTCTGCTGGTTGAGCGCTCCTGTGTCCGAGCCCTGTAGGGTAGGGGAAAATTTAAAGCAGTCGCTACCCCTGGAATTAGGTTCACAACCTGTCCATTATTTTTCGGTCTCGCACCCGCAGTTATTACACCTTTGAAGCCTTCCTGATTGCAGGGGATAGTGGAAATAGATGAAGTAATAGCCCCTGCCGTATTAGTGGGACTAAGATCATTAGTGGAGGCAATGTCAATCAATTTATCAGTCTGCTTAGTCGTACTGGGTGTGCTAAGTTGAGCGTCATTTTTCCGCTCAAAATTATCTTCCATAGAAGCCACTGTGTTTAATCTCGGCCACATAAAAATGCGGCCGAGCTGAAAATCATCACAATCTCTTTTCAGCTTCTTTAGCTTGAATGTCCAGAAATGTATTTAGAATGGATAAGTCCAGAATTGGACGCCATGATTTGTCTTTTCTGGGTACCAGGAAAAGTTCTGAATAAAAACCTTGTCCCTTTTCCTTTTCTGGTACTGGTTGAATAGCCCCCATATTCATGAGAGACATAACTTGTTTCTGGGCCTCTGCCCACTGATTTAGAGGCAGATCTGACCATCCGTTTGGGATTGGCAAAGTGTGGAAATGAAATCTGTATCCCTGGGATACTATATTTAAAACCCACTTGTCCTGGGTAATTAGATGCCAATTTTGTGCATGAAGTGCTAGTTTTCCACCCAAAGGGGCTGCCAAAAGGTAAGTGCTTAGAGATGGCAGAGGAAAGTCATTGAGACTGTTTACCGTAGGGAGGTGCCTTGTTACTTCCAGATTTGGAGGTGGAGGCACCCATTGTTTTGTTCTGTAAGTTCCTTGTGACTGAAACCTGGAGCCTTTGGAGTGTCTGGGTTTGACCTGAGCGACTCTGGTGGGTACTGGAAAGGACCAGTTCTTAGTAGGCCAGTGCCTACTGAACCTGGGCGGCTGCACTTGAAGGAAATCTTTTACAGTTTGCATAGATTTAGCTTTATCTTCCATCTTTTTCAAAACTTCTTCTGCCTTATTACCAAATAGACTGTCCTGTTGTAAAGGAGCATCCAACACTTTTGCTTTAACATGATCAGGCAGATTTTGCTCCTTGAGCCAAGCATGCCTTCTTATCACAGATCCAGTTACAGTGGCCCTGCAAGAGGCCTCCAAAGAATCAAAACCACATTGCAAAGTATGCTTTCCAACTTGTTCAGCTGAATGCAATACATCATGTAACTCTTTATTTTCCACACAGTCAGAAATCAACATCATTTTCTGTTTAAGTAAGCCCATGACATGCTGCTGATATTTAAGCATATGAAATTGACAGTTTAAAGCCCTGATTGCTAAGGTTGCAGACGTGTAAACCTTCTTACCCCATCTATCCAGCGCCCTGGAGTCTCTATCAGAAGGGGTAGGATTTTTAGCAGTAGAAGCCTTAACACCCTTGGGACCCTGAGAAATGGTTTCAGGGTCAGCAGTAGGGTTTTTAAAAAGGAATTTGTGGGAGTCAGGAAAGTACAGTTTTGTACCTACCATAAATGTAGATGTTCGAGTGCTAATACACCTGCAGTAATCACAGATGGGTTTTCAGCCGTCAGGCGGTCCCTCGGTCGGCCGAATTCCAAAGTCTTGATCCGGCGTCGGTTGTCGTCGCTTACTCTTCTGACGTCAGTAAGGCCAGAGTATATAAGACACAGCCGACGCCATGTTCTTCAGTCTTTCTTGCCCCAGATGTCAGGTGCCCCCAAAAGGAAGGCAATACATAAATAAGGCTTATCTACATATGCAAGCAATGCAATGTAATGCAAAATCAGTGTAAGCAAGCAAATAAAACATAGCAGGATAACCCAGTCAGGTGGTATGAAGAGGTTGTTAGGCCCCATGCCTTTACCAAGTGGGGAAGGAGGGAGGGAAACCTGTACTGCAGCTGTATTAGCACTCGAACATCTACATTTATGGTAGGTACAAAACTGTACTATGTTCATCGTGCATACAGCTGCAGTAATCACAGATGGGTAGAGTCCCAAAGCTATGCAAAGGGTGGTAGGTACTATGAGGAACTGGGTTGAGCCAGAATGCCCTGCAAAACAGCAGTGGCAAAGCCTGCTCTTGTTCTGGAATATAAGGGCAGGTGGTAGTGTTTTGTGAAGGTATGTACAGAACTCCAAGTGGCTGCCTCCAAAATATCCTTAGTAGGAACACCTCTGAGGAAGGCTGTAGAGGTGGCTGTGGCCCTGGTGGAGTGAGATCTGATACCAGTAGGGACAGATTTCCCATGATAGGAATAACAAAACCATATGCAGTGGCCAATCCACTTGGAAATGGTCTGTTTGGTAACTGGTTTCCCTTGAGCCCCTCTGCATAGGACACAAAAAGTTGTTCTGATTTCCTGAAGGACTTTGTTCTGTCCAAATAATAACGTAGCTGCCTATGGATGTCTAAAGAGTGAAGCAGCCTCTCCCTTTGTTTTGAGGGTTAGGATAAAATGTAGGTAGGTGTATGGCTTGATTTAAGGCTACCCTGGATACCACTTTTGGCATAAAAGATGGGTTGGTACAAGGGAAACCCTGTCCTGATGGAAGATGAGGAAGGGCTGCACCGCCATGAGGGCCTGTAGTTCAGAAACCCTACGAGCTGAAGTGATGGCCAGAAGGAAAGCTGTTTTCCAGGACAAATGTTGCAGATCTGTTGAGGCAGCAGGTTCAAAGGGAGGCAATGTTAATTTTTCTAGTATGTAATTAAGGTCCCAGGCTGGTATTGGTTGCTTCCTTGGAGGTCTTATATTCTTAGCCCCTCTGAGGAACTGTCGTAAGAGTGGGTGAGAGAATAAAGGAGGATCCGTGTTGAATTCTGCAGAAATGGCTGAGGCATGTATTTTTATGGAAGAAAATGAAAGTCCACTGTTCAGCAGTTCAGCTAGGTACTGTAAAACCTGAGGCAAGTTCAATTTTCTAGGGTCCTGGCCTCTTTTCTCATTCCAACAGCAAAACCGCTTCCATTTTGCGGAGTAAGCTTTTCTAGTAGATGGTCTTCTGGCCTCCAAAATGACATCCTGCACCTCCTTGGAGAGTAGGGACTGTTGTGGTGTCAAGGAATTTTCCATGCAGCGAGGTTGAGTGTTTTCAGCTGACTGTGAGGAGTTTTGTAGCTGTTCTGAGTCAGTAGAAGAGGCATTAGAGGCAGGGACCAGGGAGGAGTATGTGTTAGGCTCCTCAGGAGTGGATACCAGTGTTGCCTTGGCCAATCTGGAGCAATCAGTATCATCCTCGGTTTGTCTGTTCTTGCTTTCAAAAGCACCTTGGGCAGAAGGGGCAGAGGTGGGAATGCATAAACTGTCCATGCTGTCCAACTGAATGAAAGGGCGTCCACTTTCCAGGCCTTTGAATGAAAGGTCCTTGAACAAAACTTTTTCAGTTGATGGTTCCTGTGGGAGGCAAAAAGATCTATGTCTGGCCTCCCCCACACTTGGATTATCTCTGTAAACACCTGAGGATGTAACTTCCATTCGTGTGGATCTGTCATATTTCTGCTTAGAGTGGCTGCCAGTGTGTTTTCCAGTCCTGGCAAGTACTGTGCTTGAAGTTCGATTTGTCTTTACAGAGCCAAGTTCCAAAGAGTCATGGCTAGTCTGCACAAGGGGTATGAATGTGTTCCTCCTTGTTTGTTTATGTACCACATTACTGTGGTGTTGTCTGTTCTTATCAGTAATTGTCCTGGATGCATGAAGTCCTTGAAAGCTGTAATTGCATTTATTACTGTTAGCATTTCTTTTTGATTGATGTGAAGGTGCTTTTCCTTTTGGGACCATCTGCCCTGAATGCACCTGTCCTTCATGTGCGCCCCCCAGGCGTATTCTGAGGCGTCTGTGGTTATGACTTGTTTTGCTTGAGGCTTGCAGAATGGAAGGCCTGTGTTTACTTGACATGCTTGGGCCCACCATAGAAATTCCTTTTGCAAACATGGAATTATTGGTATAATTGCTTCCAAACTGTGACTGTGTTGAGACCATAGATTTTTTAGGTACCATTGAAGTTTCCTCATTTGCAGCTTTGCACATGGGATTAGAAGAATGCAAGATGCCATGAATCCCAGAGCCTGCAGGATTTTCCTTGCAGTAAGCCTGGTACTTTTGCTAGTGTTTCAAGTACTGAGATAGATGCCCTTGTTTTTCTGGCGTAAGATATGCCATCTGGGTGTTTGTGTCCAAGTTGGCACCCAGGAAGGTTATTTTCTGAGATGGTGTTAGCCTTGATTTCTCCTTGTTGATGGTATATCCCAGAGAAAGCAGTAACCGTGTCACATATGCCAGATGTTCCAGTAGTATCGTTTGCTGTCCGCTTGGATCAGGCAGTCGTCCAGATAAGGGTAAATTTGTATCCCTTGAAGTCTGCAGTAGGCAATCACTGATGCCAGGCACTTTGTGAATACTCTGGGCGCAGTAGATAAGCCAAAGGGCAATGCAGAGAATTGATAGTGGATTGAACCTGCAAGAAATCTGAGGTATCTTCTGCAGCTTTGTCTGATTGGGACATGCAGGTATGCCTCCTTGAGGTCCAATGTTACCAGCCAAAACTCCTTGCCCAGCATGGGAAGAAGTTGCTGTAATGTGAGCATCTTGAATTTTGGTACGAGTAGGAATGTGTTTAGGATGGATAAGTCCAAAATGGGTCTCCAGTCGGTTCCTTTTCTTGGTACCAGAAAAAGTCTTGAATAAAAACCTTGACCTTGTTGGTGTGTAGGTACCTTTTGTATAGCTCTCATGTTTAGGAGCTTTGAAATTTGCAGTTGTGCCTCTGCCCTTTGATTTTGTGGCAGGTTTGGCATGCCTCTCATTTTTGGAAGAGTGTAAAATTGAAATTTGTAGCCTCTGTTTATAATGTCCAGTATCCATTTGTCTGTTGTGACAATATGCCAATTGCTTGCAAATAATGCTAGTTTCCCTCCCAAAGGTGCTGCCAGCTGAGACTTGCTTGGCATGGAAATGAGGGAGTCATTGGGTTTGCTTCCTGTATTGTTGTGCACTGTCTTCACCACCTCTTGGTGCTGGAGATTGCCATTGTCTGCCTCTATATGATCCTTGTGATTGCCCTCTGCCCCTTGTGCGTCTATATCTACCTCTTTGGGGCTTGTCAGTGGCTGGAAAGGACCAGTTTTTTGAAGGCCAATTTCTGCTAAAACGTGGTGGTTGGACCTGTAAGAAAGCCTTGACAGCTTGCATAGATTTGGCTTTTTCTTCCATTTTCCGTAGTATCTCCTCAGCATTAGTACCAAATAGTACATCCTTTTGTAAAGGAGCGTCAAGAAGTTTAGCTTTCACATGATCAGGTAAATTTTGTTCCCTAAGCCAGGCATGTCTGCGAATGACTGATCCTGTAGCAGCCGCTCTACTGGAAGCCTCTAGGGCATCATAACCACATTGTAAGGTGTGTTTACCCACTTGCTCCGCACTATGCATCATATCCTGTAACTCTTTTAAATCTGGTTGTTCAGGTTGAGACATTTTGTTCCTTAATTGTGATAACAGGTACTGTTGATATTTAATCATATGAAACTGACAGTTTAAGGCCCTCATGGCTAGGGTGGCTGACGTATATACCTTTTTACCCCACCTTTCTAGAGATCTGGATTCCCTTTCTGCAGGGAGTGGATTCTTGGCAGTGGAGGCCTTTAATCCCTTGGGGCCTTGTGAAATGGTTTCAGGGTCAGCATTATGGCCTTTGTAGAGAAATTGGTGAGAGCTGGGTACTCTGTAATACCTATCAGGTTTTACTGGTGCAGGAGGCAGAGAATCAGGGTTAAGGCAAGCCTCTGAATAGACATCATCCAGTTCATCCAAAACAGGGGGTATAGCCAGAGGTCTGTGCTGAGGTAACCAAAGAAATTCCCTAAGTCTTTTCTTGGAATCTGAAAAGTCTTGGCCTTCCCAATGGAAGTGTTCCCTCAAAGTGTGCAAGGTTTCCCCAAAAGAAAAATCCTCAGGAGGGGATACAGAAGGAATGGACTGTTCTGCATCCAAATCCTCAAAAGGGGAGTAAGTGTGTTCCTCTGCATCAGAATGTTCTGATAAAATGGATCCCTGATCAGAAGAGGGAGATTCTTCCTCCACTCTGGGTCTCTTGTCAGGAGGGGGCTGAGAACCTCTGATACGAGTAATTAAATCCTCTGCCATTTTAAGCATCTGTTTCTTAGGCATGGGTCCAGGAGATGGGCCCTGTGCAACAGGCCTTGTGGGATGCCTGGCTGCTTTGGATTTAGTAAAAGCCTTTATTGAAAAAGAAGATGAGGGCCTAAATACACCCTGGGTGGAGGTGGACCTGTCCACATTAGTAGGCTCGACATTAGCAGGGGCTTCGGTTGTAGTCTAGGAAAGGGCCGAGGACCCAGCGGTCTCGAGTACAGAGGACACCGCCAAAGGAGTGTCGTCGGTAGTCAGGGACTGCAAAGGCGTCTCGCTGAGAACCGGACCACGTGTAGCCTGTTCTGGCGTGGTGTTGGCGGGGACCGCGGGTCTCGCGTGTCGGTCCTTTTCCTTGCGTTTTTTGGACAAAACGGTAGTCGGAGTGTCCGACGACATTTTATAATCAAAAGCTTTACCAAAGTAGTGTTGGGCGAACTCCGCCCGACGCTTGATAGTGCGTTTATTGAAGGTAGCGCAAAAGCGACAGCCCGAGACGTCGTGGTCTGAGCCCAAACAAGGTATGCAAAGGGAATGGAAATCCTTATGCGGTATTTGCTTCCCACAAGAAATACAATTATTAACTTTTTCTGACATCAGTCCGAGGCAAGAAAAGTTTCCCCAACGGGGTACTTAGCTTTAAAGAAGACTTCGGTTCCAATTTTTTCGTAATTCAGGAGCTGGCCGACCGGCACTTGCGAACTGCTTCTGCTTCGGGCACCGCGCGGCAAAAAAGACTGAAGAACATGGCATCGGCTGTGTCTTATATACTCTGGCCTTACTGACGTTAGAAGAGTAAGCGACGACAACCGACGCCGGACCAAGACTTTGGAATTCGGCCGACCGAGGGACAGCCTGACGGCTGAAAACCCATCTGTGATTACTGCAGCTGTATGTACGATGAACATCCCTGAAATATCTGTCTGGCTTACTTGGAGTCGGAGGCAGGGAATCAGAAGCCATGCTGGATTCTGAGAAAACATCATCAACAATGTCTACAACAGGAGGTATAGCCAAAGGCCTATGCTAAGGAAGGAGAAGGAAATCCCTAAGCCTCTTTTTAGATTCTGGAAAATCCTGACTCTCCCAGTGAAAGTGTTCCCTTAAGGTCAGGAGGAGAGGCAGAAGGGATGGAATCTTCTGCATCAGAGTCCTCATAAGGTGGAATAGATAATTCCTGATCAGAAGAAATAGAAACCTGATCTGAAGATTCATAGTCAGTGCCTTGCCTAGGCCTCTTAACAGGAGGGGGATGGGAACCTCTGATCAAGGTAATTAAATCCTCAGCCATTTTGATCATTTGTTTTTTAGGCATAGGGGCCTGTGCACGTGGCCCAAGCTTCATTTTTTTAGACATAGAAGTTGATTTTGGCCTAGGCTTTGAGGCTGGCGTCGGTTTAATATACAAATCTTTAGGCCTGAAAACACCCTCAGAAGCCGGTGCCTGCTCAGCGGATCCAGACCCATGTAAGGTAGAGACATCAGCGGGTTCAATACTTAAAAGTGTCTTGCGGCATACCGGACTCCGAATGGGTCTCAGTAGAGGCCTGTGAATCAAAAGTAGCTGGTATCAGGGGCTGCAAAAGCACCTCACTGAGTACCGGTGAACTGGCGACTGGCTTAGGAGAAGCTTCGTCGTCAGTTTTGGACCTTGACGGTCTGTCTCTGCCTTTTTCTTTGTGTTTTTTGTGTATTCCGGTAGTCGGATTGCTAACCAACGACATTTCTGGATAGACAAATCTAGAGCCAAAATATTTAGATGTAAAAATATGCCAACGCTTAATAGTGCGTTGATTAAATTTAGCACAAAACCAACAGCAAGGCACGTTGTGGTGAGGGCCTAGGCAAGGAATACAGTAGAAATGAAAATCCTTATGAGGTATTTGCTTCCCACAAGTAATACAATTATTAGCTTTTACTGACATTGGTAAGGCGCAAGAAAAAGTTTCCCCAACGGGGTACTTAGCTTTAGTTTGAAGACTTCAATTCTGAAACTTGAAAACGAAAATTTCAGGAGTCGGCCGACCGGCACTTGGGAAATGCTTCTGCTTCGGGCACCGTGCGGCAAGAAAGACTAATGAAAATGGCGTCAGCTGCATGTTTTATACCCCTGACATCATGGAAGAAGGGACAGCAACTGACGCAGGACCCAAGACTTTGTAAATCAGTCCGACTGAGGGCAACCTGCCAGCAGATTACCCAAATGTAATGACTGCAACAGTGAAACACGAAGAACATCTGCTGCCAGGTCTAAGGTGGCTCACATCCTTGGTCAAATACTGACTGTAACTGTACTTTTTGCAAAAATGTAATTAAGGTAGGAAACAATCAAATTTAGCAGTAGTTAGGTGTCTCAGAGCTCATCCAGCCTTTCAGCCTGAGTTTGAAACTCATGTACTGGATGAGCAATATCCTGAAAACAGACAGGTAAAAGGCAAGACCACCAAAACGTAAACTCAGCTTATAAGAAATTAAATCCATCTGCATAAGTCATACAGATACAGGGTATAGTGGGAGAATACATCCATCTGCATAAGTCATACAAACCATCAACATAATTGGATGCTACTTCCCACCTGCCCAAAACATCCCTCCACTAGAAAACCTCCTCAGCTGGACTACCCACCATCTCCCCCAAGAAACTATAATTTTAGGTGATTTCAATATTGACTGACAATCCTGTTCTGGCAACCATCCAGCCCATCATCTAAACCTTCATGGCTTCACCCAACTAGTCCAGTCACCAACCAGGATAAATAAAAACTCCAACAAGCACACTACCTTGGAATGGACACTAGTCAGTAACAGACCCCAGTCATATAATGCAGGCTGCTTATCGGACAGCCTCAGTGATCACTCCCCAACATTCCTACTCAAAAAACAGCTATACCAAGTTAAACTTGTCATCTACCGTCAAATACGTAAAAAACTAAACTTTAACCCACTCACATTCATCTCATCCGTCAAAGAATGTAACTGGCGTCCTCTAAAGTACCTCAGTCTTGATGATGCAGTTGAATATTTTAATACTACCTTCCTGAGCATCCTTAATTACCATGCACCCATAAGACTTTCCAGAACCAAAGCACAACCCTCCCCATAGCTACAGAAAACCACTAAGTCAGAAATGAAAAACAGGGATAAAGCCTGGGAGCACTGGCGCAAAACCAAAACCCCCTCAACTGGACAGAATTTCCTAGAACTACGCAATAGAGTCAAAAAGCTAATAAAACAGGACAAATTCCAATACTACCAGTCTGCCCCAGACTCCTCCCAACACAACCCCAAACAATTCTGGTCCTCCATAAACTCCATCCTCCACCCAGGTAAAGTCAGTACCCCTCCTCCTAACATCCCTCAATCCTCCGAAAATATTGCTACCTCATTCAACACACACTTCACACAAACCATACTATCACTAGCTAGACAACACAACCCCCCTCCACTCCAACCCACACCTTCAACTAGTAATCTCCCCACTGTCTTCTCATTTTCTCCTGTTCCTACCTCCACTATAAAAAAAACTCTTAACTAAACTTAAGCCCACCAAATTAGCAGCAGACAACCTCCCAAGTGAACACCTACAAATCGCAGCTGATTCTCTAGCCTACCCAGTATCCATCTTGATTAACCGATCTCTGTCAGAAAGTTACGTTCCCACACTATGGAAAGTATCACATATAATTCCCCTCCACAAAGGCAGCCCCTCCACAGAACTAACCAATTACCATCCCATAGCTATTCTCTCTCCACTCTTCAAAATACTAGAGAGATGCATTCACTCTCAGGTCTCAGACTACCTCCTTACTAACAACTTCCTTTCCAATACTCAGCATGGTTTCTGACCAAACCATAGCACCACCACTGCCTTACTCTCCTTTATTAATACTATCCTTCAGAATAAAAACAATGGCTATCTCTCCTCTGCTACTTTCCTAGTCCTATCTAAAGCATTCGACATGGTCCCACACAAAAAACCCATCTCTGTCCTCAGTAACCTATCCTTCTCTCAGTCGCCAACTGGTTTCAGAGTTACCTGTCTGACCGCCAACAATCCGTTGTATGGCAGAATGACATATCTTCCCAACTACCTGTCTCTATAGGGGTTCCCCAAGGATCCATCCTTGGACCCCTACTCTTCTCTATTTTCACCAATAATCTAGCCTCTGCCACCAAACATGGCACACTCATACAATATGCAGATAACTCAACCATCATCTGCTCAGCCCAGTCCCTACCCAAACTGCAAAAAGTCACACAGGAGACCTTTTCCTCTGTTGAAACTTGGTTATCCGATGCCCAATTAATACTCAACCCAAACAAAACTAAACTACTCATCTTCCAACCCACCAAACATACTCAAAACAACTCTCACTTTAACATCACAGCAAAAGACACCACTATACACACAATGGAACACACCAAAAGTACAGTTTTGCACCTACCATAAATGTAGATGTTCGAGTGCTAATACAGCTGCAGTCATAACAGATGGGTTCTCCTGCCATCAGGCGGGTCCTCGGTCGGCCGAATTCCAAAGTCTAGGTCCGGCGTCGGTTGTCGTCGCTTCTTCCCTGACGTCAGTGCGACAGGGGTATAAAAGAACCAGCCAACGCCATTTTCTTCAGTTTTTCTTGCCCCAGATGTCAGGTGCCCCCAGAAGGAAGGCAATACATAAATTTGTGTAATAAAGCAATGCCATATAATCAAAATACAGTAGTTGCGAGCAAATACACCATAAATGAATACCCCAATCAGGTTGTATGAGGAGGTGTTAGCCAAAAGGCCTGTCCCAAGAGGGGAAGGAGGGAGGGAAACCTGGACTGCAGCTGTATTAGCACTCGAACATCTACATTTATGGTAGGTACAAAACTGTACTATGTTCATCGTGCATACAGCTGCAGTCATAACAGATGGGTAGAATCCCAAAGCTAAGAAAAGGGTGGTAGGCACTAGGTGGAACTAGGAGGAGCCAGGATGCCCTGCAAGACTTTCTTTTATACCCCTGTCGCACTGATGTCAGGGAAGAAGCGACGACAACCGACGCCAGACCTAGACTTTGGAATTCGGCCGACCGAGGACCCGCCTGACGGCAGGAGAACCCATCTGTTATGACTGCAGCTGTATGCACGATGAACATTTGCTAGGAGTGGAAACAGACAAACTAAAATTTGACATTCACATATCCATGACCATAAAAAAAAGTCCACAAAAAACTAGGAATGTTATACAGAAATAAGCAACTTCTCACCAAAGCAGCAAAGATTTCAGTAGCAAATTCCCACCTTATCTCTACCCTACTTTATGCCTCTCCAATATATACCAACCTAAGGCAATGTGATCTAAACAAGCTCGAGACCTGCTACAACAAAATTGCCAAATTCGCCACAGGGGCATCCTACCATAGTCACCACTGTCTCTCACTTGCTGAACTGGGCTGGCTTGAACTCCCTCACCTCCTTCAATGGTATAAACTCACACTCGCCCACAAACTAGTAAACCATCCACTAAAAGTCCCATCCCTCCAGAATCTACTCCAACGCTATCGCACCACCAGACCACTAAGATTCAGCAACAAAAATCACTTACAGGTCACTAAAGCCAATAACTCTGCTGGAGAAGCACTATTCTCTTGTGCCATAGCCAAATTATGGAACTCCCTCCGACCCACAATTACCTCCATACCATCATGCACCCACTTCAAAACTTTACTAAAAGCGCACCTAAAAACATGCAGGCTATGCCCTTGCAACTCCCCTCTAATATCACCCACCCCATCCACCCACTACCTTTCTTTCCACCCCACTAACTACCTTGATTATAGCAAGCTCAGATGCTCATAAGCCTAACTACTTATTATAGAGCAGGAACTTCTTATTGTAACAATTGTCAATGTCTGTTATGTACTTCGCAGATGATAAAGATTCTAGTTGTCTATTGATGTACTATGTTCTTCATCTGTAACTATGTTTGTAATTGTGAATTGCTAAGTTGATCAAATTGTTAATTGCTATGTAAATCCAATGTATCTACTGTCTGTATATTTTAACTGTGGAACTTGTCTCCTCGGGCCTCCGCTGAAAATGGGCCTACATCCAGTTGGACACTCCCGGTCAACAAATGTAAATAAATAATAAATAAATAAATACAGATACTGGGTATAGTGGGAGAATACATCCATCTGCATAAGTCATACAGATACTGGATATAGTGGGAGAATACATCCATCTGTATTAGTCATACAGATACTGGGTATACTGGGAGAATGCATCCATCTGCATAAGTCATACAAATACTGGGTATAGTGGGAAAATACATCCATCTGCGTAAGTCATACAGATACTGGGTATACTGGGATAATACCAAGTACTTACTGTGGAATACCGCCACATACATCAGTTGATAATGGGAGTACAAATCTTTAACACCTGACTCTGAAGGACTTCTACAGAGGCTAATGTCGGAAGAATTCCAAGCAATGAAACATAAACCTTGCTTGAAGTCAGAACTTTGGTAAAGCCAAAAGACAAAGGGCTCAGAAGGATCCGACCTGAAGCAAAAACTATCAAGGAAGGCCCAAACTCTGGAATGATGGGCCATTTAATAATTCCTGGTAACAGTGCTTAACAGACAACAAAGTGGTTGTGGAATAAATGTCAGCAGTGGAGACATTTCTAAAATATGCAATGGAAGTAGTCACACCACAGCAGTATATTCCAACAGGCACTTTATCATCTGATGGCAAAAGATTTTCTCAGCCACTACAAACAGAATTCCACCTGGAGCAAAGCAAGAGACAAACACCTGTCCCTTTTTTCTGTGAGCCAGGCCAAACTGATAGAAAAGCAATACGTAGCAATTTGTATCAAAAAAACAAACTCTTACTCAATGGTCAGGAAAAAAAAATTCCCCTTCCTCTGCATCACTGAGACTCTACCTGTCATTCACTACCTTGCTCAAATTAACCCGTTTCTTACACTTGTAATATCAGTACAGACTTGCTAGATCTATGATGCCTTGTCATAAATGTTATACACCTTCAATTACATATACTGTACACACTTAACTACTGTGTAACTTAATCATCTAAGAACGTTTTCCTGTAATGGAATTGTGTACATTGAAAACATTATCACAAGTATTCTTACAGAAGAAACAGATATATTTATTTATATTATTTATATTTATTTATTGCATTTGTTGATCGGGAAAGTCCACTGGACCTAGGAAGAGCCCATTTTCAGTGGGGGCCCAGGGAGAAAAACTTCACAATAATTGCATACAAAAGTAAAAATGTTTATACACAGGACATTTTAAGCAGTATAATCATTTCATTAACTACATACAAATATAAGGTAGATGAACAGGAAATTAAATAATGCTTATACTGTTTCTAATGTTCCTTTGTGGACAATGAAATTAGCCAAAAATTAGCAAAAGCCATAACAAACAATGCTGTTGTTTTACAGACGAACAACAGTAGGACTCGGTTTCTTCTATTTATACTGCAGCTGAAATTCTTAAATGTGTTATACGTCTTTCTCCACATGGTGGCAGGCTATTGTCACACACATTTCAATAATTGCAGGTCACTTCTTCTAAGGAGGTTATTTAGGCACAGGTGTTAAAATTTATCACTGAAAGTTTGTTTTAAGTATGTATATACCATTACCTTCTGTTTGCATTCAAATGTTCTTCAGTATGTAGCCAAGCTAAAGTCTAACCTCTCAAATGCACAGACTTCTGCAGAATCTCCAGATTTTGGTCTAATATTTTTGGTCAGTTCCTTGTAAAATGTGCATTTCTTTGGCAAATCAGAGTATTGAAGTCACTACATAATGACACACATTTGAGTTTCAGACTTTATATCCTCCAGAAAACACAGTCTAATACAAAACATGCAACTTCCAAAGTTTAGAAGAGCAATATTTAAAATCTGTCCCTACTTTTGGGTCTTTGCCCCCACAACCCCCATTTTAGGCTTTATCCAGATTTCCTGTGCTAAGAGGTTGACATACTTGGTATGTGTATATGTATGAATTCAAATTCACTCAGATACACACACACACACACACACACACACACACACACACACACACACACACACACACGCACACACACACCACTGCAAGTTGGGAGGCATGTCAAAGTCAACGGCTCCAACAATGCTGCTGATTGGACAAGGCAACATAAGCTGGCCATCTAAAAGAATATAACTCAGGTTCAGGTACAATCAATGGATTGTAAAACAAGAGGAAAATATTTTATTTCTATAGACTACTCCCTGCAAAAGACAATGAATGCACAGCCATTATTTACAACCACAATATTCTCGCACTTTACAGTTTAACAGGTTATCAATGCCATGCATGAACTGTTGACACTTCCACTAGTACTAAGGGATAAAGCCCTTAATCAGAACCAGGTGGTCTGGGTTTGCATACTACCTTGAACAGCTGCAGGAGCATGCATGGGGAGGAGAAATGGTAAGACTGCTTGTTCACCTCTCTGCAGTGTGATGGTAAGGAAAGGCATTCTGACAAAAGGTGGGCCATTCTTGGGACACTCAAATGGAGAGAGAGTTTCAGACTGGAAGATGGGCCAGGACTGGGTAAACATTTCTGGTGATGTGACAGAGATGCTCCTTGTTGTTGTTAGGTGCCATTGAGTCAACATCAGTTCACTGTGACTCTACAGACAATTTTGTTGCATAGTTTCTGGTCTGTAGCTTCTGAAGAATGCTGTGACAAAGACATTAGAGCTGTTTTAACACAAAAAATGAAAAAAAGGTTCTTCACTTTGACTATGGCTGAAAGACAAAGTTTAAAACAGATATGTCATGATTTTAGTTTAAGAATTATGAAGGCGGATAAAAGGGGATCAATAATGGTAGTCCAACAAAGTGACTACATCAACAATATGTATAATTTGTTGGCAGATCCTATTAATTATGAAAAAGTTAAAAGTATTAGAAACAAAACTTATAGACAGACTGATTCTTGATTATATAATTGGTTGAAGGAGTTTTCAAGGACCACATGTATTCTTTTCTTCATACATCTAAACCTAAAATAGGGAAGTTATTTGGGGTCCCTAAAATTCATAAGAATTCATCATATCCAACATACAGACCCCTTGTTTTGGCACCAGCTTCGAAGCCGGAAGCCATTTCTAAATTTGTTGACAGGGCTTTACTTACCCTGGTAAAAAAACATGCCATCTTTCATAAGGAATGCCCATGATTTCCTAGAAAAAAATTAAGAACTTTTCAGTGGAAAAAGATCTATTGGTTACGATAGACATACAATCATTATGTACAGTCATACCACATGATGCAGGAGCAGAGTGGGCAGTTTTTACGTTAAATAAAAGTGAGGATTACATGCTAAGGGACATTAAGTTGTTGATGGAGTATATAGATTATGTCCTTTTTAAATTTTTTTTTCATTTTTCAGGATAATTATTACTGACAAAAAAGGGGGGTAGTAACTATGGGAGCACTGACGGATCCTAATTATGAAATTTAGTTATGGCATACTGGAAAAAATTTGTTTTACCCAATACTAGTGGATACATGATACAAGTCTATTTTATTTTATTTTCGATTTGATATGTTTTTTGTTTGGAGATTTACCAATATTCTTTGATAGTAAGTACTGAATTTTTAAAGTTTTCTATTGAATACGAATTTGTTAGAATTAATTTTTTAGATGTTGAAATATGTAAAAGGATGGGGAAGACAAGCTGCACTCAGTTACCAGTTATAAAAATATTTCCATTAATGTCACTCTGCATTAATCCAGTATGCACCCAACTTGCTTAAAGCATATTATTATTAAGACAAGTTATGTCTTAGATAACAACACACAAGAATGGTGCCTCTCTATGTCACCAACTTTTTCTTTGGACACTGGAGTGATTAAGAGAGTGATTTCACCACCAATTAGGAAGTTTCCAAAGTGCTGGGGGATAAGCCGATATTTATTAAGAAAAAAGGTAGAAATGTTAAATCTTTGTTAGAGGGAAGTTAAATAATAAGTGAAAGTCTTAAGAAGGGTAGCTTTAACGGTTTGAATTGTTCTATGTGCAAATACATTGGAAAGACCTTTTTTGTAGATGTAGGAAGTGATAAAACATGTCCAACCCCTTGTTTTTACTTGTGCCTCCAGTTCTGTGGTATATATGGCAACCTGTAGTTCCTGTGAGTCACTCTATAGTAGGCAGACTACCAGGGAACTTAGGAAGCATACTTATGAACATCAGTGTGCCATTAAAATTAAATATTTGGACAACGCCCTAGGAAAACACTCTACTGAATGTCCAAACTTTAAGAGGTTTATTTTCTCTGACATGGATTGGGTTCTAAATAATTTTAAGGGAGACAGAGAAGGGGAGCTCAAGTATAGGGAATTAATGTGGCAGATTTTATTTAATGCTTATAACCCACCTGGTTTAAATAGTAGCATTAAAATAGTATTAAAACAGACAAAATTTTAATAAATGCAAATAAACTATATATATATATATATATATATATATATATATATATATATATATATATTTGGATTTTAATAGGAGATTATAGGAATGATTTAGGTTAATTTGCTTTTTTGTTCGAATTTTAACATGTGAAGTAATGATATTTGTTTAGAGAGGTAATGTGACCAATTTTCTTATTTTAAATCAGCAGAGTTTTGAATTTATTTGTTCTGAAAAAGACTAAAAAAGTTGAAAGCACTTAACCTTTTATTAAATTTCATTGTGCTCATTTCCTCCCAGAGTTACCATTAGTGGTTTGTTTTGGTTGTTAAACTGCACACCACTTGATTCTGAACCCTTTTTACTGC